>NW_026870423.1:0-300000 GCF_963576545.1 Limanda limanda
ACTTTTTTTGTGAAGGTCGGAGAGACTTGCAAGTAGGCTCTACCCCCACTAAATGGGGTAACGCGCATCGATCGGTACCATCCTTGAGCTTCTCCGACTTTCGGAAGGGTTAGGGTTAGGGTTAGGGATGAAAGCACATAGGAGAAAGAGATATTCTTGAATAACTTTTTTTGTGAAGGTCGGAGAGACTTGGAAAGTGGTTGCATCTGGACTAATTTGGGTCCTGCGGATCGATTGGTACCATCCCCGAGCTTGTACGACCTTCGGAAGAGGTCGACCGACGAAATTCCCCAAATCTGAGGAGATATTCTTGAATAACTTTTTTTGTGAAGGTCGGAGAGACTTGCAAGGTAGGCTCTACCCCCACTAAATGGGGTAGCGCGCATCGATCGGTACCATCCTTGAGCTTCTCCGACTTTCGGAAGGGTTAGGGTTAGGGTTAGGGATGAAAGCACATAGGAGAAAGAGATATTCTTGAATAACTTTTTTTGTGAAGGTCGGAGAGACTTGGAAAGTGGTTGCATCTGGACTAATTTGGGTCCTGCAGATCGATTGGTACCATCCCCGAGCTTGTACGACCTTCGGAAGAGGTCGACCGACGAAATTCCCCCAAATCTGAGGAGATATTCTTGAATAACTTTTTTTGTGAAGGTCGGAGAGACTTGCAAGTAGGCTCTACCCCCACTAAATGGGGTAGCGCACATCGATCGGTACCATCCTTGAGCTTCTCCGACTTTCGGAAGGGTTAGGGTTAGGGTTAGGGATGAAAGCACATAGGAGAAAGAGATATTCTTGGAATAACTTTTTTTGTGAAGGTCGGAGAGACTTGCAAGTAGGCTCTACCCCCACTAAATGGGGTAGCGCGCATCGATCGGTACCATCCTTGAGCTTCTCCGACTTTCGGAAGGGTTAGGGTTAGGGTTAGGGATGAAAGCACATAGGAGAAAGAGATATTCTTGAATAACTTTTTTGTGAAGGTCGGAGAGACTTGGAAAGTGGTTGCATCTGGACTAATTTGGGTCCTGCAGATCGATTGGTACCATCCCCGAGCTTGTACGACCTTCGGAAGAGGTCGACCGACGAAATTCCCCCAAATCTGAGGAGATATTCTTGAATAACTTTTTTTGTGAAGGTCGGAGAGACTTGCAAGTAGGCTCTACCCCCACTAAATGGGGTAGCGCACATCGATCGGTACCATCCTTGAGCTTCTCCGACTTTCGGAAGGGTTAGGGTTAGGGTTAGGGATGAAAGCACATAGGAGAAAGAGATATTCTTGAATAACTTTTTTTGTGAAGGTCGGAGAGACTTGCAAGTAGGCTCTACCCCCACTAAATGGGGTAGCGCGCATCGATCGGTACCATCCTTGAGCTTCTCCGACTTTCGGAAGGGTTAGGGTTAGGGTTAGGGATGAAAGCACATAGGAGAAAGAGATATTCTTGAATAACTTTTTTTTGTGAAGGTCGGAGAGACTTGGAAAGTGGTTGCATCTGGACTAATTTGGGTCCTGCGGATCGATTGGTACCATCCCCGAGCTTGTACGACCTTCGGAAGAGGTCGACCGACGAAATTCCCCCAAATCTGAGGAGATATTCTTGAATAACTTTTTTTGTGAAGGTCGGAGAGACTTGCAAGTAGGCTCTACCCCACTAAATGGGGTTGCGCGCATCGATCGGTACCATCCTTGAGCTTCTCCGACTTTCGGAAGGGTTAGGGTTAGGGTTAGGGATGAAAGCACATAGGAGAAAGAGATATTCTTGAATAACTTTTTTTGTGAAGGTCGGAGAGACTTGCAAGTAGGCTCTACCCCCACTAAATGGGGTAGCGCGCATCGATCGGTACCATCCTTGAGCTTCTCCGACTTTCGGAAGGGTTAGGGTTAGGGTTAGGGATGAAAGCACATAGGAGAAAGAGATATTCTTGAATAACTTTTTTTGTGAAGGTCGGAGAGACTTGGAAAGTGGTTGCATCTGGACTAATTTGGGTCCTGCGGATCGATTGGTACCATCCCCGAGCTTGTACGACCTTCGGAAGAGGGTCGACCGACGAAATTCCCCCAAATCTGAGGAGATATTCTTGAATAACTTTTTTTGTGAAGGTCGGAGAGACTTGCAAGTAGGCTCTACCCCCACTAAATGGGTAGCGCGCATCGATCGGTACCATCCTTGAGCTTCTCCGACTTTCGGAAGGGTTAGGGTTAGGGTTAGGGGATGAAAGCACATAGGAGAAAGAGATATTCTTGAATAACTTTTTTTGTGAAGGTCGGAGAGACTTGGAAAGTGGTTGCATCTGGACTAATTTGGGTCCTGCGGATCGATTGGTACCATCCCCGAGCTTGTACGACCTTCGGAAGAGGTCGACCGACGAAATTCCCCCAAATCTGAGGAGATATTCTTGAATAACTTTTTTTGTGAAGGTCGGAGAGACTTGCAAGTAGGCTCTACCCCCACTAAATGGGGTAGCGCGCATCGATCGGTACCATCCTTGAGCTTCTCCGACTTTCGGAAGGGTTAGGGTTAGGGTTAGGGATGAAAGCACATAGGAGAAAGAGATATTCTTGAATAACTTTTTTTGTGAAGGTCGGAGAGACTTGGAAAGTGGTTGCATCTGGACTAATTTGGGTCCTGCGGATCGATTGGTACCATCCCCGAGCTTGTACGACCTTCGGAAGAGGTCGACCGACGAAATTCCCCCAAATCTGAGGAGATATTCTTGAATAACTTTTTTTGTGAAGGTCGGAGAGACTTGCAAGTAGGCTCTACCCCCACTAAATGGGGTAGCGCACATCGATCGGTACCATCCTTGAGCTTCTCCGACTTTCGGAAGGGTTAGGGTTAGGGTTAGGGATGAAAGCACATAGGAGAAAGAGATATTCTTGAATAACTTTTTTTGTGAAGGTCGGAGAGACTTGCAAGTAGGCTCTACCCCCACTAAATGGGGTAACGCGCATCGATCGGTACCATCCTTGAGCTTCTCCGACTTTCGGAAGGGTTAGGGTTAGGGGTTAGGGATGAAAGCACATAGGAGAAAGAGATATTCTTGAATAACTTTTTTTGTGAAGGTCGGAGAGACTTGGAAAGTGGTTGCATCTGGACTAATTTGGGTCCTGCGGATCGATTGGTACCATCCCCGAGCTTGTACGACCTTCGGAAGAGGTCGACCGACGAAATTCCCCCAAATCTGAGGAGATATTCTTGAATAACTTTTTTTGTGAAGGTCGGAGAGACTTGCAAGTAGGCTCTACCCCCACTAAATGGGGTAGCGCGCATCGATCGGTACCATCCTTGAGCTTCTCCGACTTTCGGAAGGGTTAGGGTTAGGGTTAGGGATGAAAGCACATAGGAGAAAGAGATATTCTTGAATAACTTTTTTTGTGAAGGTCGGAGAGACTTGGAAAGTGGTTGCATCTGGACTAATTTGGGTCCTGCAGATCGATTGGTACCATCCCCGAGCTTGTACGACCTTCGGAAGAGGTCGACCGACGAAATTCCCCAAATCTGAGGAGATATTCTTGAATAACTTTTTTTGTGAAGGTCGGAGAGACTTGCAAGTAGGCTCTACCCCCACTAAATGGGGTAGCGCACATCGATCGGTACCATCCTTGAGCTTCTCCGACTTTCGGAAGGGTTAGGGTTAGGGTTAGGGATGAAAGCACATAGGAGAAAGAGATATTCTTGAATAACTTTTTTTGTGAAGGTCGGAGAGACTTGCAAGTAGGCTCTACCCCCACTAAATGGGGTAGCGCGCATCGATCGGTACCATCCTTGAGCTTCTCCGACTTTCGGAAGGGTTAGGGTTAGGGTTAGGGATGAAAGCACATAGGAGAAAGAGATATTCTTGAATAACTTTTTTTGTGAAGGTCGGAGAGACTTGGAAAGTGGTTGCATCTGGACTAATTTGGGTCCTGCGGATCGATTGGTACCATCCCCGAGCTTGTACGACCTTCGGAAGAGGTCGACCGACGAAATTCCCCCAAATCTGAGGAGATATTCTTGAATAACTTTTTTTGTGAAGGTCGGAGAGACTTGCAAGTAGGCTCTACCCCCACTAAATGGGGTTGCGCGCATCGATCGGTACCATCCTTGAGCTTCTCCGACTTTCGGAAGGGTTAGGGTTAGGGTTAGGGATGAAAGCACATAGGAGAAAGAGATATTCTTGAATAACTTTTTTTGTGAAGGTCGGAGAGACTTGCAAGTAGGCTCTACCCCCACTAAATGGGGTAGCGCGCATCGATCGGTACCATCTTTGAGCTTCTCCGACTTTCGGAAGGGTTAGGGTTAGGGTTAGGGATGAAAGCACATAGGAGAAAGAGATATTCTTGAATAACTTTTTTTGTGAAGGTCGGAGAGACTTGGAAAGTGGTTGCATCTGGACTAATTTGGGTCCTGCGGATCGATTGGTACCATCCCCGAGCTTGTACGACCTTCGGAAGAGGTCGACCGACGAAATTCCCCCAAATCTGAGGAGATATTCTTGAATAACTTTTTTTGTGAAGGTCGGAGAGACTTGCAAGTAGGCTCTACCCCCACTAAATGGGGTAGCGCGCATCGATCGGTACCATCCTTGAGCTTCTCCGACTTTCGGAAGGGTTAGGGTTAGGGTTAGGGATGAAAGCACATAGGAGAAAGAGATATTCTTGAATAACTTTTTTTGTGAAGGTCGGAGAGACTTGGAAAGTGGTTGCATCTGGACTAATTTGGGTCCTGCGGATCGATTGGTACCATCCCCGAGCTTGTACGACCTTCGGAAGAGGTCGACCGACGAAATTCCCCCAAATCTGAGGAGATATTCTTGAATAACTTTTTTTGTGAAGGTCGGAGAGACTTGCAAGTAGGCTCTACCCCCACTAAATGGGGTAGCGCACATCGATCGGTACCATCCTTGAGCTTCTCCGACTTTCGGAAGGGTTAGGGTTAGGGTTAGGGATGAAAGCACATAGGAGAAAGAGATATTCTTGAATAACTTTTTTTGTGAAGGTCGGAGAGACTTGCAAGTAGGCTCTACCCCCACTAAATGGGGTAACGCGCATCGATCGGTACCATCCTTGAGCTTCTCCGACTTTCGGAAGGGTTAGGGTTAGGGTTAGGGATGAAAGCACATAGGAGAAAGAGATATTCTTGAATAACTTTTTTTGTGAAGGTCGGAGAGACTTGGAAAGTGGTTGCATCTGGACTAATTTGGGTCCTGCGGATCGATTGGTACCATCCCCGAGCTTGTACGACCTTCGGAAGAGGTCGACCGACGAAATTCCCCCAAATCTGAGGAGATATTCTTGAATAACTTTTTTTGTGAAGGTCGGAGAGACTTGCAAGTAGGCTCTACCCCCACTAAATGGGGTAGCGCGCATCGATCGGTACCATCCTTGAGCTTCTCCGACTTTCGGAAGGGTTAGGGTTAGGGTTAGGGATGAAAGCACATAGGAGAAAGAGATATTCTTGAATAACTTTTTTTGTGAAGGTCGGAGAGACTTGGAAAGTGGTTGCATCTGGACTAATTTGGGTCCTGCAGATCGATTGGTACCATCCCCGAGCTTGTACGACCTTCGGAAGAGGTCGACCGACGAAATTCCCCCAAATCTGAGGAGATATTCTTGAATAACTTTTTTTGTGAAGGTCGGAGAGACTTGCAAGTAGGCTCTACCCCCACTAAATGGGGTAGCGCACATCGATCGGTACCATCCTTGAGCTTCTCCGACTTTCGGAAGGGTTAGGGTTAGGGTTAGGGATGAAAGCACATAGGAGAAAGAGATATTCTTGAATAACTTTTTTTGTGAAGGTCGGAGAGACTTGCAAGTAGGCTCTACCCCCACTAAATGGGGTAGCGCGCATCGATCGGTACCATCCTTGAGCTTCTCCGACTTTCGGAAGGGTTAGGGTTAGGGTTAGGGATGAAAGCACATAGGAGAAAGAGATATTCTTGAATAACTTTTTTTGTGAAGGTCGGAGAGACTTGGAAAGTGGTTGCATCTGGACTAATTTGGGTCCTGCGGATCGATTGGTACCATCCCCGAGCTTGTACGACCTTCGGAAGAGGTCGACCGACGAAATTCCCCCAAATCTGAGGAGATATTCTTGAATAACTTTTTTTGTGAAGGTCGGAGAGACTTGCAAGTAGGCTCTACCCCCACTAAATGGGGTTGCGCGCATCGATCGGTACCATCCTTGAGCTTCTCCGACTTTCGGAAGGGTTAGGGTTAGGGTTAGGGATGAAAGCACATAGGAGAAAGAGATATTCTTGAATAACTTTTTTTGTGAAGGTCGGAGAGACTTGCAAGTAGGCTCTACCCCCACTAAATGGGGTAGCGCGCATCGATCGGTACCATCCTTGAGCTTCTCCGACTTTCGGAAGGGTTAGGGTTAGGGTTAGGGATGAAAGCACATAGGAGAAAGAGATATTCTTGAATAACTTTTTTTGTGAAGGTCGGAGAGACTTGGAAAGTGGTTGCATCTGGACTAATTTGGGTCCTGCGGATCGATTGGTACCATCCCCGAGCTTGTACGACCTTCGGAAGAGGTCGACCGACGAAATTCCCCCAAATCTGAGGAGATATTCTTGAATAACTTTTTTTGTGAAGGTCGGAGAGACTTGCAAGTAGGCTCTACCCCCACTAAATGGGGTAGCGCGCATCGATCGGTACCATCCTTGAGCTTCTCCGACTTTCGGAAGGGTTAGGGTTAGGGTTAGGGATGAAAGCACATAGGAGAAAGAGATATTCTTGAATAACTTTTTTTGTGAAGGTCGGAGAGACTTGGAAAGTGGTTGCATCTGGACTAATTTGGGTCCTGCGGATCGATTGGTACCATCCCCGAGCTTGTACGACCTTCGGAAGAGGTCGACCGACGAAATTCCCCCAAATCTGAGGAGATATTCTTGAATAACTTTTTTTGTGAAGGTCGGAGAGACTTGCAAGTAGGCTCTACCCCCACTAAATGGGGTAGCGCACATCGATCGGTACCATCCTTGAGCTTCTCCGACTTTCGGAAGGGTTAGGGTTAGGGTTAGGGATGAAAGCACATAGGAGAAAGAGATATTCTTGAATAACTTTTTTTGTGAAGGTCGGAGAGACTTGCAAGTAGGCTCTACCCCCACTAAATGGGGTAACGCGCATCGATCGGTACCATCCTTGAGCTTCTCCGACTTTCGGAAGGGTTAGGGTTAGGGTTAGGGATGAAAGCACATAGGAGAAAGAGATATTCTTGAATAACTTTTTTTGTGAAGGTCGGAGAGACTTGGAAAGTGGTTGCATCTGGACTAATTTGGGTCCTGCGGATCGATTGGTACCATCCCCGAGCTTGTACGACCTTCGGAAGAGGTCGACCGACGAAATTCCCCCAAATCTGAGGAGATATTCTTGAATAACTTTTTTTGTGAAGGTCGGAGAGACTTGCAAGTAGGCTCTACCCCCACTAAATGGGGTAGCGCGCATCGATCGGTACCATCCTTGAGCTTCTCCGACTTTCGGAAGGGTTAGGGTTAGGGTTAGGGATGAAAGCACATAGGAGAAAGAGATATTCTTGAATAACTTTTTTTGTGAAGGTCGGAGAGACTTGGAAAGTGGTTGCATCTGGACTAATTTGGGTCCTGCAGATCGATTGGTACCATCCCCGAGCTTGTACGACCTTCGGAAGAGGTCGACCGACGAAATTCCCCCAAATCTGAGGAGATATTCTTGAATAACTTTTTTTGTGAAGGTCGGAGAGACTTGCAAGTAGGCTCTACCCCCACTAAATGGGGTAGCGCACATCGATCGGTACCATCCTTGAGCTTCTCCGACTTTCGGAAGGGTTAGGGTTAGGGTTAGGGATGAAAGCACATAGGAGAAAGAGATATTCTTGAATAACTTTTTTTGTGAAGGTCGGAGAGACTTGCAAGTAGGCTCTACCCCCACTAAATGGGGTAGCGCGCATCGATCGGTACCATCCTTGAGCTTCTCCGACTTTCGGAAGGGTTAGGGTTAGGGTTAGGGATGAAAGCACATAGGAGAAAGAGATATTCTTGAATAACTTTTTTTGTGAAGGTCGGAGAGACTTGGAAAGTGGTTGCATCTGGACTAATTTGGGTCCTGCGGATCGATTGGTACCATCCCCGAGCTTGTACGACCTTCGGAAGAGGTCGACCGACGAAATTCCCCCAAATCTGAGGAGATATTCTTGAATAACTTTTTTTGTGAAGGTCGGAGAGACTTGCAAGTAGGCTCTACCCCCACTAAATGGGGTTGCGCGCATCGATCGGTACCATCCTTGAGCTTCTCCGACTTTCGGAAGGGTTAGGGTTAGGGTTAGGGATGAAAGCACATAGGAGAAAGAGATATTCTTGAATAACTTTTTTTGTGAAGGTCGGAGAGACTTGCAAGTAGGCTCTACCCCCACTAAATGGGGTAGCGCGCATCGATCGGTACCATCCTTGAGCTTCTCCGACTTTCGGAAGGGTTAGGGTTAGGGTTAGGGATGAAAGCACATAGGAGAAAGAGATATTCTTGAATAACTTTTTTTGTGAAGGTCGGAGAGACTTGGAAAGTGGTTGCATCTGGACTAATTTGGGTCCTGCGGATCGATTGGTACCATCCCCGAGCTTGTACGACCTTCGGAAGAGGTCGACCGACGAAATTCCCCCAAATCTGAGGAGATATTCTTGAATAACTTTTTTTGTGAAGGTCGGAGAGACTTGCAAGTAGGCTCTACCCCCACTAAATGGGGTAGCGCGCATCGATCGGTACCATCCTTGAGCTTCTCCGACTTTCGGAAGGGTTAGGGTTAGGGTTAGGGATGAAAGCACATAGGAGAAAGAGATATTCTTGAATAACTTTTTTTGTGAAGGTCGGAGAGACTTGGAAAGTGGTTGCATCTGGACTAATTTGGGTCCTGCGGATCGATTGGTACCATCCCCGAGCTTGTACGACCTTCGGAAGAGGTCGACCGACGAAATTCCCCCAAATCTGAGGAGATATTCTTGAATAACTTTTTTTGTGAAGGTCGGAGAGACTTGCAAGTAGGCTCTACCCCCACTAAATGGGGTTGCGCGCATCGATCGGTACCATCCTTGAGCTTCTCCGACTTTCGGAAGGGTTAGGGTTAGGGTTAGGGATGAAAGCACATAGGAGAAAGAGATATTCTTGAATAACTTTTTTTGTGAAGGTCGGAGAGACTTGCAAGTAGGCTCTACCCCCACTAAATGGGGTGGCGCGCATCGATCGGTACCATCCTTGAGCTTCTCCGACTTTCGGAAGGGTTAGGGTTAGGGTTAGGGATGAAAGCACATAGGAGAAAGAGATATTCTTGAATAACTTTTTTTGTGAAGGTCGGAGAGACTTGGAAAGTGGTTGCATCTCGACTAATTTGGGTCCTGCGGATCGATTGGTACCATCCCCGAGCTTGTACGACCTTCGGAAGAGGTCGACCGACGAAATTCCCCCAAATCTGAGGAGATATTCTTGAATAACTTTTTTTGTGAAGGTCGGAGAGACTTGCAAGTAGGCTCTACCCCCACTAAATGGGGTAGCGCACATCGATCGGTACCATCCTTGAGCTTCTCCGACTTTCGGAAGGGTTAGGGTTAGGGTTAGGGATGAAAGCACATAGGAGAAAGAGATATTCTTGAATAACTTTTTTTGTGAAGGTCGGAGAGACTTGCAAGTAGGCTCTACCCCCACTAAATGGGGTAGCGCGCATCGATCGGTACCATCCTTGAGCTTCTCCGACTTTTGGAAGGGTTAGGGTTAGGGTTAGGGATGAAAGCACATAGGAGAAAGAGATATTCTTGAATAACTTTTTTTGTGAAGGTCGGAGAGACTTGCAAGTAGGCTCTACCCCCACTAAATGGGGTAGCGCGCATCGATCGGTACCATCCTTGAGCTTCTCCGACTTTCGGAAGGGTTAGGGTTAGGGTTAGGGATGAAAGCACATAGGAGAAAGAGATATTCTTGAATAACTTTTTTTGTGAAGGTCGGAGAGACTTGCAAGTAGGCTCTACCCCCACTAAATGGGGTAGCGCGCATCGATCGGTACCATCCTTGAGCTTCTCCGACTTTCGGAAGGGTTAGGGTTAGGGTTAGGGATGAAAGCACATAGGAGAAAGAGATATTCTTGAATAACTTTTTTTGTGAAGGTCGGAGAGACTTGCAAGTAGGCTCTACCCCCACTAAATGGGGTAGCGCGCATCGATCGGTACCATCCTTGAGCTTCTCCGACTTTCGGAAGGGTTAGGGTTAGGGTTAGGGATGAAAGCACATAGGAGAAAGAGATATTCTTGAATAACTTTTTTTGTGAAGGTCGGAGAGACTTGCAAGTAGGCTCTACCCCCACTAAATGGGGTAGCGCGCATCGATCGGTACCATCCTTGAGCTTCTCCGACTTTCGGAAGGGTTAGGGTTAGGGTTAGGGATGAAAGCACATAGGAGAAAGAGATATTCTTGAATAACTTTTTTTGTGAAGGTCGGAGAGACTTGGAAAGTGGTTGCATCTGGACTAATTTGGGTCCTGCGGATCGATTGGTACCATCCCCGAGCTTGTACGACCTTCGGAAGAGGTCGACTGACGAAATTCCCCCAAATCTGAGGAGATATTCTTGAATAACTTTTTTTGTGAAGGTCGGAGAGACTTGCAAGTAGGCTCTACCCCCACTAAATGGGGTAGCGCACATCGATCGGTACCATCCTTGAGCTTCTCCGACTTTCGGAAGGGTTAGGGTTAGGGTTAGGGATGAAAGCACATAGGAGAAAGAGATATTCTTGAATAACTTTTTTTGTGAAGGTCGGAGAGACTTGCAAGTAGGCTCTACCCCCACTAAATGGGGTAGCGCGCATCGATCGGTACCATCCTTGAGCTTCTCCGACTTTCGGAAGGGTTAGGGTTAGGGTTAGGGATGAAAGCACATAGGAGAAAGAGATATTCTTGAATAACTTTTTTTGTGAAGGTCGGAGAGACTTGCAAGTAGGCTCTACCCCCACTAAATGGGGTAGCGCGCATCGATCGGTACCATCCTTGAGCTTCTCCGACTTTCGGAAGGGTTAGGGTTAGGGTTAGGGATGAAAGCACATAGGAGAAAGAGATATTCTTGAATAACTTTTTTTGTGAAGGTCGGAGAGACTTGGAAAGTGGTTGCATCTCGACTAATTTGGGTCCTGCGGATCGATTGGTACCATCCCCGAGCTTGTACGACCTTCGGAAGAGGTCGACCGACGAAATTCCCCCAAATCTGAGGAGATATTCTTGAATAACTTTTTTTGTGAAGGTCGGAGAGACTTGCAAGTAGGCTCTACCCCCACTAAATGGGGTAGCGCACATCGATCGGTACCATCCTTGAGCTTCTCCGACTTTCGGAAGGGTTAGGGTTAGGGTTAGGGATGAAAGCACATAGGAGAAAGAGATATTCTTGAATAACTTTTTTTGTGAAGGTCGGAGAGACTTGCAAGTAGGCTCTACCCCCACTAAATGGGGTAGCGCGCATCGATCGGTACCATCCTTGAGCTTCTCCGACTTTCGGAAGGGTTAGGGTTAGGGTTAGGGATGAAAGCACATAGGAGAAAGAGATATTCTTGAATAACTTTTTTTGTGAAGGTCGGAGAGACTTGGAAAGTGGTTGCATCTGGACTAATTTGGGTCCTGCGGATCGATTGGTACCATCCCCGAGCTTGTACGACCTTCGGAAGAGGTCGACCGACGAAATTCCCCCAAATCTGAGGAGATATTCTTGAATAACTTTTTTTGTGAAGGTCGGAGAGACTTGCAAGTAGGCTCTACCCCCACTAAATGGGGTAGCGCGCATCGATCGGTACCATCCTTGAGCTTCTCCGACTTTCGGAAGGGTTAGGGTTAGGGTTAGGGATGAAAGCACATAGGAGAAAGAGATATTCTTGAATAACGTTTTTTGTGAAGGTCGGAGAGACTTGGAAAGTGGTTGCATCTGGACTAATTTGGGTCCTGCGGATCGATTGGTACCATCCCCGAGCTTGTACGACCTTCGGAAGAGGTCGACCGACGAAATTCCCCCAAATCTGAGGAGATATTCTTGAATAACTTTTTTTGTGAAGGTCGGAGAGACTTGCAAGTAGGCTCTACCCCCACTAAATGGGGTAGCGCACATCGATCGGTACCATCCTTGAGCTTCTCCGACTTTCGGAAGGGTTAGGGTTAGGGTTAGGGATGAAAGCACATAGGAGAAAGAGATATTCTTGAATAACTTTTTTTGTGAAGGTCGGAGAGACTTGCAAGTAGGCTCTACCCCCACTAAATGGGGTAGCGCGCATCGATCGGTACCATCCTTGAGCTTCTCCGACTTTCGGAAGGGTTAGGGTTAGGGTTAGGGATGAAAGCACATAGGAGAAAGAGATATTCTTGAATAACTTTTTTTGTGAAGGTCGGAGAGACTTGGAAAGTGGTTGCATCTGGACTAATTTGGGTCCTGCGGATCGATTGGTACCATCCCCGAGCTTGTACGACCTTCGGAAGAGGTCGACCGACGAAATTCCCCCAAATCTGAGGAGATATTCTTGAATAACTTTTTTTGTGAAGGTCGGAGAGACTTGCAAGTAGGCTCTACCCCCACTAAATGGGGTTGCGCGCATCGATCGGTACCATCCATGAGCTTCTCCGACTTTCGGAAGGGTTAGGGTTAGGGTTAGGGATGAAAGCACATAGGAGAAAGAGATATTCTTGAATAACTTTTTTTGTGAAGGTCGGAGAGACTTGCAAGTAGGCTCTACCCCCACTAAATGGGGTAGCGCGCATCGATCGGTACCATCCTTGAGCTTCTCCGACTTTCGGAAGGGTTAGGGTTAGGGTTAGGGATGAAAGCACATAGGAGAAAGAGATATTCTTGAATAACTTTTTTTGTGAAGGTCGGAGAGACTTGCAAGTAGGCTCTACCCCCACTAAATGGGGTAGCGCGCATCGATCGGTACCATCCTTGAGCTTCTCCGACTTTCGGAAGGGTTAGGGTTAGGGTTAGGGATGAAAGCACATAGGAGAAAGAGATATTCTTGAATAACTTTTTTTGTGAAGGTCGGAGAGACTTGCAAGTAGGCTCTACCCCCACTAAATGGGGTAGCGCGCATCGATCGGTACCATCCTTGAGCTTCTCCGACTTTCGGAAGGGTTAGGGTTAGGGTTAGGGATGAAAGCACATAGGAGAAAGAGATATTCTTGAATAACTTTTTTTGTGAAGGTCGGAGAGACTTGGAAAGTGGTTGCATCTGGACTAATTTGGGTCCTGCGGATCGATTGGTACCATCCCCGAGCTTGTACGACCTTCGGAAGAGGTCGACCGACGAAATTCCCCCAAATCTGAGGAGATATTCTTGAATAACTTTTTTTGTGAAGGTCGGAGAGACTTGCAAGTAGGCTCTACCCCCACTAAATGGGGTAGCGCACATCGATCGGTACCATCCTTGAGCTTCTCCGACTTTCGGAAGGGTTAGGGTTAGGGTTAGGGATGAAAGCACATAGGAGAAAGAGATATTCTTGAATAACTTTTTTTGTGAAGGTCGGAGAGACTTGCAAGTAGGCTCTACCCCCACTAAATGGGGTAGCGCGCATCGATCGGTACCATCCTTGAGCTTCTCCGACTTTCGGAAGGGTTAGGGTTAGGGTTAGGGATGAAAGCACATAGGAGAAAGAGATATTCTTGAATAACTTTTTTTGTGAAGGTCGGAGAGACTTGGAAAGTGGTTGCATCTGGACTAATTTGGGTCCTGCGGATCGATTGGTACCATCCCCGAGCTTGTACGACCTTCGGAAGAGGTCGACCGACGAAATTCCCCCAAATCTGAGGAGATATTCTTGAATAACTTTTTTTGTGAAGGTCGGAGAGACTTGCAAGTAGGCTCTACCCCCACTAAATGGGGTTGCGCGCATCGATCGGTACCATCCATGAGCTTCTCCGACTTTCGGAAGGGTTAGGGTTAGGGTTAGGGATGAAAGCACATAGGAGAAAGAGATATTCTTGAATAACTTTTTTTGTGAAGGTCGGAGAGACTTGCAAGTAGGCTCTACCCCCACTAAATGGGGTAGCGCGCATCGATCGGTACCATCCTTGAGCTTCTCCGACTTTCGGAAGGGTTAGGGTTAGGGTTAGGGATGAAAGCACATAGGAGAAAGAGATATTCTTGAATAACTTTTTTTGTGAAGGTCGGAGAGACTTGGAAAGTGGTTGCATCTGGACTAATTTGGGTCCTGCGGATCGATTGGTACCATCCCCGAGCTTGTACGACCTTCGGAAGAGGTCGACCGACGAAATTCCCCCAAATCTGAGGAGATATTCTTGAATAACTTTTTTTGTGAAGGTCGGAGAGACTTGCAAGTAGGCTCTACCCCCACTAAATGGGGTAGCGCACATCGATCGGTACCATCCTTGAGCTTCTCCGACTTTCGGAAGGGTTAGGGTTAGGGTTAGGGATGAAAGCACATAGGAGAAAGAGATATTCTTGAATAACTTTTTTTGTGAAGGTCGGAGAGACTTGCAAGTAGGCTCTACCCCCACTAAATGGGGTAGCGCGCATCGATCGGTACCATCCTTGAGCTTCTCCGACTTTCGGAAGGGTTAGGGTTAGGGTTAGGGATGAAAGCACATAGGAGAAAGAGATATTCTTGAATAACTTTTTTTGTGAAGGTCGGAGAGACTTGGAAAGTGGTTGCATCTGGACTAATTTGGGTCCTGCGGATCGATTGGTACCATCCCCGAGCTTGTACGACCTTCGGAAGAGGTCGACCGACGAAATTCCCCCAAATCTGAGGAGATATTCTTGAATAACTTTTTTTGTGAAGGTCGGAGAGACTTGCAAGTAGGCTCTACCCCCACTAAATGGGGTTGCGCGCATCGATCGGTACCATCCATGAGCTTCTCCGACTTTCGGAAGGGTTAGGGTTAGGGTTAGGGATGAAAGCACATAGGAGAAAGAGATATTCTTGAATAACTTTTTTTGTGAAGGTCGGAGAGACTTGCAAGTAGGCTCTACCCCCACTAAATGGGGTAGCGCGCATCGATCGGTACCATCCTTGAGCTTCTCCGACTTTCGGAAGGGTTAGGGTTAGGGTTAGGGATGAAAGCACATAGGAGAAAGAGATATTCTTGAATAACTTTTTTTGTGAAGGTCGGAGAGACTTGCAAGTAGGCTCTACCCCCACTAAATGGGGTAGCGCGCATCGATCGGTACCATCCTTGAGCTTCTCCGACTTTCGGAAGGGTTAGGGTTAGGGTTAGGGATGAAAGCACATAGGAGAAAGAGATATTCTTGAATAACTTTTTTTGTGAAGGTCGGAGAGACTTGCAAGTAGGCTCTACCCCCACTAAATGGGGTAGCGCGCATCGATCGGTACCATCCTTGAGCTTCTCCGACTTTCGGAAGGGTTAGGGTTAGGGTTAGGGATGAAAGCACATAGGAGAAAGAGATATTCTTGAATAACTTTTTTTGTGAAGGTCGGAGAGACTTGGAAAGTGGTTGCATCTGGACTAATTTGGGTCCTGCGGATCGATTGGTACCATCCCCGAGCTTGTACGACCTTCGGAAGAGGTCGACCGACGAAATTCCCCCAAATCTGAGGAGATATTCTTGAATAACTTTTTTTGTGAAGGTCGGAGAGACTTGCAAGTAGGCTCTACCCCCACTAAATGGGGTAGCGCACATCGATCGGTACCATCCTTGAGCTTCTCCGACTTTCGGAAGGGTTAGGGTTAGGGTTAGGGATGAAAGCACATAGGAGAAAGAGATATTCTTGAATAACTTTTTTTGTGAAGGTCGGAGAGACTTGCAAGTAGGCTCTACCCCCACTAAATGGGGTAGCGCGCATCGATCGGTACCATCCTTGAGCTTCTCCGACTTTCGGAAGGGTTAGGGTTAGGGTTAGGGATGAAAGCACATAGGAGAAAGAGATATTCTTGAATAACTTTTTTTGTGAAGGTCGGAGAGACTTGGAAAGTGGTTGCATCTGGACTAATTTGGGTCCTGCGGATCGATTGGTACCATCCCCGAGCTTGTACGACCTTCGGAAGAGGTCGACCGACGAAATTCCCCCAAATCTGAGGAGATATTCTTGAATAACTTTTTTTGTGAAGGTCGGAGAGACTTGCAAGTAGGCTCTACCCCCACTAAATGGGGTAGCGCGCATCGATCGGTACCATCCTTGAGCTTCTCCGACTTTCGGAAGGGTTAGGGTTAGGGTTAGGGATGAAAGCACATAGGAGAAAGAGATATTCTTGAATAACTTTTTTTGTGAAGGTCGGAGAGACTTGGAAAGTGGTTGCATCTGGACTAATTTGGGTCCTGCGGATCGATTGGTACCATCCCCGAGCTTGTACGACCTTCGGAAGAGGTCGACCGACGAAATTCCCCCAAATCTGAGGAGATATTCTTGAATAACTTTTTTTGTGAAGGTCGGAGAGACTTGCAAGTAGGCTCTACCCCCACTAAATGGGGTAGCGCACATCGATCGGTACCATCCTTGAGCTTCTCCGACTTTCGGAAGGGTTAGGGTTAGGGTTAGGGATGAAAGCACATAGGAGAAAGAGATATTCTTGAATAACTTTTTTTGTGAAGGTCGGAGAGACTTGCAAGTAGGCTCTACCCCCACTAAATGGGGTAGCGCGCATCGATCGGTACCATCCTTGAGCTTCTCCGACTTTCGGAAGGGTTAGGGTTAGGGTTAGGGATGAAAGCACATAGGAGAAAGAGATATTCTTGAATAACTTTTTTTGTGAAGGTCGGAGAGACTTGGAAAGTGGTTGCATCTGGACTAATTTGGGTCCTGCGGATCGATTGGTACCATCCCCGAGCTTGTACGACCTTCGGAAGAGGTCGACCGACGAAATTCCCCCAAATCTGAGGAGATATTCTTGAATAACTTTTTTTGTGAAGGTCGGAGAGACTTGCAAGTAGGCTCTACCCCCACTAAATGGGGTTGCGCGCATCGATCGGTACCATCCTTGAGCTTCTCCGACTTTCGGAAGGGTTAGGGTTAGGGTTAGGGATGAAAGCACATAGGAGAAAGAGATATTCTTGAATAACTTTTTTTGTGAAGGTCGGAGAGACTTGCAAGTAGGCTCTACCCCCACTAAATGGGGTAGCGCGCATCGATCGGTACCATCCTTGAGCTTCTCCGACTTTCGGAAGGGTTAGGGTTAGGGTTAGGGATGAAAGCACATAGGAGAAAGAGATATTCTTGAATAACTTTTTTTGTGAAGGTCGGAGAGACTTGGAAAGTGGTTGCATCTGGACTAATTTGGGTCCTGCGGATCGATTGGTACCATCCCCGAGCTTGTACGACCTTCGGAAGAGGTCGACCGACGAAATTCCCCCAAATCTGAGGAGATATTCTTGAATAACTTTTTTTGTGAAGGTCGGAGAGACTTGCAAGTAGGCTCTACCCCCACTAAATGGGGTAGCGCACATCGATCGGTACCATCCTTGAGCTTCTCCGACTTTCGGAAGGGTTAGGGTTAGGGTTAGGGATGAAAGCACATAGGAGAAAGAGATATTCTTGAATAACTTTTTTTGTGAAGGTCGGAGAGACTTGCAAGTAGGCTCTACCCCCACTAAATGGGGTAACGCGCATCGATCGGTACCATCCTTGAGCTTCTCCGACTTTCGGAAGGGTTAGGCTTAGGGTTAGGGATGAAAGCACATAGGAGAAAGAGATATTCTTGAATAACTTTTTTTGTGAAGGTCGGAGAGACTTGGAAAGTGGTTGCATCTGGACTAATTTGGGTCCTGCGGATCGATTGGTACCATCCCCGAGCTTGTACGACCTTCGGAAGAGGTCGACCGACGAAATTCCCCCAAATCTGAGGAGATATTCTTGAATAACTTTTTTTGTGAAGGTCGGAGAGACTTGCAAGTAGGCTCTACCCCCACTAAATGGGGTTGCGCGCATCGATCGGTACCATCCTTGAGCTTCTCCGACTTTCGGAAGGGTTAGGGTTAGGGTTAGGGATGAAAGCACATAGGAGAAAGAGATATTCTTGAATAACTTTTTTTGTGAAGGTCGGAGAGACTTGCAAGTAGGCTCTACCCCCACTAAATGGGGTAGCGCGCATCGATCGGTACCATCCTTGAGCTTCTCCGACTTTCGGAAGGGTTAGGGTTAGGGTTAGGGATGAAAGCACATAGGAGAAAGAGATATTCTTGAATAACTTTTTTTGTGAAGGTCGGAGAGACTTGGAAAGTGGTTGCATCTGGACTAATTTGGGTCCTGCGGATCGATTGGTACCATCCCCGAGCTTGTACGACCTTCGGAAGAGGTCGACCGACGAAATTCCCCCAAATCTGAGGAGATATTCTTGAATAACTTTTTTTGTGAAGGTCGGAGAGACTTGCAAGTAGGCTCTACCCCCACTAAATGGGGTTGCGCGCATCGATCGGTACCATCCTTGAGCTTCTCCGACTTTCGGAAGGGTTAGGGTTAGGGTTAGGGATGAAAGCACATAGGAGAAAGAGATATTCTTGAATAACTTTTTTTGTGAAGGTCGGAGAGACTTGCAAGTAGGCTCTACCCCCACTAAATGGGGTAGCGCGCATCGATCGGTACCATCCTTGAGCTTCTCCGACTTTCGGAAGGGTTAGGGTTAGGGTTAGGGATGAAAGCACATAGGAGAAAGAGATATTCTTGAATAACTTTTTTTGTGAAGGTCGGAGAGACTTGGAAAGTGGTTGCATCTGGACTAATTTGGGTCCTGCGGATCGATTGGTACCATCCCCGAGCTTGTACGACCTTCGGAAGAGGTCGACCGACGAAATTCCCCCAAATCTGAGGAGATATTCTTGAATAACTTTTTTTGTGAAGGTCGGAGAGACTTGCAAGTAGGCTCTACCCCCACTAAATGGGGTAGCGCACATCGATCGGTACCATCCTTGAGCTTCTCCGACTTTCGGAAGGGTTAGGGTTAGGGTTAGGGATGAAAGCACATAGGAGAAAGAGATATTCTTGAATAACTTTTTTTGTGAAGGTCGGAGAGACTTGCAAGTAGGCTCTACCCCCACTAAATGGGGTAACGCGCATCGATCGGTACCATCCTTGAGCTTCTCCGACTTTCGGAAGGGTTAGGCTTAGGGTTAGGGATGAAAGCACATAGGAGAAAGAGATATTCTTGAATAACTTTTTTTGTGAAGGTCGGAGAGACTTGGAAAGTGGTTGCATCTGGACTAATTTGGGTCCTGCGGATCGATTGGTACCATCCCCGAGCTTGTACGACCTTCGGAAGAGGTCGACCGACGAAATTCCCCCAAATCTGAGGAGATATTCTTGAATAACTTTTTTTGTGAAGGTCGGAGAGACTTGCAAGTAGGCTCTACCCCCACTAAATGGGGTTGCGCGCATCGATCGGTACCATCCTTGAGCTTCTCCGACTTTCGGAAGGGTTAGGGTTAGGGTTAGGGATGAAAGCACATAGGAGAAAGAGATATTCTTGAATAACTTTTTTTGTGAAGGTCGGAGAGACTTGCAAGTAGGCTCTACCCCCACTAAATGGGGTAGCGCGCATCGATCGGTACCATCCTTGAGCTTCTCCGACTTTCGGAAGGGTTAGGGTTAGGGTTAGGGATGAAAGCACATAGGAGAAAGAGATATTCTTGAATAACTTTTTTTGTGAAGGTCGGAGAGACTTGCAAGTAGGCTCTACCCCCACTAAATGGGGTAGCGCGCATCGATCGGTACCATCCTTGAGCTTCTCCGACTTTCGGAAGGGTTAGGGTTAGGGTTAGGGATGAAAGCACATAGGAGAAAGAGATATTCTTGAATAACTTTTTTTGTGAAGGTCGGAGAGACTTGCAAGTAGGCTCTACCCCCACTAAATGGGGTAGCGCGCATCGATCGGTACCATCCTTGAGCTTCTCCGACTTTCGGAAGGGTTAGGGTTAGGGTTAGGGATGAAAGCACATAGGAGAAAGAGATATTCTTGAATAACTTTTTTTGTGAAGGTCGGAGAGACTTGCAAGTAGGCTCTACCCCCACTAAATGGGGTAGCGCGCATCGATCGGTACCATCCTTGAGCTTCTCCGACTTTCGGAAGGGTTAGGGTTAGGGTTAGGGATGAAAGCACATAGGAGAAAGAGATATTCTTGAATAACTTTTTTTGTGAAGGTCGGAGAGACTTGGAAAGTGGTTGCATCTGGACTAATTTGGGTCCTGCGGATCGATTGGTACCATCCCCGAGCTTGTACGACCTTCGGAAGAGGTCGACCGACGAAATTCCCCCAAATCTGAGGAGATATTCTTGAATAACTTTTTTTGTGAAGGTCGGAGAGACTTGCAAGTAGGCTCTACCCCCACTAAATGGGGTAGCGCACATCGATCGGTACCATCCTTGAGCTTCTCCGACTTTCGGAAGGGTTAGGGTTAGGGTTAGGGATGAAAGCACATAGGAGAAAGAGATATTCTTGAATAACTTTTTTTGTGAAGGTCGGAGAGACTTGCAAGTAGGCTCTACCCCCACTAAATGGGGTAGCGCGCATCGATCGGTACCATCCTTGAGCTTCTCCGACTTTCGGAAGGGTTAGGGTTAGGGTTAGGGATGAAAGCACATAGGAGAAAGAGATATTCTTGAATAACTTTTTTTGTGAAGGTCGGAGAGACTTGGAAAGTGGTTGCATCTGGACTAATTTGGGTCCTGCGGATCGATTGGTACCATCCCCGAGCTTGTACGACCTTCGGAAGAGGTCGACCGACGAAATTCCCCCAAATCTGAGGAGATATTCTTGAATAACTTTTTTTGTGAAGGTCGGAGAGACTTGCAAGTAGGCTCTACCCCCACTAAATGGGGTAGCGCACATCGATCGGTACCATCCTTGAGCTTCTCCGACTTTCGGAAGGGTTAGGGTTAGGGTTAGGGATGAAAGCACATAGGAGAAAGAGATATTCTTGAATAACTTTTTTTGTGAAGGTCGGAGAGACTTGGAAAGTGGTTGCATCTGGACTAATTTTGGTCCTGCGGATCGATTGGTACCATCCCCGAGCTTGTACGACCTTCGGAAGAGGTCGACCGACGAAATTCCCCCAAATCTGAGGAGATATTCTTGAATAACTTTTTTTGTGAAGGTCGGAGAGACTTGCAAGTAGGCTCTACCCCCACTAAATGGGGTTGCGCGCATCGATCGGTACCATCCATGAGCTTCTCCGACTTTCGGAAGGGTTAGGGTTAGGGTTAGGGATGAAAGCACATAGGAGAAAGAGATATTCTTGAATAACTTTTTTTGTGAAGGTCGGAGAGACTTGCAAGTAGGCTCTACCCCCACTAAATGGGGTAGCGCGCATCGATCGGTACCATCTTTGAGCTTCTCCGACTTTCGGAAGGGTTAGGGTTAGGGTTAGGGATGAAAGCACATAGGAGAAAGAGATATTCTTGAATAACTTTTTTTGTGAAGGTCGGAGAGACTTGCAAGTAGGCTCTACCCCCACTAAATGGGGTAGCGCGCATCGATCGGTACCATCCTTGAGCTTCTCCGACTTTCGGAAGGGTTAGGGTTAGGGTTAGGGATGAAAGCACATAGGAGAAAGAGATATTCTTGAATAACTTTTTTTGTGAAGGTCGGAGAGACTTGCAAGTAGGCTCTACCCCCACTAAATGGGGTAGCGCGCATCGATCGGTACCATCCTTGAGCTTCTCCGACTTTCGGAAGGGTTAGGGTTAGGGTTAGGGATGAAAGCACATAGGAGAAAGAGATATTCTTGAATAACTTTTTTTGTGAAGGTCGGAGAGACTTGGAAAGTGGTTGCATCTGGACTAATTTGGGTCCTGCGGATCGATTGGTACCATCCCCGAGCTTGTACGACCTTCGGAAGAGGTCGACCGACGAAATTCCCCCAAATCTGAGGAGATATTCTTGAATAACTTTTTTTGTGAAGGTCGGAGAGACTTGCAAGTAGGCTCTACCCCCACTAAATGGGGTAGCGCACATTGATCGGTACCATCCTTGAGCTTCTCCGACTTTCGGAAGGGTTAGGGTTAGGGTTAGGGATGAAAGCACATAGGAGAAAGAGATATTCTTGAATAACTTTTTTTGTGAAGGTCGGAGAGACTTGCAAGTAGGCTCTACCCCCACTAAATGGGGTAGCGCGCATCGATCGGTACCATCCTTGAGCTTCTCCGACTTTCGGAAGGGTTAGGGTTAGGGTTAGGGATGAAAGCACATAGGAGAAAGAGATATTCTTGAATAACTTTTTTTGTGAAGGTCGGAGAGACTTGGAAAGTGGTTGCATCTGGACTAATTTGGGTCCTGCGGATCGATTGGTACCATCCCCGAGCTTGTACGACCTTCGGAAGAGGTCGACCGACGAAATTCCCCCAAATCTGAGGAGATATTCTTGAATAACTTTTTTTGTGAAGGTCGGAGAGACTTGCAAGTAGGCTCTACCCCCACTAAATGGGGTAGCGCGCATCGATCGGTACCATCCTTGAGCTTCTCCGACTTTCGGAAGGGTTAGGGTTAGGGTTAGGGATGAAAGCACATAGGAGAAAGAGATATTCTTGAATAACTTTTTTTGTGAAGGTCGGAGAGACTTGGAAAGTGGTTGCATCTGGACTAATTTGGGTCCTGCGGATCGATTGGTACCATCCCCGAGCTTGTACGACCTTCGGAAGAGGTCGACCGACGAAATTCCCCCAAATCTGAGGAGATATTCTTGAATAACTTTTTTTGTGAAGGTCGGAGAGACTTGCAAGTAGGCTCTACCCCCACTAAATGGGGTAGCGCACATCGATCGGTACCATCCTTGAGCTTCTCCGACTTTCGGAAGGGTTAGGGTTAGGGTTAGGGATGAAAGCACATAGGAGAAAGAGATATTCTTGAATAACTTTTTTTGTGAAGGTCGGAGAGACTTGCAAGTAGGCTCTACCCCCACTAAATGGGGTAGCGCGCATCGATCGGTACCATCCTTGAGCTTCTCCGACTTTCGGAAGGGTTAGGGTTAGGGTTAGGGATGAAAGCACATAGGAGAAAGAGATATTCTTGAATAACTTTTTTTGTGAAGGTCGGAGAGACTTGGAAAGTGGTTGCATCTGGACTAATTTGGGTCCTGCGGATCGATTGGTACCATCCCCGAGCTTGTACGACCTTCGGAAGAGGTCGACCGACGAAATTCCCCCAAATCTGAGGAGATATTCTTGAATAACTTTTTTTGTGAAGGTCGGAGAGACTTGCAAGTAGGCTCTACCCCCACTAAATGGGGTAGCGCACATCGATCGGTACCATCCTTGAGCTTCTCCGACTTTCGGAAGGGTTAGGGTTAGGGTTAGGGATGAAAGCACATAGGAGAAAGAGATATTCTTGAATAACTTTTTTTGTGAAGGTCGGAGAGACTTGCAAGTAGGCTCTACCCCCACTAAATGGGGTAGCGCGCATCGATCGGTACCATCCTTGAGCTTCTCCGACTTTCGGAAGGGTTAGGGTTAGGGTTAGGGATGAAAGCACATAGGAGAAAGAGATATTCTTGAATAACTTTTTTTGTGAAGGTCGGAGAGACTTGCAAGTAGGCTTTACCCCCACTAAATGGGGTTGCGCGCATCGATCGGTACCATCCATGAGCTTCTCCGACTTTCGGAAGGGTTAGGGTTAGGGTTAGGGATGAAAGCACATAGGAGAAAGAGATATTCTTGAATAACTTTTTTTGTGAAGGTCGGAGAGACTTGCAAGTAGGCTCTACCCCCACTAAATGGGGTAGCGCGCATCGATCGGTACCATCCTTGAGCTTCTCCGACTTTCGGAAGGGTTGGGGTTAGGGTTAGGGATGAAAGCACATAGGAGAAAGAGATATTCTTGAATAACTTTTTTTGTGAAGGTCGGAGAGACTTGCAAGTAGGCTCTACCCCCACTAAATGGGGTAGCGCGCATCGATCGGTACCATCCTTGAGCTTCTCCGACTTTCGGAAGGGTTAGGGTTAGGGTTAGGGATGAAAGCACATAGGAGAAAGAGATATTCTTGAATAACTTTTTTTGTGAAGGTCGGAGAGACTTGGAAAGTGGTTGCATCTCGACTAATTTGGGTCCTGCGGATCGATTGGTACCATCCCCGAGCTTGTACGACCTTCGGAAGAGGTCGACCGACGAAATTCCCCCAAATCTGAGGAGATATTCTTGAATAACTTTTTTTGTGAAGGTCGGAGAGACTTGCAAGTAGGCTCTACCCCCACTAAATGGGGTAGCGCACATCGATCGGTACCATCCTTGAGCTTCTCCGACTTTCGGAAGGGTTAGGGTTAGGGTTAGGGATGAAAGCACATAGGAGAAAGAGATATTCTTGAATAACTTTTTTTGTGAAGGTCGGAGAGACTTGCAAGTAGGCTCTACCCCCACTAAATGGGGTAGCGCGCATCGATCGGTACCATCCTTGAGCTTCTCCGACTTTTGGAAGGGTTAGGGTTAGGGTTAGGGATGAAAGCACATAGGAGAAAGAGATATTCTTGAATAACTTTTTTTGTGAAGGTCGGAGAGACTTGCAAGTAGGCTCTACCCCCACTAAATGGGGTAGCGCGCATCGATCGGTACCATCCTTGAGCTTCTCCGACTTTCGGAAGGGTTAGGGTTAGGGTTAGGGATGAAAGCACATAGGAGAAAGAGATATTCTTGAATAACTTTTTTTGTGAAGGTCGGAGAGACTTGCAAGTAGGCTCTACCCCCACTAAATGGGGTAGCGCGCATCGATCGGTACCATCCTTGAGCTTCTCCGACTTTCGGAAGGGTTAGGGTTAGGGTTAGGGATGAAAGCACATAGGAGAAAGAGATATTCTTGAATAACTTTTTTTGTGAAGGTCGGAGAGACTTGCAAGTAGGCTCTACCCCCACTAAATGGGGTAGCGCGCATCGATCGGTACCATCCTTGAGCTTCTCCGACTTTCGGAAGGGTTAGGGTTAGGGTTAGGGATGAAAGCACATAGGAGAAAGAGATATTCTTGAATAACTTTTTTTGTGAAGGTCGGAGAGACTTGCAAGTAGGCTCTACCCCCACTAAATGGGGTAGCGCGCATCGATCGGTACCATCCTTGAGCTTCTCCGACTTTCGGAAGGGTTAGGGTTAGGGTTAGGGATGAAAGCACATAGGAGAAAGAGATATTCTTGAATAACTTTTTTTGTGAAGGTCGGAGAGACTTGGAAAGTGGTTGCATCTGGACTAATTTGGGTCCTGCGGATCGATTGGTACCATCCCCGAGCTTGTACGACCTTCGGAAGAGGTCGACTGACGAAATTCCCCCAAATCTGAGGAGATATTCTTGAATAACTTTTTTTGTGAAGGTCGGAGAGACTTGCAAGTAGGCTCTACCCCCACTAAATGGGGTAGCGCACATCGATCGGTACCATCCTTGAGCTTCTCCGACTTTCGGAAGGGTTAGGGTTAGGGTTAGGGATGAAAGCACATAGGAGAAAGAGATATTCTTGAATAACTTTTTTTGTGAAGGTCGGAGAGACTTGCAAGTAGGCTCTACCCCCACTAAATGGGGTAGCGCGCATCGATCGGTACCATCCTTGAGCTTCTCCGACTTTCGGAAGGGTTAGGGTTAGGGTTAGGGATGAAAGCACATAGGAGAAAGAGATATTCTTGAATAACTTTTTTTGTGAAGGTCGGAGAGACTTGCAAGTAGGCTCTACCCCCACTAAATGGGGTAGCGCGCATCGATCGGTACCATCCTTGAGCTTCTCCGACTTTCGGAAGGGTTAGGGTTAGGGTTAGGGATGAAAGCACATAGGAGAAAGAGATATTCTTGAATAACTTTTTTTGTGAAGGTCGGAGAGACTTGGAAAGTGGTTGCATCTCGACTAATTTGGGTCCTGCGGATCGATTGGTACCATCCCCGAGCTTGTACGACCTTCGGAAGAGGTCGACCGACGAAATTCCCCCAAATCTGAGGAGATATTCTTGAATAACTTTTTTTGTGAAGGTCGGAGAGACTTGCAAGTAGGCTCTACCCCCACTAAATGGGGTAGCGCACATCGATCGGTACCATCCTTGAGCTTCTCCGACTTTCGGAAGGGTTAGGGTTAGGGTTAGGGATGAAAGCACATAGGAGAAAGAGATATTCTTGAATAACTTTTTTTGTGAAGGTCGGAGAGACTTGCAAGTAGGCTCTACCCCCACTAAATGGGGTAGCGCGCATCGATCGGTACCATCCTTGAGCTTCTCCGACTTTTGGAAGGGTTAGGGTTAGGGTTAGGGATGAAAGCACATAGGAGAAAGAGATATTCTTGAATAACTTTTTTTGTGAAGGTCGGAGAGACTTGCAAGTAGGCTCTACCCCCACTAAATGGGGTAGCGCGCATCGATCGGTACCATCCTTGAGCTTCTCCGACTTTCGGAAGGGTTAGGGTTAGGGTTAGGGATGAAAGCACATAGGAGAAAGAGATATTCTTGAATAACTTTTTTTGTGAAGGTCGGAGAGACTTGCAAGTAGGCTCTACCCCCACTAAATGGGGTAGCGCGCATCGATCGGTACCATCCTTGAGCTTCTCCGACTTTCGGAAGGGTTAGGGTTAGGGTTAGGGATGAAAGCACATAGGAGAAAGAGATATTCTTGAATAACTTTTTTTGTGAAGGTCGGAGAGACTTGCAAGTAGGCTCTACCCCCACTAAATGGGGTAGCGCGCATCGATCGGTACCATCCTTGAGCTTCTCCGACTTTCGGAAGGGTTAGGGTTAGGGTTAGGGATGAAAGCACATAGGAGAAAGAGATATTCTTGAATAACTTTTTTTGTGAAGGTCGGAGAGACTTGCAAGTAGGCTCTACCCCCACTAAATGGGGTAGCGCGCATCGATCGGTACCATCCTTGAGCTTCTCCGACTTTCGGAAGGGTTAGGGTTAGGGTTAGGGATGAAAGCACATAGGAGAAAGAGATATTCTTGAATAACTTTTTTTGTGAAGGTCGGAGAGACTTGGAAAGTGGTTGCATCTGGACTAATTTGGGTCCTGCGGATCGATTGGTACCATCCCCGAGCTTGTACGACCTTCGGAAGAGGTCGACTGACGAAATTCCCCCAAATCTGAGGAGATATTCTTGAATAACTTTTTTTGTGAAGGTCGGAGAGACTTGCAAGTAGGCTCTACCCCCACTAAATGGAGTAGCGCACATCGATCGGTACCATCCTTGAGCTTCTCCGACTTTCGGAAGGGTTAGGGTTAGGGTTAGGGATGAAAGCACATAGGAGAAAGAGATATTCTTGAATAACTTTTTTTGTGAAGGTCGGAGAGACTTGCAAGTAGGCTCTACCCCCACTAAATGGGGTAGCGCGCATCGATCGGTACCATCCTTGAGCTTCTCCGACTTTCGGAAGGGTTAGGGTTAGGGATGAAAGCACATAGGAGAAAGAGATATTCTTGAATAACTTTTTTTGTGAAGGTCGGAGAGACTTGGAAAGTGGTTGCATCTGGACTAATTTGGGTCCTGCGGATCGATTGGTACCATCCCCGAGCTTGTACGACCTTCGGAAGAGGTCGACCGACGAAATTCCCCCAAATCTGAGGAGATATTCTTGAATAACTTTTTTTGTGAAGGTCGGAGAGACTTGCAAGTAGGCTCTACCCCCACTAAATGGGGTAGCGCGCATCGATCGGTACCATCCTTGAGCTTCTCCGACTTTCGGAAGGGTTAGGGTTAGGGTTAGGGATGAAAGCACATAGGAGAAAGAGATATTCTTGAATAACTTTTTTTGTGAAGGTCGGAGAGACTTGGAAAGTGGTTGCATCTGGACTAATTTGGGTCCTGCAGATCGATTGGTACCATCCCCGAGCTTGTACGACCTTCGGAAGAGGTCGACCGACGAAATTCCCCCAAATCTGAGGAGATATTCTTGAATAACTTTTTTTGTGAAGGTCGGAGAGACTTGCAAGTAGGCTCTACCCCCACTAAATGGGGTAGCGCACATCGATCGGTACCATCCTTGAGCTTCTCCGACTTTCGGAAGGGTTAGGGTTAGGGTTAGGGATGAAAGCACATAGGAGAAAGAGATATTCTTGAATAACTTTTTTTGTGAACGTCGGAGAGACTTGCAAGTAGGCTCTACCCCCACTAAATGGGGTAACGCGCATCGATCGGTACCATCCTTGAGCTTCTCCGACTTTCGGAAGGGTTAGGCTTAGGGTTAGGGATGAAAGCACATAGGAGAAAGAGATATTCTTGAATAACTTTTTTTGTGAAGGTCGGAGAGACTTGGAAAGTGGTTGCATCTGGACTAATTTGGGTCCTGCGGATCGATTGGTACCATCCCCGAGCTTGTACGACCTTCGGAAGAGGTCGACCGACGAAATTCCCCCAAATCTGAGGAGATATTCTTGAATAACTTTTTTTGTGAAGGTCGGAGAGACTTGCAAGTAGGCTCTACCCCCACTAAATGGGGTTGCGCGCATCGATCGGTACCATCCTTGAGCTTCTCCGACTTTCGGAAGGGTTAGGGTTAGGGTTAGGGATGAAAGCACATAGGAGAAAGAGATATTCTTGAATAACTTTTTTTGTGAAGGTCGGAGAGACTTGCAAGTAGGCTCTACCCCCACTAAATGGGGTAGCGCGCATCGATCGGTACCATCCTTGAGCTTCTCCGACTTTCGGAAGGGTTAGGGTTAGGGTTAGGGATGAAAGCACATAGGAGAAAGAGATATTCTTGAATAACTTTTTTTGTGAAGGTCGGAGAGACTTGCAAGTAGGCTCTACCCCCACTAAATGGGGTAGCGCGCATCGATCGGTACCATCCTTGAGCTTCTCCGACTTTCGGAAGGGTTAGGGTTAGGGTTAGGGATGAAAGCACATAGGAGAAAGAGATATTCTTGAATAACTTTTTTTGTGAAGGTCGGAGAGACTTGCAAGTAGGCTCTACCCCCACTAAATGGGGTAGCGCGCATCGATCGGTACCATCCTTGAGCTTCTCCGACTTTCGGAAGGGTTAGGGTTAGGGTTAGGGATGAAAGCACATAGGAGAAAGAGATATTCTTGAATAACTTTTTTTGTGAAGGTCGGAGAGACTTGCAAGTAGGCTCTACCCCCACTAAATGGGGTAGCGCGCATCGATCGGTACCATCCTTGAGCTTCTCCGACTTTCGGAAGGGTTAGGGTTAGGGTTAGGGATGAAAGCACATAGGAGAAAGAGATATTCTTGAATAACTTTTTTTGTGAAGGTCGGAGAGACTTGCAAGTAGGCTCTACCCCCACTAAATGGGGTAGCGCGCATCGATCGGTACCATCCTTGAGCTTCTCCGACTTTCGGAAGGGTTAGGGTTAGGGTTAGGGATGAAAGCACATAGGAGAAAGAGATATTCTTGAATAACTTTTTTTGTGAAGGTCGGAGAGACTTGCAAGTAGGCTCTACCCCCACTAAATGGGGTAGCGCGCATCGATCGGTACCATCCTTGAGCTTCTCCGACTTTCGGAAGGGTTAGGGTTAGGGTTAGGGATGAAAGCACATAGGAGAAAGAGATATTCTTGAATAACTTTTTTTGTGAAGGTCGGAGAGACTTGCAAGTAGGCTCTACCCCCACTAAATGGGGTAGCGCGCATCGATCGGTACCATCCTTGAGCTTCTCCGACTTTCGGAAGGGTTAGGGTTAGGGTTAGGGATGAAAGCACATAGGAGAAAGAGATATTCTTGAATAACTTTTTTTGTGAAGGTCGGAGAGACTTGGAAAGTGGTTGCATCTGGACTAATTTGGGTCCTGCGGATCGATTGGTACCATCCCCGAGCTTGTACGACCTTCGGAAGAGGTCGACTGACGAAATTCCCCCAAATCTGAGGAGATATTCTTGAATAACTTTTTTTGTGAAGGTCGGAGAGACTTGCAAGTAGGCTCTACCCCCACTAAATGGAGTAGCGCACATCGATCGGTACCATCCTTGAGCTTCTCCGACTTTCGGAAGGGTTAGGGTTAGGGTTAGGGATGAAAGCACATAGGAGAAAGAGATATTCTTGAATAACTTTTTTTGTGAAGGTCGGAGAGACTTGCAAGTAGGCTCTACCCCCACTAAATGGGGTAGCGCGCATCGATCGGTACCATCCTTGAGCTTCTCCGACTTTCGGAAGGGTTAGGGTTAGGGTTAGGGATGAAAGCACATAGGAGAAAGAGATATTCTTGAATAACTTTTTTTGTGAAGGTCGGAGAGACTTGGAAAGTGGTTGCATCTGGACTAATTTGGGTCCTGCGGATCGATTGGTACCATCCCCGAGCTTGTACGACCTTCGGAAGAGGTCGACCGACGAAATTCCCCCAAATCTGAGGAGATATTCTTGAATAACTTTTTTTGTGAAGGTCGGAGAGACTTGCAAGTAGGCTCTACCCCCACTAAATGGGGTAGCGCGCATCGATCGGTACCATCCTTGAGCTTCTCCGACTTTCGGAAGGGTTAGGGTTAGGGTTAGGGATGAAAGCACATAGGAGAAAGAGATATTCTTGAATAACTTTTTTTGTGAAGGTCGGAGAGACTTGGAAAGTGGTTGCATCTGGACTAATTTGGGTCCTGCGGATCGATTGGTACCATCCCCGAGCTTGTACGACCTTCGGAAGAGGTCGACCGACGAAATTCCCCCAAATCTGAGGAGATATTCTTGAATAACTTTTTTTGTGAAGGTCGGAGAGACTTGCAAGTAGGCTCTACCCCCACTAAATGGGGTAGCGCACATCGATCGGTACCATCCTTGAGCTTCTCCGACTTTCGGAAGGGTTAGGGTTAGGGTTAGGGATGAAAGCACATAGGAGAAAGAGATATTCTTGAATAACTTTTTTTGTGAACGTCGGAGAGACTTGCAAGTAGGCTCTACCCCCACTAAATGGGGTAACGCGCATCGATCGGTACCATCCTTGAGCTTCTCCGACTTTCGGAAGGGTTAGGCTTAGGGTTAGGGATGAAAGCACATAGGAGAAAGAGATATTCTTGAATAACTTTTTTTGTGAAGGTCGGAGAGACTTGGAAAGTGGTTGCATCTGGACTAATTTGGGTCCTGCGGATCGATTGGTACCATCCCCGAGCTTGTACGACCTTCGGAAGAGGTCGACCGACGAAATTCCCCCAAATCTGAGGAGATATTCTTGAATAACTTTTTTTGTGAAGGTCGGAGAGACTTGCAAGTAGGCTCTACCCCCACTAAATGGGGTTGCGCGCATCGATCGGTACCATCTTTGAGCTTCTCCGACTTTCGGAAGGGTTAGGGTTAGGGTTAGGGATGAAAGCACATAGGAGAAAGAGATATTCTTGAATAACTTTTTTTGTGAAGGTCGGAGAGACTTGCAAGTAGGCTCTACCCCCACTAAATGGGGTAGCGCGCATCGATCGGTACCATCCTTGAGCTTCTCCGACTTTCGGAAGGGTTAGGGTTAGGGTTAGGGATGAAAGCACATAGGAGAAAGAGATATTCTTGAATAACTTTTTTTGTGAAGGTCGGAGAGACTTGCAAGTAGGCTCTACCCCCACTAAATGGGGTAGCGCGCATCGATCGGTACCATCCTTGAGCTTCTCCGACTTTCGGAAGGGTTAGGGTTAGGGTTAGGGATGAAAGCACATAGGAGAAAGAGATATTCTTGAATAACTTTTTTTGTGAAGGTCGGAGAGACTTGCAAGTAGGCTCTACCCCCACTAAATGGGGTAGCGCGCATCGATCGGTACCATCCTTGAGCTTCTCCGACTTTCGGAAGGGTTAGGGTTAGGGTTAGGGATGAAAGCACATAGGAGAAAGAGATATTCTTGAATAACTTTTTTTGTGAAGGTCGGAGAGACTTGCAAGTAGGCTCTACCCCCACTAAATGGGGTAGCGCGCATCGATCGGTACCATCCTTGAGCTTCTCCGACTTTCGGAAGGGTTAGGGTTAGGGTTAGGGATGAAAGCACATAGGAGAAAGAGATATTCTTGAATAACTTTTTTTGTGAAGGTCGGAGAGACTTGGAAAGTGGTTGCATCTGGACTAATTTGGGTCCTGCGGATCGATTGGTACCATCTCCGAGCTTGTACGACCTTCGGAAGAGGTCGACCGACGAAATTCCCCCAAATCTGAGGAGATATTCTTGAATAACTTTTTTTGTGAAGGTCGGAGAGACTTGCAAGTAGGCTCTACCCCCACTAAATGGGGTAGCGCACATCGATCGGTACCATCCTTGAGCTTCTCCGACTTTCGGAAGGGTTAGGGTTAGGGTTAGGGATGAAAGCACATAGGAGAAAGAGATATTCTTGAATAACTTTTTTTGTGAAGGTCGGAGAGACTTGCAAGTAGGCTCTACCCCCACTAAATGGGGTAGCGCGCATCGATCGGTACCATCCTTGAGCTTCTCCGACTTTCGGAAGGGTTAGGGTTAGGGTTAGGGATGAAAGCACATAGGAGAAAGAGATATTCTTGAATAACTTTTTTTGTGAAGGTCGGAGAGACTTGGAAAGTGGTTGCATCTGGACTAATTTGGGTCCTGCGGATCGATTGGTACCATCCCCGAGCTTGTACGACCTTCGGAAGAGGTCGACCGACGAAATTCCCCCAAATCTGAGGAGATATTCTTGAATAACTTTTTTTGTGAAGGTCGGAGAGACTTGCAAGTAGGCTCTACCCCCACTAAATGGGGTAGCGCACATCGATCGGTACCATCCTTGAGCTTCTCCGACTTTCGGAAGGGTTAGGGTTAGGGTTAGGGATGAAAGCACATAGGAGAAAGAGATATTCTTGAATAACTTTTTTTGTGAAGGTCGGAGAGACTTGCAAGTAGGCTCTACCCCCACTAAATGGGGTAGCGCGCATCGATCGGTACCATCCTTGAGCTTCTCCGACTTTCGGAAGGGTTAGGGTTAGGGTTAGGGATGAAAGCACATAGGAGAAAGAGATATTCTTGAATAACTTTTTTTGTGAAGGTCGGAGAGACTTGGAAAGTGGTTGCATCTGGACTAATTTGGGTCCTGCGGATCGATTGGTACCATCCCCGAGCTTGTACGACCTTCGGAAGAGGTCGACCGACGAAATTCCCCCAAATCTGAGGAGATATTCTTGAATAACTTTTTTTGTGAAGGTCGGAGAGACTTGCAAGTAGGCTCTACCCCCACTAAATGGGGTAGCGCACATCGATCGGTACCATCCTTGAGCTTCTCCGACTTTCGGAAGGGTTAGGGTTAGGGTTAGGGATGAAAGCACATAGGAGAAAGAGATATTCTTGAATAACTTTTTTTGTGAAGGTCGGAGAGACTTGCAAGTAGGCTCTACCCCCACTAAATGGGGTAGCGCGCATCGATCGGTACCATCCTTGAGCTTCTCCGACTTTCGGAAGGGTTAGGGTTAGGGTTAGGGATGAAAGCACATAGGAGAAAGAGATATTCTTGAATAACTTTTTTTGTGAAGGTCGGAGAGACTTGGAAAGTGGTTGCATCTGGACTAATTTGGGTCCTGCGGATCGATTGGTACCATCCCCGAGCTTGTACGACCTTCGGAAGAGGTCGACTGACGAAATTCCCCCAAATCTGAGGAGATATTCTTGAATAACTTTTTTTGTGAAGGTCGGAGAGACTTGCAAGTAGGCTCTACCCCCACTAAATGGGGTAGCGCACATCGATCGGTACCATCCTTGAGCTTCTCCGACTTTCGGAAGGGTTAGGGTTAGGGTTAGGGATGAAAGCACATAGGAGAAAGAGATATTCTTGAATAACTTTTTTTGTGAAGGTCGGAGAGACTTGCAAGTAGGCTCTACCCCCACTAAATGGGGTAGCGCGCATCGATCGGTACCATCCTTGAGCTTCTCCGACTTTCGGAAGGGTTAGGGTTAGGGTTAGGGATGAAAGCACATAGGAGAAAGAGATATTCTTGAATAACTTTTTTTGTGAAGGTCGGAGAGACTTGGAAAGTGGTTGCATCTGGACTAATTTGGGTCCTGCGGATCGATTGGTACCATCCCCGAGCTTGTACGACCTTCGGAAGAGGTCGACCGACGAAATTCCCCCAAATCTGAGGAGATATTCTTGAATAACTTTTTTTGTGAAGGTCGGAGAGACTTGCAAGTAGGCTCTACCCCCACTAAATGGGGTAGCGCACATCGATCGGTACCATCCTTGAGCTTCTCCGACTTTCGGAAGGGTTAGGGTTAGGGTTAGGGATGAAAGCACATAGGAGAAAGAGATATTCTTGAATAACTTTTTTTGTGAAGGTCGGAGAGACTTGCAAGTAGGCTCTACCCCCACTAAATGGGGTAGCGCGCATCGATCGGTACCATCCTTGAGCTTCTCCGACTTTCGGAAGGGTTAGGGTTAGGGTTAGGGATGAAAGCACATAGGAGAAAGAGATATTCTTGAATAACTTTTTTTGTGAAGGTCGGAGAGACTTGGAAAGTGGTTGCATCTGGACTAATTTGGGTCCTGCGGATCGATTGGTACCATCCCCGAGCTTGTACGACCTTCGGAAGAGGTCGACCGACGAAATTCCCCCAAATCTGAGGAGATATTCTTGAATAACTTTTTTTGTGAAGGTCGGAGAGACTTGCAAGTAGGCTCTACCCCCACTAAATGGGGTTGCGCGCATCGATCGGTACCATCCTTGAGCTTCTCCGACTTTCGGAAGGGTTAGGGTTAGGGTTAGGGATGAAAGCACATAGGAGAAAGAGATATTCTTGAATAACTTTTTTTGTGAAGGTCGGAGAGACTTGCAAGTAGGCTCTACCCCCACTAAATGGGGTAGCGCGCATCGATCGGTACCATCCTTGAGCTTCTCCGACTTTCGGAAGGGTTAGGGTTAGGGTTAGGGATGAAAGCACATAGGAGAAAGAGATATTCTTGAATAACTTTTTTTGTGAAGGTCGGAGAGACTTGGAAAGTGGTTGCATCTGGACTAATTTTGGTCCTGCGGATCGATTGGTACCATCCCCGAGCTTGTACGACCTTCGGAAGAGGTCGACCGACGAAATTCCCCCAAATCTGAGGAGATATTCTTGAATAACTTTTTTTGTGAAGGTCGGAGAGACTTGCAAGTAGGCTCTACCCCCACTAAATGGGGTTGCGCGCATCGATCGGTACCATCCATGAGCTTCTCCGACTTTCGGAAGGGTTAGGGTTAGGGATGAAAGCACATAGGAGAAAGAGATATTCTTGAATAACTTTTTTTGTGAAGGTCGGAGAGACTTGCAAGTAGGCTCTACCCCCACTAAATGGGGTAGCGCGCATCGATCGGTACCATCCTTGAGCTTCTCCGACTTTCGGAAGGGTTAGGGTTAGGGTTAGGGATGAAAGCACATAGGAGAAAGAGATATTCTTGAATAACTTTTTTTGTGAAGGTCGGAGAGACTTGGAAAGTGGTTGCATCTGGACTAATTTGGGTCCTGCGGATCGATTGGTACCATCCCCGAGCTTGTACAACCTTCGGAAGAGGTCGACCGACGAAATTCCCCCAAATCTGAGGAGATATTCTTGAATAACTTTTTTTGTGAAGGTCGGAGAGACTTGCAAGTAGGCTCTACCCCCACTAAATGGGGTTGCGCGCATCGATCGGTACCATCCTTGAGCTTCTCCGACTTTCGGAAGGGTTAGGGTTAGGGTTAGGGATGAAAGCACATAGGAGAAAGAGATATTCTTGAATAACTTTTTTTGTGAAGGTCGGAGAGACTTGCAAGTAGGCTTTACCCCCACTAAATGGGGTAACGCGCATCGATCGGTACCATCCTTGAGCTTCTCCGACTTTCGGAAGGGTTAGGCTTAGGGTTAGGGATGAAAGCACATAGGAGAAAGAGATATTCTTGAATAACTTTTTTTGTGAAGGTCGGAGAGACTTGGAAAGTGGTTGCATCTGGACTAATTTGGGTCCTGCGGATCGATTGGTACCATCCCCGAGCTTGTACGACCTTCGGAAGAGGTCGACCGACGAAATTCCCCCAAATCTGAGGAGATATTCTTGAATAACTTTTTTTGTGAAGGTCGGAGAGACTTGCAAGTAGGCTCTACCCCCACTAAATGGGGTTGCGCGCATCGATCGGTACCATCCTTGAGCTTCTCCGACTTTCGGAAGGGTTAGGGTTAGGGTTAGGGATGAAAGCACATAGGAGAAAGAGATATTCTTGAATAACTTTTTTTGTGAAGGTCGGAGAGACTTGCAAGTAGGCTCTACCCCCACTAAATGGGGTAGCGCGCATCGATCGGTACCATCCTTGAGCTTCTCCGACTTTCGGAAGGGTTAGGGTTAGGGTTAGGGATGAAAGCACATAGGAGAAAGAGATATTCTTGAATAACTTTTTTTGTGAAGGTCGGAGAGACTTGCAAGTAGGCTCTACCCCCACTAAATGGGGTAGCGCGCATCGATCGGTACCATCCTTGAGCTTCTCCGACTTTCGGAAGGGTTAGGGTTAGGGTTAGGGATGAAAGCACATAGGAGAAAGAGATATTCTTGAATAACTTTTTTTGTGAAGGTCGGAGAGACTTGCAAGTAGGCTCTACCCCCACTAAATGGGGTAGCGCGCATCGATCGGTACCATCCTTGAGCTTCTCCGACTTTCGGAAGGGTTAGGGTTAGGGTTAGGGATGAAAGCACATAGGAGAAAGAGATATTCTTGAATAACTTTTTTTGTGAAGGTCGGAGAGACTTGGAAAGTGGTTGCATCTGGACTAATTTGGGTCCTGCGGATCGATTGGTACCATCCCCGAGCTTGTACGACCTTCGGAAGAGGTCGACCGACGAAATTCCCCCAAATCTGAGGAGATATTCTTGAATAACTTTTTTTGTGAAGGTCGGAGAGACTTGCAAGTAGGCTCTACCCCCACTAAATGGGGTAGCGCACATCGATCGGTACCATCCTTGAGCTTCTCCGACTTTCGGAAGGGTTAGGGTTAGGGTTAGGGATGAAAGCACATAGGAGAAAGAGATATTCTTGAATAACTTTTTTTGTGAAGGTCGGAGAGACTTGCAAGTAGGCTCTACCCCCACTAAATGGGGTAGCGCGCATCGATCGGTACCATCCTTGAGCTTCTCCGACTTTCGGAAGGGTTAGGGTTAGGGTTAGGGATGAAAGCACATAGGAGAAAGAGATATTCTTGAATAACTTTTTTTGTGAAGGTCGGAGAGACTTGGAAAGTGGTTGCATCTGGACTAATTTGGGTCCTGCGGATCGATTGGTACCATCCCCGAGCTTGTACGACCTTCGGAAGAGGTCGACCGACGAAATTCCCCCAAATCTGAGGAGATATTCTTGAATAACTTTTTTTGTGAAGGTCGGAGAGACTTGCAAGTAGGCTCTACCCCCACTAAATGGGGTTGCGCGCATCGATCGGTACCATCCTTGAGCTTCTCCGACTTTCGGAAGGGTTAGGGTTAGGGTTAGGGATGAAAGCACATAGGAGAAAGAGATATTCTTGAATAACTTTTTTTGTGAAGGTCGGAGAGACTTGCAAGTAGGCTTTACCCCCACTAAATGGGGTAACGCGCATCGATCGGTACCATCCTTGAGCTTCTCCGACTTTCGGAAGGGTTAGGCTTAGGGTTAGGGATGAAAGCACATAGGAGAAAGAGATATTCTTGAATAACTTTTTTTGTGAAGGTCGGAGAGACTTGGAAAGTGGTTGCATCTGGACTAATTTGGGTCCTGCGGATCGATTGGTACCATCCCCGAGCTTGTACGACCTTCGGAAGAGGTCGACCGACGAAATTCCCCCAAATCTGAGGAGATATTCTTGAATAACTTTTTTTGTGAAGGTCGGAGAGACTTGCAAGTAGGCTCTACCCCCACTAAATGGGGTTGCGCGCATCGATCGGTACCATCCTTGAGCTTCTCCGACTTTCGGAAGGGTTAGGGTTAGGGTTAGGGATGAAAGCACATAGGAGAAAGAGATATTCTTGAATAACTTTTTTTGTGAAGGTCGGAGAGACTTGCAAGTAGGCTCTACCCCCACTAAATGGGGTAGCGCGCATCGATCGGTACCATCCTTGAGCTTCTCCGACTTTCGGAAGGGTTAGGGTTAGGGTTAGGGATGAAAGCACATAGGAGAAAGAGATATTCTTGAATAACTTTTTTTGTGAAGGTCGGAGAGACTTGCAAGTAGGCTCTACCCCCACTAAATGGGGTAGCGCGCATCGATCGGTACCATCCTTGAGCTTCTCCGACTTTCGGAAGGGTTAGGGTTAGGGTTAGGGATGAAAGCACATAGGAGAAAGAGATATTCTTGAATAACTTTTTTTGTGAAGGTCGGAGAGACTTGCAAGTAGGCTCTACCCCCACTAAATGGGGTAGCGCGCATCGATCGGTACCATCCTTGAGCTTCTCCGACTTTCGGAAGGGTTAGGGTTAGGGTTAGGGATGAAAGCACATAGGAGAAAGAGATATTCTTGAATAACTTTTTTTGTGAAGGTCGGAGAGACTTGGAAAGTGGTTGCATCTGGACTAATTTGGGTCCTGCGGATCGATTGGTACCATCCCCGAGCTTGTACGACCTTCGGAAGAGGTCGACCGACGAAATTCCCCCAAATCTGAGGAGATATTCTTGAATAACTTTTTTTGTGAAGGTCGGAGAGACTTGCAAGTAGGCTCTACCCCCACTAAATGGGGTAGCGCACATCGATCGGTACCATCCTTGAGCTTCTCCGACTTTCGGAAGGGTTAGGGTTAGGGTTAGGGATGAAAGCACATAGGAGAAAGAGATATTCTTGAATAACTTTTTTTGTGAAGGTCGGAGAGACTTGCAAGTAGGCTCTACCCCCACTAAATGGGGTAGCGCGCATCGATCGGTACCATCCTTGAGCTTCTCCGACTTTCGGAAGGGTTAGGGTTAGGGTTAGGGATGAAAGCACATAGGAGAAAGAGATATTCTTGAATAACTTTTTTTGTGAAGGTCGGAGAGACTTGGAAAGTGGTTGCATCTGGACTAATTTGGGTCCTGCGGATCGATTGGTACCATCCCCGAGCTTGTACGACCTTCGGAAGAGGTCGACCGACGAAATTCCCCCAAATCTGAGGAGATATTCTTGAATAATTTTTTTTTTGAAGGTCGGAGAGACTTGCAAGTAGGCTCTACCCCCACTAAATGGGGTAGCGCGCATCGATCGGTACCATCCTTGAGCTTCTCCGACTTTCGGAAGGGTTAGGGTTAGGGTTAGGGATGAAAGCACATAGGAGAAAGAGATATTCTTGAATAACTTTTTTTGTGAAGGTCGGAGAGACTTGGAAAGTGGTTGCATCTGGACTAATTTGGGTCCTGCGGATCGATTGGTACCATCCCCGAGCTTGTACGACCTTCGGAAGAGGTCGACCGACGAAATTCCCCCAAATCTGAGGAGATATTCTTGAATAACTTTTTTTGTGAAGGTCGGAGAGACTTGCAAGTAGGCTCTACCCCCACTAAATGGGGTAGCGCACATCGATCGGTACCATCCTTGAGCTTCTCCGACTTTCGGAAGGGTTAGGGTTAGGGTTAGGGATGAAAGCACATAGGAGAAAGAGATATTCTTGAATAACTTTTTTTGTGAAGGTCGGAGAGACTTGCAAGTAGGCTCTACCCCCACTAAATGGGGTAGCGCGCATCGATCGGTACCATCCTTGAGCTTCTCCGACTTTCGGAAGGGTTAGGGTTAGGGTTAGGGATGAAAGCACATAGGAGAAAGAGATATTCTTGAATAACTTTTTTTGTGAAGGTCGGAGAGACTTGAAAAGTGGTTGCATCTGGACTAATTTGGGTCCTGCGGATCGATTGGTACCATCCCCGAGCTTGTACGACCTTCGGAAGAGGTCGACCGACGAAATTCCCCCAAATCTGAGGAGATATTCTTGAATAACTTTTTTTGTGAAGGTCGGAGAGACTTGCAAGTAGGCTCTACCCCCACTAAATGGGGTTGCGCGCATCGATCGGTACCATCCTTGAGCTTCTCCGACTTTCGGAAGGGTTAGGGTTAGGGTTAGGGATGAAAGCACATAGGAGAAAGAGATATTCTTGAATAACTTTTTTTGTGAAGGTCGGAGAGACTTGCAAGTAGGCTCTACCCCCACTAAATGGGGTAGCGCGCATCGATCGGTACCATCCTTGAGCTTCTCCGACTTTCGGAAGGGTTAGGGTTAGGGTTAGGGATGAAAGCACATAGGAGAAAGAGATATTCTTGAATAACTTTTTTTGTGAAGGTCGGAGAGACTTGCAAGTAGGCTCTACCCCCACTAAATGGGGTTGCGCGCATCGATCGGTACCATCCTTGAGCTTCTCCGACTTTCGGAAGGGTTAGGGTTAGGGTTAGGGATGAAAGCACATAGGAGAAAGAGATATTCTTGAATAACTTTTTTTGTGAAGGTCGGAGAGACTTGCAAGTAGGCTCTACCCCCACTAAATGGGGTAGCGCGCATCGATCGGTACCATCCTTGAGCTTCTCCGACTTTCGGAAGGGTTAGGGTTAGGGTTAGGGATGAAAGCACATAGGAGAAAGAGATATTCTTGAATAACTTTTTTTGTGAAGGTCGGAGAGACTTGCAAGTAGGCTCTACCCCCACTAAATGGGGTAGCGCGCATCGATCGGTACCATCCTTGAGCTTCTCCGACTTTCGGAAGGGTTAGGGTTAGGGTTAGGGATGAAAGCACATAGGAGAAAGAGATATTCTTGAATAACTTTTTTTGTGAAGGTCGGAGAGACTTGGAAAGTGGTTGCATCTGGACTAATTTGGGTCCTGCGGATCGATTGGTACCATCTCCGAGCTTGTACGACCTTCGGAAGAGGTCGACCGACGAAATTCCCCCAAATCTGAGGAGATATTCTTGAATAACTTTTTTTGTGAAGGTCGGAGAGACTTGCAAGTAGGCTCTACCCCCACTAAATGGGGTAGCGCACATCGATCGGTACCATCCTTGAGCTTCTCCGACTTTCGGAAGGGTTAGGGTTAGGGTTAGGGATGAAAGCACATAGGAGAAAGAGATATTCTTGAATAACTTTTTTTGTGAAGGTCGGAGAGACTTGCAAGTAGGCTCTACCCCCACTAAATGGGGTAGCGCGCATCGATCGGTACCATCCTTGAGCTTCTCCGACTTTCGGAAGGGTTAGGGTTAGGGTTAGGGATGAAAGCACATAGGAGAAAGAGATATTCTTGAATAACTTTTTTTGTGAAGGTCGGAGAGACTTGGAAAGTGGTTGCATCTGGACTAATTTGGGTCCTGCGGATCGATTGGTACCATCCCCGAGCTTGTACGACCTTCGGAAGAGGTCGACCGACGAAATTCCCCCAAATCTGAGGAGATATTCTTGAATAACTTTTTTTGTGAAGGTCGGAGAGACTTGCAAGTAGGCTCTACCCCCACTAAATGGGGTAGCGCACATCGATCGGTACCATCCTTGAGCTTCTCCGACTTTCGGAAGGGTTAGGGTTAGGGTTAGGGATGAAAGCACATAGGAGAAAGAGATATTCTTGAATAACTTTTTTTGTGAAGGTCGGAGAGACTTGCAAGTAGGCTCTACCCCCACTAAATGGGGTAGCGCGCATCGATCGGTACCATCCTTGAGCTTCTCCGACTTTCGGAAGGGTTAGGGTTAGGGTTAGGGATGAAAGCACATAGGAGAAAGAGATATTCTTGAATAACTTTTTTTGTGAAGGTCGGAGAGACTTGGAAAGTGGTTGCATCTGGACTAATTTGGGTCCTGCGGATCGATTGGTACCATCCCCGAGCTTGTACGACCTTCGGAAGAGGTCGACCGACGAAATTCCCCCAAATCTGAGGAGATATTCTTGAATAACTTTTTTTGTGAAGGTCGGAGAGACTTGCAAGTAGGCTCTACCCCCACTAAATGGGGTAGCGCACATCGATCGGTACCATCCTTGAGCTTCTCCGACTTTCGGAAGGGTTAGGGTTAGGGTTAGGGATGAAAGCACATAGGAGAAAGAGATATTCTTGAATAACTTTTTTTGTGAAGGTCGGAGAGACTTGCAAGTAGGCTCTACCCCCACTAAATGGGGTAGCGCGCATCGATCGGTACCATCCTTGAGCTTCTCCGACTTTCGGAAGGGTTAGGGTTAGGGTTAGGGATGAAAGCACATAGGAGAAAGAGATATTCTTGAATAACTTTTTTTGTGAAGGTCGGAGAGACTTGGAAAGTGGTTGCATCTGGACTAATTTGGGTCCTGCGGATCGATTGGTACCATCCCCGAGCTTGTACGACCTTCGGAAGAGGTCGACTGACGAAATTCCCCCAAATCTGAGGAGATATTCTTGAATAACTTTTTTTGTGAAGGTCGGAGAGACTTGCAAGTAGGCTCTACCCCCACTAAATGGGGTAGCGCACATCGATCGGTACCATCCTTGAGCTTCTCCGACTTTCGGAAGGGTTAGGGTTAGGGTTAGGGATGAAAGCACATAGGAGAAAGAGATATTCTTGAATAACTTTTTTTGTGAAGGTCGGAGAGACTTGCAAGTAGGCTCTACCCCCACTAAATGGGGTAGCGCGCATCGATCGGTACCATCCTTGAGCTTCTCCGACTTTCGGAAGGGTTAGGGTTAGGGTTAGGGATGAAAGCACATAGGAGAAAGAGATATTCTTGAATAACTTTTTTTGTGAAGGTCGGAGAGACTTGGAAAGTGGTTGCATCTGGACTAATTTGGGTCCTGCGGATCGATTGGTACCATCCCCGAGCTTGTACGACCTTCGGAAGAGGTCGACCGACGAAATTCCCCCAAATCTGAGGAGATATTCTTGAATAACTTTTTTTGTGAAGGTCGGAGAGACTTGCAAGTAGGCTCTACCCCCACTAAATGGGGTAGCGCACATCGATCGGTACCATCCTTGAGCTTCTCCGACTTTCGGAAGGGTTAGGGTTAGGGTTAGGGATGAAAGCACATAGGAGAAAGAGATATTCTTGAATAACTTTTTTTGTGAAGGTCGGAGAGACTTGCAAGTAGGCTCTACCCCCACTAAATGGGGTAGCGCGCATCGATCGGTACCATCCTTGAGCTTCTCCGACTTTCGGAAGGGTTAGGGTTAGGGTTAGGGATGAAAGCACATAGGAGAAAGAGATATTCTTGAATAACTTTTTTTGTGAAGGTCGGAGAGACTTGGAAAGTGGTTGCATCTGGACTAATTTGGGTCCTGCGGATCGATTGGTACCATCCCCGAGCTTGTACGACCTTCGGAAGAGGTCGACCGACGAAATTCCCCCAAATCTGAGGAGATATTCTTGAATAACTTTTTTTGTGAAGGTCGGAGAGACTTGCAAGTAGGCTCTACCCCCACTAAATGGGGTTGCGCGCATCGATCGGTACCATCCTTGAGCTTCTCCGACTTTCGGAAGGGTTAGGGTTAGGGTTAGGGATGAAAGCACATAGGAGAAAGAGATATTCTTGAATAACTTTTTTTGTGAAGGTCGGAGAGACTTGCAAGTAGGCTCTACCCCCACTAAATGGGGTAGCGCGCATCGATCGGTACCATCCTTGAGCTTCTCCGACTTTCGGAAGGGTTAGGGTTAGGGTTAGGGATGAAAGCACATAGGAGAAAGAGATATTCTTGAATAACTTTTTTTGTGAAGGTCGGAGAGACTTGGAAAGTGGTTGCATCTGGACTAATTTTGGTCCTGCGGATCGATTGGTACCATCCCCGAGCTTGTACGACCTTCGGAAGAGGTCGACCGACGAAATTCCCCCAAATCTGAGGAGATATTCTTGAATAACTTTTTTTGTGAAGGTCGGAGAGACTTGCAAGTAGGCTCTACCCCCACTAAATGGGGTTGCGCGCATCGATCGGTACCATCCATGAGCTTCTCCGACTTTCGGAAGGGTTAGGGTTAGGGATGAAAGCACATAGGAGAAAGAGATATTCTTGAATAACTTTTTTTGTGAAGGTCGGAGAGACTTGCAAGTAGGCTCTACCCCCACTAAATGGGGTAGCGCGCATCGATCGGTACCATCCTTGAGCTTCTCCGACTTTCGGAAGGGTTAGGGTTAGGGTTAGGGATGAAAGCACATAGGAGAAAGAGATATTCTTGAATAACTTTTTTTGTGAAGGTCGGAGAGACTTGGAAAGTGGTTGCATCTGGACTAATTTGGGTCCTGCGGATCGATTGGTACCATCCCCGAGCTTGTACGACCTTCGGAAGAGGTCGACCGACGAAATTCCCCCAAATCTGAGGAGATATTCTTGAATAACTTTTTTTGTGAAGGTCGGAGAGACTTGCAAGTAGGCTCTACCCCCACTAAATGGGGTTGCGCGCATCGATCGGTACCATCCTTGAGCTTCTCCGACTTTCGGAAGGGTTAGGGTTAGGGTTAGGGATGAAAGCACATAGGAGAAAGAGATATTCTTGAATAACTTTTTTTGTGAAGGTCGGAGAGACTTGCAAGTAGGCTTTACCCCCACTAAATGGGGTAACGCGCATCGATCGGTACCATCCTTGAGCTTCTCCGACTTTCGGAAGGGTTAGGCTTAGGGTTAGGGATGAAAGCACATAGGAGAAAGAGATATTCTTGAATAACTTTTTTTGTGAAGGTCGGAGAGACTTGGAAAGTGGTTGCATCTGGACTAATTTGGGTCCTGCGGATCGATTGGTACCATCCCCGAGCTTGTACGACCTTCGGAAGAGGTCGACCGACGAAATTCCCCCAAATCTGAGGAGATATTCTTGAATAACTTTTTTTGTGAAGGTCGGAGAGACTTGCAAGTAGGCTCTACCCCCACTAAATGGGGTTGCGCGCATCGATCGGTACCATCCTTGAGCTTCTCCGACTTTCGGAAGGGTTAGGGTTAGGGTTAGGGATGAAAGCACATAGGAGAAAGAGATATTCTTGAATAACTTTTTTTGTGAAGGTCGGAGAGACTTGCAAGTAGGCTCTACCCCCACTAAATGGGGTAGCGCGCATCGATCGGTACCATCCTTGAGCTTCTCCGACTTTCGGAAGGGTTAGGGTTAGGGTTAGGGATGAAAGCACATAGGAGAAAGAGATATTCTTGAATAACTTTTTTTGTGAAGGTCGGAGAGACTTGCAAGTAGGCTCTACCCCCACTAAATGGGGTAGCGCGCATCGATCGGTACCATCCTTGAGCTTCTCCGACTTTCGGAAGGGTTAGGGTTAGGGTTAGGGATGAAAGCACATAGGAGAAAGAGATATTCTTGAATAACTTTTTTTGTGAAGGTCGGAGAGACTTGCAAGTAGGCTCTACCCCCACTAAATGGGGTAGCGCGCATCGATCGGTACCATCCTTGAGCTTCTCCGACTTTCGGAAGGGTTAGGGTTAGGGTTAGGGATGAAAGCACATAGGAGAAAGAGATATTCTTGAATAACTTTTTTTGTGAAGGTCGGAGAGACTTGGAAAGTGGTTGCATCTGGACTAATTTGGGTCCTGCGGATCGATTGGTACCATCCCCGAGCTTGTACGACCTTCGGAAGAGGTCGACCGACGAAATTCCCCCAAATCTGAGGAGATATTCTTGAATAACTTTTTTTGTGAAGGTCGGAGAGACTTGCAAGTAGGCTCTACCCCCACTAAATGGGGTAGCGCACATCGATCGGTACCATCCTTGAGCTTCTCCGACTTTCGGAAGGGTTAGGGTTAGGGTTAGGGATGAAAGCACATAGGAGAAAGAGATATTCTTGAATAACTTTTTTTGTGAAGGTCGGAGAGACTTGCAAGTAGGCTCTACCCCCACTAAATGGGGTAGCGCGCATCGATCGGTACCATCCTTGAGCTTCTCCGACTTTCGGAAGGGTTAGGGTTAGGGTTAGGGATGAAAGCACATAGGAGAAAGAGATATTCTTGAATAACTTTTTTTGTGAAGGTCGGAGAGACTTGGAAAGTGGTTGCATCTGGACTAATTTGGGTCCTGCGGATCGATTGGTACCATCCCCGAGCTTGTACGACCTTCGGAAGAGGTCGACCGACGAAATTCCCCCAAATCTGAGGAGATATTCTTGAATAATTTTTTTTTTGAAGGTCGGAGAGACTTGCAAGTAGGCTCTACCCCCACTAAATGGGGTAGCGCGCATCGATCGGTACCATCCTTGAGCTTCTCCGACTTTCGGAAGGGTTAGGGTTAGGGTTAGGGATGAAAGCACATAGGAGAAAGAGATATTCTTGAATAACTTTTTTTGTGAAGGTCGGAGAGACTTGGAAAGTGGTTGCATCTGGACTAATTTGGGTCCTGCGGATCGATTGGTACCATCCCCGAGCTTGTACGACCTTCGGAAGAGGTCGACCGACGAAATTCCCCCAAATCTGAGGAGATATTCTTGAATAACTTTTTTTGTGAAGGTCGGAGAGACTTGCAAGTAGGCTCTACCCCCACTAAATGGGGTAGCGCACATCGATCGGTACCATCCTTGAGCTTCTCCGACTTTCGGAAGGGTTAGGGTTAGGGTTAGGGATGAAAGCACATAGGAGAAAGAGATATTCTTGAATAACTTTTTTTGTGAAGGTCGGAGAGACTTGCAAGTAGGCTCTACCCCCACTAAATGGGGTAGCGCGCATCGATCGGTACCATCCTTGAGCTTCTCCGACTTTCGGAAGGGTTAGGGTTAGGGTTAGGGATGAAAGCACATAGGAGAAAGAGATATTCTTGAATAACTTTTTTTGTGAAGGTCGGAGAGACTTGAAAAGTGGTTGCATCTGGACTAATTTGGGTCCTGCGGATCGATTGGTACCATCCCCGAGCTTGTACGACCTTCGGAAGAGGTCGACCGACGAAATTCCCCCAAATCTGAGGAGATATTCTTGAATAACTTTTTTTGTGAAGGTCGGAGAGACTTGCAAGTAGGCTCTACCCCCACTAAATGGGGTTGCGCGCATCGATCGGTACCATCCTTGAGCTTCTCCGACTTTCGGAAGGGTTAGGGTTAGGGTTAGGGATGAAAGCACATAGGAGAAAGAGATATTCTTGAATAACTTTTTTTGTGAAGGTCGGAGAGACTTGCAAGTAGGCTTTACCCCCACTAAATGGGGTAACGCGCATCGATCGGTACCATCCTTGAGCTTCTCCGACTTTCGGAAGGGTTAGGCTTAGGGTTAGGGATGAAAGCACATAGGAGAAAGAGATATTCTTGAATAACTTTTTTTGTGAAGGTCGGAGAGACTTGGAAAGTGGTTGCATCTGGACTAATTTGGGTCCTGCGGATCGATTGGTACCATCCCCGAGCTTGTACGACCTTCGGAAGAGGTCGACCGACGAAATTCCCCCAAATCTGAGGAGATATTCTTGAATAACTTTTTTTGTGAAGGTCGGAGAGACTTGCAAGTAGGCTCTACCCCCACTAAATGGGGTTGCGCGCATCGATCGGTACCATCCTTGAGCTTCTCCGACTTTCGGAAGGGTTAGGGTTAGGGTTAGGGATGAAAGCACATAGGAGAAAGAGATATTCTTGAATAACTTTTTTTGTGAAGGTCGGAGAGACTTGCAAGTAGGCTCTACCCCCACTAAATGGGGTAGCGCGCATCGATCGGTACCATCCTTGAGCTTCTCCGACTTTCGGAAGGGTTAGGGTTAGGGTTAGGGATGAAAGCACATAGGAGAAAGAGATATTCTTGAATAACTTTTTTTGTGAAGGTCGGAGAGACTTGCAAGTAGGCTCTACCCCCACTAAATGGGGTAGCGCGCATCGATCGGTACCATCCTTGAGCTTCTCCGACTTTCGGAAGGGTTAGGGTTAGGGTTAGGGATGAAAGCACATAGGAGAAAGAGATATTCTTGAATAACTTTTTTTGTGAAGGTCGGAGAGACTTGCAAGTAGGCTCTACCCCCACTAAATGGGGTAGCGCGCATCGATCGGTACCATCCTTGAGCTTCTCCGACTTTCGGAAGGGTTAGGGTTAGGGTTAGGGATGAAAGCACATAGGAGAAAGAGATATTCTTGAATAACTTTTTTTGTGAAGGTCGGAGAGACTTGGAAAGTGGTTGCATCTGGACTAATTTGGGTCCTGCGGATCGATTGGTACCATCCCCGAGCTTGTACGACCTTCGGAAGAGGTCGACCGACGAAATTCCCCCAAATCTGAGGAGATATTCTTGAATAACTTTTTTTGTGAAGGTCGGAGAGACTTGCAAGTAGGCTCTACCCCCACTAAATGGGGTAGCGCACATCGATCGGTACCATCCTTGAGCTTCTCCGACTTTCGGAAGGGTTAGGGTTAGGGTTAGGGATGAAAGCACATAGGAGAAAGAGATATTCTTGAATAACTTTTTTTGTGAAGGTCGGAGAGACTTGCAAGTAGGCTCTACCCCCACTAAATGGGGTAGCGCGCATCGATCGGTACCATCCTTGAGCTTCTCCGACTTTCGGAAGGGTTAGGGTTAGGGTTAGGGATGAAAGCACATAGGAGAAAGAGATATTCTTGAATAACTTTTTTTGTGAAGGTCGGAGAGACTTGGAAAGTGGTTGCATCTGGACTAATTTGGGTCCTGCGGATCGATTGGTACCATCCCCGAGCTTGTACGACCTTCGGAAGAGGTCGACCGACGAAATTCCCCCAAATCTGAGGAGATATTCTTGAATAATTTTTTTTTTGAAGGTCGGAGAGACTTGCAAGTAGGCTCTACCCCCACTAAATGGGGTAGCGCGCATCGATCGGTACCATCCTTGAGCTTCTCCGACTTTCGGAAGGGTTAGGGTTAGGGTTAGGGATGAAAGCACATAGGAGAAAGAGATATTCTTGAATAACTTTTTTTGTGAAGGTCGGAGAGACTTGGAAAGTGGTTGCATCTGGACTAATTTGGGTCCTGCGGATCGATTGGTACCATCCCCGAGCTTGTACGACCTTCGGAAGAGGTCGACCGACGAAATTCCCCCAAATCTGAGGAGATATTCTTGAATAACTTTTTTTGTGAAGGTCGGAGAGACTTGCAAGTAGGCTCTACCCCCACTAAATGGGGTAGCGCACATCGATCGGTACCATCCTTGAGCTTCTCCGACTTTCGGAAGGGTTAGGGTTAGGGTTAGGGATGAAAGCACATAGGAGAAAGAGATATTCTTGAATAACTTTTTTTGTGAAGGTCGGAGAGACTTGCAAGTAGGCTCTACCCCCACTAAATGGGGTAGCGCGCATCGATCGGTACCATCCTTGAGCTTCTCCGACTTTCGGAAGGGTTAGGGTTAGGGTTAGGGATGAAAGCACATAGGAGAAAGAGATATTCTTGAATAACTTTTTTTGTGAAGGTCGGAGAGACTTGAAAAGTGGTTGCATCTGGACTAATTTGGGTCCTGCGGATCGATTGGTACCATCCCCGAGCTTGTACGACCTTCGGAAGAGGTCGACCGACGAAATTCCCCCAAATCTGAGGAGATATTCTTGAATAACTTTTTTTGTGAAGGTCGGAGAGACTTGCAAGTAGGCTCTACCCCCACTAAATGGGGTTGCGCGCATCGATCGGTACCATCCTTGAGCTTCTCCGACTTTCGGAAGGGTTAGGGTTAGGGTTAGGGATGAAAGCACATAGGAGAAAGAGATATTCTTGAATAACTTTTTTTGTGAAGGTCGGAGAGACTTGCAAGTAGGCTCTACCCCCACTAAATGGGGTAGCGCGCATCGATCGGTACCATCCTTGAGCTTCTCCGACTTTCGGAAGGGTTAGGGTTAGGGTTAGGGATGAAAGCACATAGGAGAAAGAGATATTCTTGAATAACTTTTTTTGTGAAGGTCGGAGAGACTTGGAAAGTGGTTGCATCTGGACTAATTTTGGTCCTGCGGATCGATTGGTACCATCCCCGAGCTTGTACGACCTTCGGAAGAGGTCGACCGACGAAATTCCCCCAAATCTGAGGAGATATTCTTGAATAACTTTTTTTGTGAAGGTCGGAGAGACTTGCAAGTAGGCTCTACCCCCACTAAATGGGGTTGCGCGCATCGATCGGTACCATCCATGAGCTTCTCCGACTTTCGGAAGGGTTAGGGTTAGGGTTAGGGATGAAAGCACATAGGAGAAAGAGATATTCTTGAATAACTTTTTTTGTGAAGGTCGGAGAGACTTGCAAGTAGGCTCTACCCCCACTAAATGGGGTAGCGCGCATCGATCGGTACCATCCTTGAGCTTCTCCGACTTTCGGAAGGGTTAGGGTTAGGGTTAGGGATGAAAGCACATAGGAGAAAGAGATATTCTTGAATAACTTTTTTTGTGAAGGTCGGAGAGACTTGGAAAGTGGTTGCATCTGGACTAATTTGGGTCCTGCGGATCGATTGGTACCATCCCCGAGCTTGTACGACCTTCGGAAGAGGTCGACCGACGAAATTCCCCCAAATCTGAGGAGATATTCTTGAATAACTTTTTTTGTGAAGGTCGGAGAGACTTGCAAGTAGGCTCTACCCCCACTAAATGGGGTAGCGCACATCGATCGGTACCATCCTTGAGCTTCTCCGACTTTCGGAAGGGTTAGGGTTAGGGTTAGGGATGAAAGCACATAGGAGAAAGAGATATTCTTGAATAACTTTTTTTGTGAAGGTCGGAGAGACTTGCAAGTAGGCTCTACCCCCACTAAATGGGGTTGCACGCATCGATCGGTACCATCCTTGAGCTTATCCGACTTTCGGAAGGGTTAGGGTTAGGGTTAGGGATGAAAGCACATAGGAGAAAGAGATATTCTTGAATAACTTTTTTTGTGAAGGTCGGAGAGACTTGCAAGTAGGCTCTACCCCCACTAAATGGGGTAGCGCGCATCGATCGGTACCATCCTTGAGCTTCTCCGACTTTCGGAAGGGTTAGGGTTAGGGTTAGGGATGAAAGCACATAGGAGAAAGAGATATTCTTGAATAACTTTTTTTGTGAAGGTCGGAGAGACTTGGAAAGTGGTTGCATCTGGACTAATTTTGGTCCTGCGGATCGATTGGTACCATCCCCGAGCTTGTACGACCTTCGGAAGAGGTCGACCGACGAAATTCCCCCAAATCTGAGGAGATATTCTTGAATAACTTTTTTTGTGAAGGTCGGAGAGACTTGCAAGTAGGCTCTACCCCCACTAAATGGGGTTGCGCGCATCGATCGGTACCATCCATGAGCTTCTCCGACTTTCGGAAGGGTTAGGGTTAGGGTTAGGGATGAAAGCACATAGGAGAAAGAGATATTCTTGAATAACTTTTTTTGTGAAGGTCGGAGAGACTTGCAAGTAGGCTCTACCCCCACTAAATGGGGTAGCGCGCATCGATCGGTACCATCCTTGAGCTTCTCCGACTTTCGGAAGGGTTAGGGTTAGGGTTAGGGATGAAAGCACATAGGAGAAAGAGATATTCTTGAATAACTTTTTTTGTGAAGGTCGGAGAGACTTGGAAAGTGGTTGCATCTGGACTAATTTGGGTCCTGCGGATCGATTGGTACCATCCCCGAGCTTGTACGACCTTCGGAAGAGGTCGACCGACGAAATTCCCCCAAATCTGAGGAGATATTCTTGAATAACTTTTTTTGTGAAGGTCGGAGAGACTTGCAAGTAGGCTCTACCCCCACTAAATGGGGTAGCGCACATCGATCGGTACCATCCTTGAGCTTCTCCGACTTTCGGAAGGGTTAGGGTTAGGGTTAGGGATGAAAGCACATAGGAGAAAGAGATATTCTTGAATAACTTTTTTTGTGAAGGTCGGAGAGACTTGCAAGTAGGCTCTACCCCCACTAAATGGGGTAGCGCGCATCGATCGGTACCATCCTTGAGCTTCTCCGACTTTCGGAAGGGTTAGGGTTAGGGTTAGGGATGAAAGCACATAGGAGAAAGAGATATTCTTGAATAACTTTTTTTGTGAAGGTCGGAGAGACTTGGAAAGTGGTTGCATCTGGACTAATTTGGGTCCTGCGGATCGATTGGTACCATCCCCGAGCTTGTACGACCTTCGGAAGAGGTCGACCGACGAAATTCCCCCAAATCTGAGGAGATATTCTTGAATAATTTTTTTTGTGAAGGTCGGAGAGACTTGCAAGTAGGCTCTACCCCCACTAAATGGGGTAGCGCGCATCGATCGGTACCATCCTTGAGCTTCTCCGACTTTCGGAAGGGTTAGGGTTAGGGTTAGGGATGAAAGCACATAGGAGAAAGAGATATTCTTGAATAACTTTTTTTGTGAAGGTCGGAGAGACTTGGAAAGTGGTTGCATCTGGACTAATTTGGGTCCTGCGGATCGATTGGTACCATCCCCGAGCTTGTACGACCTTCGGAAGAGGTCGACCGACGAAATTCCCCCAAATCTGAGGAGATATTCTTGAATAACTTTTTTTGTGAAGGTCGGAGAGACTTGCAAGTAGGCTCTACCCCCACTAAATGGGGTAGCGCACATCGATCGGTACCATCCTTGAGCTTCTCCGACTTTCGGAAGGGTTAGGGTTAGGGTTAGGGATGAAAGCACATAGGAGAAAGAGATATTCTTGAATAACTTTTTTTGTGAAGGTCGGAGAGACTTGCAAGTAGGCTCTACCCCCACTAAATGGGGTAGCGCGCATCGATCGGTACCATCCTTGAGCTTCTCCGACTTTCGGAAGGGTTAGGGTTAGGGTTAGGGATGAAAGCACATAGGAGAAAGAGATATTCTTGAATAACTTTTTTTGTGAAGGTCGGAGAGACTTGAAAAGTGGTTGCATCTGGACTAATTTGGGTCCTGCGGATCGATTGGTACCATCCCCGAGCTTGTACGACCTTCGGAAGAGGTCGACCGACGAAATTCCCCCAAATCTGAGGAGATATTCTTGAATAACTTTTTTTGTGAAGGTCGGAGAGACTTGCAAGTAGGCTCTACCCCCACTAAATGGGGTTGCGCGCATCGATCGGTACCATCCTTGAGCTTCTCCGACTTTCGGAAGGGTTAGGGTTAGGGTTAGGGATGAAAGCACATAGGAGAAAGAGATATTCTTGAATAACTTTTTTTGTGAAGGTCGGAGAGACTTGCAAGTAGGCTCTACCCCCACTAAATGGGGTAGCGCGCATCGATCGGTACCATCTTTGAGCTTCTCCGACTTTCGGAAGGGTTAGGGTTAGGGTTAGGGATGAAAGCACATAGGAGAAAGAGATATTCTTGAATAACTTTTTTTGTGAAGGTCGGAGAGACTTGGAAAGTGGTTGCATCTGGACTAATTTTGGTCCTGCGGATCGATTGGTACCATCCCCGAGCTTGTACGACCTTCGGAAGAGGTCGACCGACGAAATTCCCCCAAATCTGAGGAGATATTCTTGAATAACTTTTTTTGTGAAGGTCGGAGAGACTTGCAAGTAGGCTCTACCCCCACTAAATGGGGTTGCGCGCATCGATCGGTACCATCCATGAGCTTCTCCGACTTTCGGAAGGGTTAGGGTTAGGGTTAGGGATGAAAGCACATAGGAGAAAGAGATATTCTTGAATAACTTTTTTTGTGAAGGTCGGAGAGACTTGCAAGTAGGCTCTACCCCCACTAAATGGGGTAGCGCGCATCGATCGGTACCATCCTTGAGCTTCTCCGACTTTCGGAAGGGTTAGGGTTAGGGTTAGGGATGAAAGCACATAGGAGAAAGAGATATTCTTGAATAACTTTTTTTGTGAAGGTCGGAGAGACTTGAAAAGTGGTTGCATCTGGACTAATTTGGGTCCTGCGGATCGATTGGTACCATCCCCGAGCTTGTACGACCTTCGGAAGAGGTCGACCGACGAAATTCCCCCAAATCTGAGGAGATATTCTTGAATAACTTTTTTTGTGAAGGTCGGAGAGACTTGCAAGTAGGTTCTACCCCCACTAAATGGGGTTGCGCGCATCGATCGGTACCATCCTTGAGCTTCTCCGACTTTCGGAAGGGTTAGGGTTAGGGTTAGGGATGAAAGCACATAGGAGAAAGAGATATTCTTAAATAACTTTTTTTGTGAAGGTCGGAGAGACTTGCAAGTAGGCTCTACCCCCACTAAATGGGGTAGCGCGCATCGATCGGTACCATCCTTGAGCTTCTCCGACTTTCGGAAGGGTTAGGGTTAGGGTTAGGGATGAAAGCACATAGGAGAAAGAGATATTCTTGAATAACTTTTTTTGTGAAGGTCGGAGAGACTTGCAAGTAGGCTCTACCCCCACTAAATGGGGTAGCGCACATCGATCGGTACCATCCTTGAGCTTCTCCGACTTTCGGAAGGGTTAGGGTTAGGGTTAGGGATGAAAGCACATAGGAGAAAGAGATATTCTTGAATAACTTTTTTTGTGAAGGTCGGAGAGACTTGCAAGTAGGCTCTACCCCCACTAAATGGGGTAGCGCGCATCGATCGGTACCATCCTTGAGCTTCTCCGACTTTCGGAAGGGTTAGGGTTAGGGTTAGGGATGAAAGCACATAGGAGAAAGAGATATTCTTGAATAACGTTTTTTGTGAAGGTCGGAGAGACTTGAAAAGTGGTTGCATCTGGACTAATTTGGGTCCTGCGGATCGATTGGTACCATCCCCGAGCTTGTACGACCTTCGGAAGAGGTCGACCGACGAAATTCCCCCAAATCTGAGGAGATATTCTTGAATAACTTTTTTTGTGAAGGTCGGAGAGACTTGCAAGTAGGCTCTACCCCCACTAAATGGGGTTGCGCGCATCGATCGGTACCATCCTTGAGCTTCTCCGACTTTCGGAAGGGTTAGGGTTAGGGTTAGGGATGAAAGCACATAGGAGAAAGAGATATTCTTAAATAACTTTTTTTGTGAAGGTCGGAGAGACTTGCAAGTAGGCTCTACCCCCACTAAATGGGGTAGCGCGCATCGATCGGTACCATCCTTGAGCTTCTCCGACTTTCGGAAGGGTTAGGGTTAGGGTTAGGGATGAAAGCACATAGGAGAAAGAGATATTCTTGAATAACTTTTTTTGTGAAGGTCGGAGAGACTTGCAAGTAGGCTCTACCCCCACTAAATGGGGTAGCGCACATCGATCGGTACCATCCTTGAGCTTCTCCGACTTTCGGAAGGGTTAGGGTTAGGGTTAGGGATGAAAGCACATAGGAGAAAGAGATATTCTTGAATAACTTTTTTTGTGAAGGTCGGAGAGACTTGCAAGTAGGCTCTACCCCCACTAAATGGGGTAGCGCGCATCGATCGGTACCATCCTTGAGCTTCTCCGACTTTCGGAAGGGTTAGGGTTAGGGTTAGGGATGAAAGCACATAGGAGAAAGAGATATTCTTGAATAACTTTTTTTGTGAAGGTCGGAGAGACTTGGAAAGTGGTTGCATCTGGACTAATTTGGGTCCTGCGGATCGATTGGTACCATCCCCGAGCTTGTACGACCTTCGGAAGAGGTCGACCGACGAAATTCCCCCAAATCTGAGGAGATATTCTTGAATAACTTTTTTTGTGAAGGTCGGAGAGACTTGCAAGTAGGCTCTACCCCCACTAAATGGGGTAGCGCACATCGATCGGTACCATCCTTGAGCTTCTCCGACTTTCGGAAGGGTTAGGGTTAGGGTTAGGGATGAAAGCACATAGGAGAAAGAGATATTCTTGAATAACTTTTTTTGTGAAGGTCGGAGAGACTTGCAAGTAGGCTCTACCCCCACTAAATGGGGTAGCGCGCATCGATCGGTACCATCCTTGAGCTTCTCCGACTTTTGGAAGGGTTAGGGTTAGGGTTAGGGATGAAAGCACATAGGAGAAAGAGATATTCTTGAATAACTTTTTTTGTGAAGGTCGGAGAGACTTGCAAGTAGGCTCTACCCCCACTAAATGGGGTAGCGCGCATCGATCGGTACCATCCTTGAGCTTCTCCGACTTTCGGAAGGGTTAGGGTTAGGGTTAGGGATGAAAGCACATAGGAGAAAGAGATATTCTTGAATAACTTTTTTTGTGAAGGTCGGAGAGACTTGCAAGTAGGCTCTACCCCCACTAAATGGGGTAGCGCGCATCGATCGGTACCATCTTTGAGCTTCTCCGACTTTCGGAAGGGTTAGGGTTAGGGTTAGGGATGAAAGCACATAGGAGAAAGAGATATTCTTGAATAACTTTTTTTGTGAAGGTCGGAGAGACTTGCAAGTAGGCTCTACCCCCACTAAATGGGGTAGCGCACATCGATCGGTACCATCCTTGAGCTTCTCCGACTTTCGGAAGGGTTAGGGTTAGGGTTAGGGATGAAAGCACATAGGAGAAAGAGATATTCTTGAATAACTTTTTTTGTGAAGGTCGGAGAGACTTGGAAAGTGGTTGCATCTGGACTAATTTGGGTCCTGCGGATCGATTGGTACCATCCCCGAGCTTGTACGACCTTCGGAAGAGGTCGACCGACGAAATTCCCCCAAATCTGAGGAGATATTCTTGAATAACTTTTTTTGTGAAGGTCGTAGAGACTTGCAAGTAGGCTCTACCCCCACTAAATGGGGTAGCGCACATCGATCGGTACCATCCTTGAGCTTCTCCGACTTTCGGAAGGGTTAGGGTTAGGGTTAGGGATGAAAGCACATAGGAGAAAGAGATATTCTTGAATAACTTTTTTTGTGAAGGTCGGAGAGACTTGCAAGTAGGCTCTACCCCCACTAAATGGGGTAGCGCGCATCGATCGGTACCATCCTTGAGCTTCTCCGACTTTCGGAAGGGTTAGGGTTAGGGTTAGGGATGAAAGCACATAGGAGAAAGAGATATTCTTGAATAACTTTTTTTGTGAAGGTCGGAGAGACTTGGAAAGTGGTTGCATCTGGACTAATTTTGGTCCTGCGGATCGATTGGTACCATCCCCGAGCTTGTACGACCTTCGGAAGAGGTCGACCGACGAAATTCCCCCAAATCTGAGGAGATATTCTTGAATAACTTTTTTTGTGAAGGTCGGAGAGACTTGCAAGTAGGCTCTACCCCCACTAAATGGGGTTGCGCGCATCGATCGGTACCATCCATGAGCTTCTCCGACTTTCGGAAGGGTTAGGGTTAGGGTTAGGGATGAAAGCACATAGGAGAAAGAGATTTTCTTGAATAACTTTTTTTGTGAAGGTCGGAGAGACTTGCAAGTAGGCTCTACTCCCACTAAATGGGGTAGCGCGCATCGATCGGTACCATCCTTGAGCTTCTCCGACTTTCGGAAGGGTTAGGGTTAGGGTTAGGGATGAAAGCACATAGGAGAAAGAGATATTCTTGAATAACTTTTTTTGTGAAGGTCGGAGAGACTTGAAAAGTGGTTGCATCTGGACTAATTTGGGTCCTGCGGATCGATTGGTACCATCCCCGAGCTTGTACGACCTTCGGAAGAGGTCGACCGACGAAATTCCCCCAAATCTGAGGAGATATTCTTGAATAACTTTTTTTGTGAAGGTCGGAGAGACTTGCAAGTAGGCTCTACCCCCACTAAATGGGGTTGCGCGCATCGATCGGTACCATCCTTGAGCTTCTCCGACTTTCGGAAGGGTTAGGGTTAGGGTTAGGGATGAAAGCACATAGGAGAAAGAGATATTCTTAAATAACTTTTTTTGTGAAGGTCGGAGAGACTTGCAAGTAGGCTCTACCCCCACTAAATGGGGTAGCGCGCATCGATCGGTACCATCCTTGAGCTTCTCCGACTTTCGGAAGGGTTAGGGTTAGGGTTAGGGATGAAAGCACATAGGAGAAAGAGATATTCTTGAATAACTTTTTTTGTGAAGGTCGGAGAGACTTGCAAGTAGGCTCTACCCCCACTAAATGGGGTAGCGCACATCGATCGGTACCATCCTTGAGCTTCTCCGACTTTCGGAAGGGTTAGGGTTAGGGTTAGGGATGAAAGCACATAGGAGAAAGAGATATTCTTGAATAACTTTTTTTGTGAAGGTCGGAGAGACTTGCAAGTAGGCTCTACCCCCACTAAATGGGGTAGCGCGCATCGATCGGTACCATCCTTGAGCTTCTCCGACTTTCGGAAGGGTTAGGGTTAGGGTTAGGGATGAAAGCACATAGGAGAAAGAGATATTCTTGAATAACTTTTTTTGTGAAGGTCGGAGAGACTTGGAAAGTGGTTGCATCTGGACTAATTTGGGTCCTGCGGATCGATTGGTACCATCCCCGAGCTTGTACGACCTTCGGAAGAGGTCGACCGACGAAATTCCCCCAAATCTGAGGAGATATTCTTGAATAACTTTTTTTGTGAAGGTCGTAGAGACTTGCAAGTAGGCTCTACCCCCACTAAATGGGGTAGCGCACATCGATCGGTACCATCCTTGAGCTTCTCCGACTTTCGGAAGGGTTAGGGTTAGGGTTAGGGATGAAAGCACATAGGAGAAAGAGATATTCTTGAATAACTTTTTTTGTGAAGGTCGGAGAGACTTGCAAGTAGGCTCTACCCCCACTAAATGGGGTAGCGCGCATCGATCGGTACCATCCTTGAGCTTCTCCGACTTTCGGAAGGGTTAGGGTTAGGGTTAGGGATGAAAGCACATAGGAGAAAGAGATATTCTTGAATAACTTTTTTTGTGAAGGTCGGAGAGACTTGGAAAGTGGTTGCATCTGGACTAATTTTGGTCCTGCAGATCGATTGGTACCATCCCCGAGCTTGTACGACCTTCGGAAGAGGTCGACCGACGAAATTCCCCCAAATCTGAGGAGATATTCTTGAATAACTTTTTTTGTGAAGGTCGGAGAGACTTGCAAGTAGGCTCTACCCCCACTAAATGGGGTTGCGCGCATCGATCGGTACCATCCATGAGCTTCTCCGACTTTCGGAAGGGTTAGGGTTAGGGTTAGGGATGAAAGCACATAGGAGAAAGAGATATTCTTGAATAACTTTTTTTGTGAAGGTCGGAGAGACTTGCAAGTAGGCTCTACTCCCACTAAATGGGGTAGCGCGCATCGATCGGTACCATCCTTGAGCTTCTCCGACTTTCGGAAGGGTTAGGGTTAGGGTTAGGGATGAAAGCACATAGGAGAAAGAGATATTCTTGAATAACTTTTTTTGTGAAGGTCGGAGAGACTTGAAAAGTGGTTGCATCTGGACTAATTTGGGTCCTGCGGATCGATTGGTACCATCCCCGAGCTTGTACGACCTTCGGAAGAGGTCGACCGACGAAATTCCCCCAAATCTGAGGAGATATTCTTGAATAACTTTTTTTGTGAAGGTCGGAGAGACTTGCAAGTAGGCTCTACCCCCACTAAATGGGGTTGCGCGCATCGATCGGTACCATCCTTGAGCTTCTCCGACTTTCGGAAGGGTTAGGGTTAGGGTTAGGGATGAAAGCACATAGGAGAAAGAGATATTCTTAAATAACTTTTTTTGTGAAGGTCGGAGAGACTTGCAAGTAGGCTCTACCCCCACTAAATGGGGTAGCGCGCATCGATCGGTACCATCCTTGAGCTTCTCCGACTTTCGGAAGGGTTAGGGTTAGGGTTAGGGATGAAAGCACATAGGAGAAAGAGATATTCTTGAATAACTTTTTTTGTGAAGGTCGGAGAGACTTGCAAGTAGGCTCTACCCCCACTAAATGGGGTAGCGCACATCGATCGGTACCATCCTTGAGCTTCTCCGACTTTCGGAAGGGTTAGGGTTAGGGTTAGGGATGAAAGCACATAGGAGAAAGAGATATTCTTGAATAACTTTTTTTGTGAAGGTCGGAGAGACTTGCAAGTAGGCTCTACCCCCACTAAATGGGGTAGCGCGCATCGATCGGTACCATCCTTGAGCTTCTCCGACTTTCGGAAGGGTTAGGGTTAGGGTTAGGGATGAAAGCACATAGGAGAAAGAGATATTCTTGAATAACTTTTTTTGTGAAGGTCGGAGAGACTTGGAAAGTGGTTGCATCTGGACTAATTTGGGTCCTGCGGATCGATTGGTACCATCCCCGAGCTTGTACGACCTTCGGAAGAGGTCGACCGACGAAATTCCCCCAAATCTGAGGAGATATTCTTGAATAACTTTTTTTGTGAAGGTCGGAGAGACTTGCAAGTAGGCTCTACCCCCACTAAATGGGGTAGCGCACATCGATCGGTACCATCCTTGAGCTTCTCCGACTTTCGGAAGGGTTAGGGTTAGGGTTAGGGATGAAAGCACATAGGAGAAAGAGATATTCTTGAATAACTTTTTTTGTGAAGGTCGGAGAGACTTGCAAGTAGGCTCTACCCCCACTAAATGGGGTAGCGCGCATCGATCGGTACCATCCTTGAGCTTCTCCGACTTTTGGAAGGGTTAGGGTTAGGGTTAGGGATGAAAGCACATAGGAGAAAGAGATATTCTTGAATAACTTTTTTTGTGAAGGTCGGAGAGACTTGCAAGTAGGCTCTACCCCCACTAAATGGGGTAGCGCGCATCGATCGGTACCATCCTTGAGCTTCTCCGACTTTCGGAAGGGTTAGGGTTAGGGTTAGGGATGAAAGCACATAGGAGAAAGAGATATTCTTGAATAACTTTTTTTGTGAAGGTCGGAGAGACTTGGAAAGTGGTTGCATCTGGACTAATTTGGGTCCTGCGGATCGATTGGTACCATCCCCGAGCTTGTACGACCTTCGGAAGAGGTCGACCGACGAAATTCCCCCAAATCTGAGGAGATATTCTTGAATAACTTTTTTTGTGAAGGTCGTAGAGACTTGCAAGTAGGCTCTACCCCCACTAAATGGGGTAGCGCACATCGATCGGTACCATCCTTGAGCTTCTCCGACTTTCGGAAGGGTTAGGGTTAGGGTTAGGGATGAAAGCACATAGGAGAAAGAGATATTCTTGAATAACTTTTTTTGTGAAGGTCGGAGAGACTTGCAAGTAGGCTCTACCCCCACTAAATGGGGTAGCGCGCATCGATCGGTACCATCCTTGAGCTTCTCCGACTTTCGGAAGGGTTAGGGTTAGGGTTAGGGATGAAAGCACATAGGAGAAAGAGATATTCTTGAATAACTTTTTTTGTGAAGGTCGGAGAGACTTGGAAAGTGGTTGCATCTGGACTAATTTTGGTCCTGCAGATCGATTGGTACCATCCCCGAGCTTGTACGACCTTCGGAAGAGGTCGACCGACGAAATTCCCCCAAATCTGAGGAGATATTCTTGAATAACTTTTTTTGTGAAGGTCGGAGAGACTTGCAAGTAGGCTCTACCCCCACTAAATGGGGTTGCGCGCATCGATCGGTACCATCCATGAGCTTCTCCGACTTTCGGAAGGGTTAGGGTTAGGGTTAGGGATGAAAGCACATAGGAGAAAGAGATATTCTTGAATAACTTTTTTTGTGAAGGTCGGAGAGACTTGCAAGTAGGCTCTACTCCCACTAAATGGGGTAGCGCGCATCGATCGGTACCATCCTTGAGCTTCTCCGACTTTCGGAAGGGTTAGGGTTAGGGTTAGGGATGAAAGCACATAGGAGAAAGAGATATTCTTGAATAACTTTTTTTGTGAAGGTCGGAGAGACTTGAAAAGTGGTTGCATCTGGACTAATTTGGGTCCTGCGGATCGATTGGTACCATCCCCGAGCTTGTACGACCTTCGGAAGAGGTCGACCGACGAAATTCCCCCAAATCTGAGGAGATATTCTTGAATAACTTTTTTTGTGAAGGTCGGAGAGACTTGCAAGTAGGCTCTACCCCCACTAAATGGGGTTGCGCGCATCGATCGGTACCATCCTTGAGCTTCTCCGACTTTCGGAAGGGTTAGGGTTAGGGTTAGGGATGAAAGCACATAGGAGAAAGAGATATTCTTAAATAACTTTTTTTGTGAAGGTCGGAGAGACTTGCAAGTAGGCTCTACCCCCACTAAATGGGGTAGCGCGCATCGATCGGTACCATCCTTGAGCTTCTCCGACTTTCGGAAGGGTTAGGGTTAGGGTTAGGGATGAAAGCACATAGGAGAAAGAGATATTCTTGAATAACTTTTTTTGTGAAGGTCGGAGAGACTTGCAAGTAGGCTCTACCCCCACTAAATGGGGTAGCGCACATCGATCGGTACCATCCTTGAGCTTCTCCGACTTTCGGAAGGGTTAGGGTTAGGGTTAGGGATGAAAGCACATAGGAGAAAGAGATATTCTTGAATAACTTTTTTTGTGAAGGTCGGAGAGACTTGCAAGTAGGCTCTACCCCCACTAAATGGGGTAGCGCGCATCGATCGGTACCATCCTTGAGCTTCTCCGACTTTCGGAAGGGTTAGGGTTAGGGTTAGGGATGAAAGCACATAGGAGAAAGAGATATTCTTGAATAACTTTTTTTGTGAAGGTCGGAGAGACTTGGAAAGTGGTTGCATCTGGACTAATTTGGGTCCTGCGGATCGATTGGTACCATCCCCGAGCTTGTACGACCTTCGGAAGAGGTCGACCGACGAAATTCCCCCAAATCTGAGGAGATATTCTTGAATAACTTTTTTTGTGAAGGTCGGAGAGACTTGCAAGTAGGCTCTACCCCCACTAAATGGGGTAGCGCACATCGATCGGTACCATCCTTGAGCTTCTCCGACTTTCGGAAGGGTTAGGGTTAGGGTTAGGGATGAAAGCACATAGGAGAAAGAGATATTCTTGAATAACTTTTTTTGTGAAGGTCGGAGAGACTTGCAAGTAGGCTCTACCCCCACTAAATGGGGTTGCGCGCATCGATCGGTACCATCCTTGAGCTTCTCCGACTTTCGGAAGGGTTAGGGTTAGGGTTAGGGATGAAAGCACATAGGAGAAAGAGATATTCTTAAATAACTTTTTTTGTGAAGGTCGGAGAGACTTGCAAGTAGGCTCTACCCCCACTAAATGGGGTAGCGCGCATCGATCGGTACCATCCTTGAGCTTCTCCGACTTTCGGAAGGGTTAGGGTTAGGGTTAGGGATGAAAGCACATAGGAGAAAGAGATATTCTTGAATAACTTTTTTTGTGAAGGTCGGAGAGACTTGCAAGTAGGCTCTACCCCCACTAAATGGGGTAGCGCACATCGATCGGTACCATCCTTGAGCTTCTCCGACTTTCGGAAGGGTTAGGGTTAGGGTTAGGGATGAAAGCACATAGGAGAAAGAGATATTCTTGAATAACTTTTTTTGTGAAGGTCGGAGAGACTTGCAAGTAGGCTCTACCCCCACTAAATGGGGTAGCGCGCATCGATCGGTACCATCCTTGAGCTTCTCCGACTTTCGGAAGGGTTAGGGTTAGGGTTAGGGATGAAAGCACATAGGAGAAAGAGATATTCTTGAATAACTTTTTTTGTGAAGGTCGGAGAGACTTGGAAAGTGGTTGCATCTGGACTAATTTGGGTCCTGCGGATCGATTGGTACCATCCCCGAGCTTGTACGACCTTCGGAAGAGGTCGACCGACGAAATTCCCCCAAATCTGAGGAGATATTCTTGAATAACTTTTTTTGTGAAGGTCGGAGAGACTTGCAAGTAGGCTCTACCCCCACTAAATGGGGTAGCGCACATCGATCGGTACCATCCTTGAGCTTCTCCGACTTTCGGAAGGGTTAGGGTTAGGGTTAGGGATGAAAGCACATAGGAGAAAGAGATATTCTTGAATAACTTTTTTTGTGAAGGTCGGAGAGACTTGCAAGTAGGCTCTACCCCCACTAAATGGGGTAGCGCGCATCGATCGGTACCATCCTTGAGCTTCTCCGACTTTTGGAAGGGTTAGGGTTAGGGTTAGGGATGAAAGCACATAGGAGAAAGAGATATTCTTGAATAACTTTTTTTGTGAAGGTCGGAGAGACTTGCAAGTAGGCTCTACCCCCACTAAATGGGGTAGCGCGCATCGATCGGTACCATCCTTGAGCTTCTCCGACTTTCGGAAGGGTTAGGGTTAGGGTTAGGGATGAAAGCACATAGGAGAAAGAGATATTCTTGAATAACTTTTTTTGTGAAGGTCGGAGAGACTTGGAAAGTGGTTGCATCTGGACTAATTTGGGTCCTGCGGATCGATTGGTACCATCCCCGAGCTTGTACGACCTTCGGAAGAGGTCGACCGACGAAATTCCCCCAAATCTGAGGAGATATTCTTGAATAACTTTTTTTGTGAAGGTCGTAGAGACTTGCAAGTAGGCTCTACCCCCACTAAATGGGGTAGCGCACATCGATCGGTACCATCCTTGAGCTTCTCCGACTTTCGGAAGGGTTAGGGTTAGGGTTAGGGATGAAAGCACATAGGAGAAAGAGATATTCTTGAATAACTTTTTTTGTGAAGGTCGGAGAGACTTGCAAGTAGGCTCTACCCCCACTAAATGGGGTAGCGCGCATCGATCGGTACCATCCTTGAGCTTCTCCGACTTTCGGAAGGGTTAGGGTTAGGGTTAGGGATGAAAGCACATAGGAGAAAGAGATATTCTTGAATAACTTTTTTTGTGAAGGTCGGAGAGACTTGGAAAGTGGTTGCATCTGGACTAATTTTGGTCCTGCAGATCGATTGGTACCATCCCCGAGCTTGTACGACCTTCGGAAGAGGTCGACCGACGAAATTCCCCCAAATCTGAGGAGATATTCTTGAATAACTTTTTTTGTGAAGGTCGGAGAGACTTGCAAGTAGGCTCTACCCCCACTAAATGGGGTTGCGCGCATCGATCGGTACCATCCATGAGCTTCTCCGACTTTCGGAAGGGTTAGGGTTAGGGTTAGGGATGAAAGCACATAGGAGAAAGAGATATTCTTGAATAACTTTTTTTGTGAAGGTCGGAGAGACTTGCAAGTAGGCTCTACTCCCACTAAATGGGGTAGCGCGCATCGATCGGTACCATCCTTGAGCTTCTCCGACTTTCGGAAGGGTTAGGGTTAGGGTTAGGGATGAAAGCACATAGGAGAAAGAGATATTCTTGAATAACTTTTTTTGTGAAGGTCGGAGAGACTTGAAAAGTGGTTGCATCTGGACTAATTTGGGTCCTGCGGATCGATTGGTACCATCCCCGAGCTTGTACGACCTTCGGAAGAGGTCGACCGACGAAATTCCCCCAAATCTGAGGAGATATTCTTGAATAACTTTTTTTGTGAAGGTCGGAGAGACTTGCAAGTAGGCTCTACCCCCACTAAATGGGGTTGCGCGCATCGATCGGTACCATCCTTGAGCTTCTCCGACTTTCGGAAGGGTTAGGGTTAGGGTTAGGGATGAAAGCACATAGGAGAAAGAGATATTCTTAAATAACTTTTTTTGTGAAGGTCGGAGAGACTTGCAAGTAGGCTCTACCCCCACTAAATGGGGTAGCGCGCATCGATCGGTACCATCCTTGAGCTTCTCCGACTTTCGGAAGGGTTAGGGTTAGGGTTAGGGATGAAAGCACATAGGAGAAAGAGATATTCTTGAATAACTTTTTTTGTGAAGGTCGGAGAGACTTGCAAGTAGGCTCTACCCCCACTAAATGGGGTAGCGCACATCGATCGGTACCATCCTTGAGCTTCTCCGACTTTCGGAAGGGTTAGGGTTAGGGTTAGGGATGAAAGCACATAGGAGAAAGAGATATTCTTGAATAACTTTTTTTGTGAAGGTCGGAGAGACTTGCAAGTAGGCTCTACCCCCACTAAATGGGGTAGCGCGCATCGATCGGTACCATCCTTGAGCTTCTCCGACTTTCGGAAGGGTTAGGGTTAGGGTTAGGGATGAAAGCACATAGGAGAAAGAGATATTCTTGAATAACTTTTTTTGTGAAGGTCGGAGAGACTTGGAAAGTGGTTGCATCTGGACTAATTTGGGTCCTGCGGATCGATTGGTACCATCCCCGAGCTTGTACGACCTTCGGAAGAGGTCGACCGACGAAATTCCCCCAAATCTGAGGAGATATTCTTGAATAACTTTTTTTGTGAAGGTCGGAGAGACTTGCAAGTAGGCTCTACCCCCACTAAATGGGGTAGCGCACATCGATCGGTACCATCCTTGAGCTTCTCCGACTTTCGGAAGGGTTAGGGTTAGGGTTAGGGATGAAAGCACATAGGAGAAAGAGATATTCTTGAATAACTTTTTTTGTGAAGGTCGGAGAGACTTGCAAGTAGGCTCTACCCCCACTAAATGGGGTAGCGCGCATCGATCGGTACCATCCTTGAGCTTCTCCGACTTTTGGAAGGGTTAGGGTTAGGGTTAGGGATGAAAGCACATAGGAGAAAGAGATATTCTTGAATAACTTTTTTTGTGAAGGTCGGAGAGACTTGCAAGTAGGCTCTACCCCCACTAAATGGGGTAGCGCGCATCGATCGGTACCATCCTTGAGCTTCTCCGACTTTCGGAAGGGTTAGGGTTAGGGTTAGGGATGAAAGCACATAGGAGAAAGAGATATTCTTGAATAACTTTTTTTGTGAAGGTCGGAGAGACTTGGAAAGTGGTTGCATCTGGACTAATTTGGGTCCTGCGGATCGATTGGTACCATCCCCGAGCTTGTACGACCTTCGGAAGAGGTCGACCGACGAAATTCCCCCAAATCTGAGGAGATATTCTTGAATAACTTTTTTTGTGAAGGTCGTAGAGACTTGCAAGTAGGCTCTACCCCCACTAAATGGGGTAGCGCACATCGATCGGTACCATCCTTGAGCTTCTCCGACTTTCGGAAGGGTTAGGGTTAGGGTTAGGGATGAAAGCACATAGGAGAAAGAGATATTCTTGAATAACTTTTTTTGTGAAGGTCGGAGAGACTTGCAAGTAGGCTCTACCCCCACTAAATGGGGTAGCGCGCATCGATCGGTACCATCCTTGAGCTTCTCCGACTTTCGGAAGGGTTAGGGTTAGGGTTAGGGATGAAAGCACATAGGAGAAAGAGATATTCTTGAATAACTTTTTTTGTGAAGGTCGGAGAGACTTGGAAAGTGGTTGCATCTGGACTAATTTTGGTCCTGCAGATCGATTGGTACCATCCCCGAGCTTGTACGACCTTCGGAAGAGGTCGACCGACGAAATTCCCCCAAATCTGAGGAGATATTCTTGAATAACTTTTTTTGTGAAGGTCGGAGAGACTTGCAAGTAGGCTCTACCCCCACTAAATGGGGTTGCGCGCATCGATCGGTACCATCCATGAGCTTCTCCGACTTTCGGAAGGGTTAGGGTTAGGGTTAGGGATGAAAGCACATAGGAGAAAGAGATATTCTTGAATAACTTTTTTTGTGAAGGTCGGAGAGACTTGCAAGTAGGCTCTACTCCCACTAAATGGGGTAGCGCGCATCGATCGGTACCATCCTTGAGCTTCTCCGACTTTCGGAAGGGTTAGGGTTAGGGTTAGGGATGAAAGCACATAGGAGAAAGAGATATTCTTGAATAACTTTTTTTGTGAAGGTCGGAGAGACTTGAAAAGTGGTTGCATCTGGACTAATTTGGGTCCTGCGGATCGATTGGTACCATCCCCGAGCTTGTACGACCTTCGGAAGAGGTCGACCGACGAAATTCCCCCAAATCTGAGGAGATATTCTTGAATAACTTTTTTTGTGAAGGTCGGAGAGACTTGCAAGTAGGCTCTACCCCCACTAAATGGGGTTGCGCGCATCGATCGGTACCATCCTTGAGCTTCTCCGACTTTCGGAAGGGTTAGGGTTAGGGATAGGGATGAAAGCACATAGGAGAAAGAGATATTCTTAAATAACTTTTTTTGTGAAGGTCGGAGAGACTTGCAAGTAGGCTCTACCCCCACTAAATGGGGTAGCGCGCATCGATCGGTACCATCCTTGAGCTTCTCCGACTTTCGGAAGGGTTAGGGTTAGGGTTAGGGATGAAAGCACATAGGAGAAAGAGATATTCTTGAATAACTTTTTTTGTGAAGGTCGGAGAGACTTGCAAGTAGGCTCTACCCCCACTAAATGGGGTAGCGCACATCGATCGGTACCATCCTTGAGCTTCTCCGACTTTCGGAAGGGTTAGGGTTAGGGTTAGGGATGAAAGCACATAGGAGAAAGAGATATTCTTGAATAACTTTTTTTGTGAAGGTCGGAGAGACTTGCAAGTAGGCTCTACCCCCACTAAATGGGGTAGCGCGCATCGATCGGTACCATCCTTGAGCTTCTCCGACTTTCGGAAGGGTTAGGGTTAGGGTTAGGGATGAAAGCACATAGGAGAAAGAGATATTCTTGAATAACTTTTTTTGTGAAGGTCGGAGAGACTTGGAAAGTGGTTGCATCTGGACTAATTTGGGTCCTGCGGATCGATTGGTACCATCCCCGAGCTTGTACGACCTTCGGAAGAGGTCGACCGACGAAATTCCCCCAAATCTGAGGAGATATTCTTGAATAACTTTTTTTGTGAAGGTCGGAGAGACTTGCAAGTAGGCTCTACCCCCACTAAATGGGGTAGCGCACATCGATCGGTACCATCCTTGAGCTTCTCCGACTTTCGGAAGGGTTAGGGTTAGGGTTAGGGATGAAAGCACATAGGAGAAAGAGATATTCTTGAATAACTTTTTTTGTGAAGGTCGGAGAGACTTGCAAGTAGGCTCTACCCCCACTAAATGGGGTAGCGCGCATCGATCGGTACCATCCTTGAGCTTCTCCGACTTTTGGAAGGGTTAGGGTTAGGGTTAGGGATGAAAGCACATAGGAGAAAGAGATATTCTTGAATAACTTTTTTTGTGAAGGTCGGAGAGACTTGCAAGTAGGCTCTACCCCCACTAAATGGGGTAGCGCGCATCGATCGGTACCATCCTTGAGCTTCTCCGACTTTCGGAAGGGTTAGGGTTAGGGTTAGGGATGAAAGCACATAGGAGAAAGAGATATTCTTGAATAACTTTTTTTGTGAAGGTCGGAGAGACTTGCAAGTAGGCTCTACCCCCACTAAATGGGGTAGCGCGCATCGATCGGTACCATCTTTGAGCTTCTCCGACTTTCGGAAGGGTTAGGGTTAGGGTTAGGGATGAAAGCACATAGGAGAAAGAGATATTCTTGAATAACTTTTTTTGTGAAGGTCGGAGAGACTTGCAAGTAGGCTCTACCCCCACTAAATGGGGTAGCGCGCATCGATCGGTACCATCCTTGAGCTTCTCCGACTTTCGGAAGGGTTAGGGTTAGGGTTAGGGATGAAAGCACATAGGAGAAAGAGATATTCTTGAATAACGTTTTTTGTGAAGGTCGGAGAGACTTGGAAAGTGGTTGCATCTGGACTAATTTGGGTCCTGCGGATCGATTGGTACCATCCCCGAGCTTGTACGACCTTCGGAAGAGGTCGACCGACGAAATTCCCCCAAATCTGAGGAGATATTCTTGAATAACTTTTTTTGTGAAGGTCGGAGAGACTTGCAAGTAGGCTCTACCCCCACTAAATGGGGTAGCGCACATCGATCGGTACCATCCTTGAGCTTCTCCGACTTTCGGAAGGGTTAGGGTTAGGGTTAGGGATGAAAGCACATAGGAGAAAGAGATATTCTTGAATAACTTTTTTTGTGAAGGTCGGAGAGACTTGCAAGTAGGCTCTACCCCCACTAAATAGGGTAGCGCGCATCGATCGGTACCATCCTTGAGCTTCTCCGACTTTCGGAAGGGTTAGGGTTAGGGTTAGGGATGAAAGCACATAGGAGAAAGAGATATTCTTGAATAACTTTTTTTGTGAAGGTCGGAGAGACTTGGAAAGTGGTTGCATCTGGACTAATTTGGGTCCTGCGGATCGATTGGTACCATCCCCGAGCTTGTACGACCTTCGGAAGAGGTCGACCGACGAAATTCCCCCAAATCTGAGGAGATATTCTTGAATAACTTTTTTTGTGAAGGTCGGAGAGACTTGCAAGTAGGCTCTACCCCCACTAAATGGGGTAGCGCACATCGATCGGTACCATCCTTGAGCTTCTCCGACTTTCGGAAGGGTTAGGGTTAGGGTTAGGGATGAAAGCACATAGGAGAAAGAGATATTCTTGAATAACTTTTTTTGTGAAGGTCGGAGAGACTTGCAAGTAGGCTCTACCCCCACTAAATGGGGTAGCGCGCATCGATCGGTACCATCCTTGAGCTTCTCCGACTTTTGGAAGGGTTAGGGTTAGGGTTAGGGATGAAAGCACATAGGAGAAAGAGATATTCTTGAATAACTTTTTTTGTGAAGGTCGGAGAGACTTGCAAGTAGGCTCTACCCCCACTAAATGGGGTAGCGCGCATCGATCGGTACCATCCTTGAGCTTCTCCGACTTTCGGAAGGGTTAGGGTTAGGGATGAAAGCACATAGGAGAAAGAGATATTCTTGAATAACTTTTTTTGTGAAGGTCGGAGAGACTTGCAAGTAGGCTCTACCCCCACTAAATGGGGTAGCGCGCATCGATCGGTACCATCCTTGAGCTTCTCCGACTTTCGGAAGGGTTAGGGTTAGGGTTAGGGATGAAAGCACATAGGAGAAAGAGATATTCTTGAATAACTTTTTTTGTGAAGGTCGGAGAGACTTGGAAAGTGGTTGCATCTGGACTAATTTGGGTCCTGCGGATCGATTGGTACCATCCCCGAGCTTGTACGACCTTCGGAAGAGGTCGACCGACGAAATTCCCCCAAATCTGAGGAGATATTCTTGAATAACTTTTTTTGTGAAGGTCGGAGAGACTTGCAAGTAGGCTCTACCCCCACTAAATGGGGTAGCGCACATCGATCGGTACCATCCTTGAGCTTCTCCGACTTTCGGAAGGGTTAGGGTTAGGGTTAGGGATGAAAGCACATAGGAGAAAGAGATATTCTTGAATAACTTTTTTTGTGAAGGTATGAGAGACTTGCAAGTAGGCTCTACCCCCACTAAATGGGGTAGCGCGCATCGATCGGTACCATCCTTGAGCTTCTCCGACTTTTGGAAGGGTTAGGGTTAGGGTTAGGGATGAAAGCACATAGGAGAAAGAGATATTCTTGAATAACTTTTTTTGTGAAGGTCGGAGAGACTTGCAAGTAGGCTCTACCCCCACTAAATGGGGTAGCGCGCATCGATCGGTACCATCTTTGAGCTTCTCCGACTTTCGGAAGGGTTAGGGTTAGGGATGAAAGCACATAGGAGAAAGAGATATTCTTGAATAACTTTTTTTGTGAAGGTCGGAGAGACTTGCAAGTAGGCTCTACTCCCACTAAATGGGGTAGCGCGCATCGATCGGTACCATCCTTGAGCTTCTCCGACTTTCGGAAGGGTTAGGGTTAGGGTTAGGGATGAAAGCACATAGGAGAAAGAGATATTCTTGAATAACTTTTTTTGTGAAGGTCGGAGAGACTTGCAAGTAGGCTCTACCCCCACTAAATGGGGTAGCGCGCATCGATCAGTACCATCCTTGAGCTTCTCCGACTTTCGGAAGGGTTAGGGTTAGGGTTAGGGATGAAAGCACATAGGAGAAAGAGATATTCTTGAATAACTTTTTTTGTGAAGGTCGGAGAGACTTGGAAAGTGGTTGCATCTGGACTAATTTGGGTCCTGCAGATCGATTGGTACCATCCCCGAGCTTGTACGACCTTCGGAAGAGGTCGACCGACGAAATTCCCCCAAATCTGAGGAGATATTCTTGAATAACTTTTTTTGTGAAGGTCGGAGAGACTTGCAAGTAGGCTCTACCCCCACTAAATGGGGTAGCGCACATCGATCGGTACCATCCTTGAGCTTCTCCGACTTTCGGAAGGGTTAGGGTTAGGGTTAGGGATGAAAGCACATAGGAGAAAGAGATATTCTTGAATAACTTTTTTTGTGAAGGTCGGAGAGACTTGCAAGTAGGCTCTACCCCCACTAAATGGGGTAGCGCGCATCGATCGGTACCATCCTTGAGCTTCTCCGACTTTCGGAAGGGTTAGGGTTAGGGTTAGGGATGAAAGCACATAGGAGAAAGAGATATTCTTGAATAACTTTTTTTGTGAAGGTCGGAGAGACTTGGAAAGTGGTTGCATCTGGACTAATTTGGGTCCTGCGGATCGATTGGTACCATCCCAGAGCTTGTACGACCTTCGGAAGAGGTCGACCGACGAAATTCCCCCAAATCTGAGGAGATATTCTTGAATAACTTTTTTTGTGAAGGTCGGAGAGACTTGCAAGTAGGCTCTACCCCCACTAAATGGGGTTGCGCGCATCGATCGGTACCATCCTTGAGCTTCTCCGACTTTCGGAAGGGTTAGGGTTAGGGTTAGGGATGAAAGCACATAGGAGAAAGAGATATTCTTGAATAACTTTTTTTGTGAAGGTCGGAGAGACTTGCAAGTAGGCTCTACCCCCACTAAATGGGGTAGCGCGCATCGATCGGTACCATCCTTGAGCTTCTCCGACTTTCGGAAGGGTTAGGGTTAGGGTTAGGGATGAAAGCACATAGGAGAAAGAGATATTCTTGAATAACTTTTTTTGTGAAGGTCGGAGAGACTTGGAAAGTAGTTGCATCTGGACTAATTTGGGTCCTGCGGATCGATTGGTACCATCCCCGAGCTTGTACGACCTTCGGAAGAGGTCGACCGACGAAATTCCCCCAAATCTGAGGAGATATTCTTGAATAACTTTTTTTGTGAAGGTCGGAGAGACTTGCAAGTAGGCTCTACCCCCACTAAATGGGGTTGCGCGCATCGATCGGTACCATCCTTGAGCTTCTCCGACTTTCGGAAGGGTTAGGGTTAGGGTTAGGGATGAAAGCACATAGGAGAAAGAGATATTCTTGAATAACTTTTTTTGTGAAGGTCGGAGAGACTTGCAAGTAGGCTCTACCCCCACTAAATGGGGTAGCGCGCATCGATCGGTACCATCCTTGAGCTTCTCCGACTTTCGGAAGGGTTAGGGTTAGGGTTAGGGATGAAAGCACATAGGAGAAAGAGATATTCTTGAATAACTTTTTTTGTGAAGGTCGGAGAGACTTGGAAAGTGGTTGCATCTGGACTAATTTGGGTCCTGCAGATCGATTGGTACCATCCCCGAGCTTGTACGACCTTCGGAAGAGGTCGACCGACGAAATTCCCCCAAATCTGAGGAGATATTCTTGAATAACTTTTTTTGTGAAGGTCGGAGAGACTTGCAAGTAGGCTCTACCCCCACTAAATGGGGTAGCGCGCATCGATCGGTACCATCCTTGAGCTTCTCCGACTTTCGGAAGGGTTAGGGTTAGGGTTAGGGATGAAAGCACATAGGAGAAAGAGATATTCTTGAATAACTTTTTTTGTGAAGGTCGGAGAGACTTGCAAGTAGGCATTACCCCCACTAAATGGGGTAGCGCGCATCGATCGGTACCATCCTTGAGCTTCTCCGACTTTCGGAAGGGTTAGGGTTAGGGTTAGGGATGAAAGCACATAGGAGAAAGAGATATTCTTGAATAACTTTTTTTGTGAAGGTCGGAGAGACTTGGAAAGTGGTTGCATCTGGACTAATTTGGGTCCTGCGGATCGATTGGTACCATCCCCGAGCTTGTACGACCTTCGGAAGAGGTCGACCGACGAAATTCCCCCAAATCTGAGGAGATATTCTTGAATAACTTTTTTTGTGAAGGTCGGAGAGACTTGCAAGTAGGCTCTACCCCCACTAAATGGGGTTGCGCGCATCGATCGGTACCATCCTTGAGCTTCTCCGACTTTTGGAAGGGTTAGGGTTAGGGTTAGGGATGAAAGCACATAGGAGAAAGAGATATTCTTGAATAACTTTTTTTGTGAAGGTCGGAGAGACTTGCAAGTAGGCTCTACCCCCACTAAATGGGGTAGCGCGCATCGATCGGTACCATCCTTGAGCTTCTCCGACTTTCGGAAGGGTTAGGGTTAGGGTTAGGGATGAAAGCACATAGGAGAAAGAGATATTCTTGAATAACTTTTTTTGTGAAGGTCGGAGAGACTTGGAAAGTGGTTGCATCTGGACTAATTTGGGTCCTGCGGATCGATTGGTACCATCCCCGAGCTTGTACGACCTTCGGAAGAGGTCGACCGACGAAATTCCCCCAAATCTGAGGAGATATTCTTGAATAACTTTTTTTGTGAAGGTCGGAGAGACTTGCAAGTAGGCTCTACCCCCACTAAATGGGGTTGCGCGCATCGATCGGTACCATCCTTGAGCTTCTTCGACTTTCGGAAGGGTTAGGGTTAGGGTTAGGGATGAAAGCACATAGGAGAAAGAGATATTCTTGAATAACTTTTTTTGTGAAGGTCGGAGAGACTTGCAAGTAGGCTCTACCCTCACTAAATGGGGTAGCGCGCATCGATCGGTACCATCCTTGAGCTTCTCCGACTTTCGGAAGGGTTAGGGTTAGGGTTAGGGATGAAAGCACATAGGAGAAAGAGATATTCTTGAATAACTTTTTTTGTGAAGGTCGGAGAGACTTGCAAGTAGGCTCTACCCCCACTAAATGGGGTAGCGCGCATCGATCGGTACCATCCTTGAGCTTCTCCGACTTTCGGAAGGGTTAGGGTTAGGGTTAGGGATGAAAGCACATAGGAGAAAGAGATATTCTTGAATAACTTTTTTTGTGAAGGTCGGAGAGACTTGCAAGTAGGCTCTGCCCCCACTAAATGGGGTAGCGCGCATCGATCGGTACCATCCTTGAGCTTCTCCGACTTTCGGAAGGGTTAGGGTTAGGGTTAGGGATGAAAGCACATAGGAGAAAGAGATATTCTTGAATAACTTTTTTTGTGAAGGTCGGAGAGACTTGGAAAGTGGTTGCATCTGGACTAATTTGGGTCCTGCGGATCGATTGGTACCATCCCCGAGCTTGTACGACCTTCGGAAGAGGTCGACCGACGAAATTCCCCCAAATCTGAGGAGATATTCTTGAATAACTTTTTTTGTGAAGGTCTGAGAGACTTGCAAGTAGGCTCTACCCCCACTAAATGGGGTAGCGCGCATCGATCGGTACCATCCTTGAGCTTCTCCGACTTTCGGAAGGGTTAGGGTTAGGGATGAAAGCACATAGGAGAAAGAGATATTCTTGAATAACTTTTTTTGTGAAGGTCGGAGAGACTTGGAAAGTGGTTGCATCTGGACTAATTTGGGTCCTGCGGATCGATTGGTACCATCCCCGAGCTTGTACGACCTTCGGAAGAGGTCGACCGACGAAATTCCCCCAAATCTGAGGAGATATTCTTGAATAACTTTTTTTGTGAAGGTCGGAGAGACTTGCAAGTAGGCTCTACCCCCACTAAATGGGGTTGCGCGCATCGATCGGTACCATCCTTGAGCTTCTCCGACTTTCGGAAGGGTTAGGGTTAGGGTTAGGGATGAAAGCACATAGGAGAAAGAGATATTCTTGAATAACCTTTTTTGTGAAGGTCGGAGAGACTTGCAAGTAGGCTCTACCCCCACTAAATGGGGTAGCGCGCATCGATCGGTACCATCCTTGAGCTTCTCCGACTTTCGGAACGGTTAGGGTTAGGGTTAGGGATGAAAGCACATAGGAGAAAGAGATATTCTTGAATAACTTTTTTTGTGAAGGTCGGAGAGACTTGGAAAGTAGTTGCATCTGGACTAATTTGGGTCCTGCGGATCGATTGGTACCATCCCCGAGCTTGTACGACCTTCGGAAGAGGTCGACCGACGAAATTCCCCCAAATCTGAGGAGATATTCTTGAATAACTTTTTTTGTGAAGGTCGGAGAGACTTGCAAGTAGGCTCTACCCCCACTAAATGGGGTTGCGCGCATCGATCGGTACCATCCTTGAGCTTCTCCGACTTTCGGAAGGGTTAGGGTTAGGGTTAGGGATGAAAGCACATAGGAGAAAGAGATATTCTTGAATAACTTTTTTTGTGAAGGTCGGAGAGACTTGCAAGTAGGCTCTACCCCCACTAAATGGGGTAGCGCGCATCGATCGGTACCATCTTTGAGCTTCTCCGACTTTCGGAAGGGTTAGGGTTAGGGTTAGGGATGAAAGCACATAGGAGAAAGAGATATTCTTGAATAACTTTTTTTGTGAAGGTCGGAGAGACTTGGAAAGTGGTTGCATCTGGACTAATTTGGGTCCTGCGGATCGATTGGTACCATCCCCGAGCTTGTACGACCTTCGGAAGAGGTCGACCGACGAAATTCCCCCAAATCTGAGGAGATATTCTTGAATAACTTTTTTTGTGAAGGTCGGAGAGACTTGCAAGTAGGCTCTACTCCCACTAAATGGGGTAGCGCGCATCGATCGGTACCATCCTTGAGCTTCTCCGACTTTCGGAAGGGTTAGGGTTAGGGTTAGGGATGAAAGCACATAGGAGAAAGAGATATTCATGAATAACTTTTTTTGTGAAGGTCGGAGAGACTTGGAAAGTGGTTGCATCTGGACTAATTTGGGTCCTGCGGATCGATTGGTACCATCCCCGAGCTTGTACGACCTTCGGAAGAGGTCGACCGACGAAATTCCCCCAAATCTGAGGAGATATTCTTGAATAACTTTTTTTGTGAAGGTCTGAGAGACTTGCAAGTAGGCTCTACCCCCACTAAATGGGGTAGCGCGCATCGATCGGTACCATCCTTGAGCTTCTCCGACTTTCGGAAGGGTTAGGGTTAGGGATGAAAGCACATAGGAGAAAGAGATATTCTTGAATAACTTTTTTTGTGAAGGTCGGAGAGACTTGCAAGTAGGCTCTACCCCCACTAAATGGGGTAGCGCACATCGATCGGTACCATCCTTGAGCTTCTCCGACTTTCGGAAGGGTTAGGGTTAGGGTTAGGGATGAAAGCACATAGGAGAAAGAGATATTCTTGAATAACTTTTTTTGTGAAGGTCGGAGAGACTTGGAAAGTGGTTGCATCTGGACAAATTTGGGTCCTGCGGATCGATTGGTACCATCCCCGAGCTTGTACGACCTTCGGAAGAGGTCGACCGACGAAATTCCCCCAAATCTGAGGAGATATTCTTGAATTACTTTTTTTGTGAAGGTCGGAGAGACTTGCAAGTAGGCTCTACCCCCACTAAATGGGGTTGCGCGCATCGATCGGTACCATCCTTGAGCTTCTCCGACTTTCGGAAGGGTTAGGGTTAGGGTTAGGGATGAAAGCACATAGGAGAAAGAGATATTCTTGAATAACTTTTTTTGTGAAGGTCGGAGAGACTTGCAAGTAGGCTCTACCCCCACTAAATGGGGTAGCGCGCATCGATCGGTACCATCCTTGAGCTTCTCCGACTTTCGGAAGGGTTAGGGTTAGGGTTAGGGATGAAAGCACATAGGAGAAAGAGATATTCTTGAATAACTTTTTTTGTGAAGGTCGGAGAGACTTGGAAAGTGGTTGCATCTGGACTAATTTGGGTCCTGCGGATCGATTGGTACCATCCCCGAGCTTGTACGACCTTCGGAAGAGGTCGACCGACGAAATTCCCCCAAATCTGAGGAGATATTCTTGAATAACTTTTTTTGTGAAGGTCGGAGAGACATGCAAGTAGGCTCTACCCCCACTAAATGGGGTAGCGCGCATCGATCGGTACCATCCTTGAGCTTCTCCGACTTTCGGAAGGGTTAGGGTTAGGGTTAGGGATGAAAGCACATAGGAGAAAGAGATATTCTTGAATAACTTTTTTTGTGAAGGTCGGAGAGACTTGCAAGTAGGCTCTACCCCCACTAAATGGGGTAGCGCGCATCGATCGGTACCATCCTTGAGCTTCTCCGACTTTCGGAAGGGTTAGGGTTAGGGTTAGGGATGAAAGCACATAGGAGAAAGAGATATTCTTGAATAACTTTTTTTGTGAAGGTCGGAGAGACTTGCAAGTAGGCTCTACCCCCACTAAATGGGGTAGCGCGCATCGATCGGTACCATCCTTGAGCTTCTCCGACTTTCGGAAGGGTTAGGGTTAGGGTTAGGGATGAAAGCACATAGGAGAAAGAGATATTCTTGAATAACTTTTTTTGTGAAGGTCGGAGAGACTTGGAAAGTGGTTGCATCTGGACTAATTTGGGTCCTGCGGATCGATTGGTACCATCCCCGAGCTTGTACGACCTTCGGAAGAGGTCGACCGACGAAATTCCCCCAAATCTGAGGAGATATTCTTGAATAACTTTTTTTGTGAAGGTCGGAGAGACTTGCAAGTAGGCTCTACCCCCACTAAATGGGGTTGCGCGCATCGATCGGTACCATCCTTGAGCTTCTCCGACTTTCGGAAGGGTTAGGGTTAGGGTTAGGGATGAAAGCACATAGGAGAAAGAGATATTCTTGAATAACTTTTTTTGTGAAGGTCGGAGAGACTTGCAAGTAGGCTCTACCCCCACTAAATGGGGTAGCGCGCATCGATCGGTACCATCCTTGAGCTTCTCCGACTTTCGGAAGGGTTAGGGTTAGGGTTAGGGATGAAAGCACATAGGAGAAAGAGATATTCTTGAATAACTTTTTTTGTGAAGGTCGGAGAGACTTGCAAGTAGGCTCTACCCCCACTAAATGGGGTAGCGCACATCGATCGGTACCATCCTTGAGCTTCTCCGACTTTCGGAAGGGTTAGGGTTAGGGTTAGGGATGAAAGCACATAGGAGAAAGAGATATTCTTGAATAACTTTTTTTGTGAAGGTCGGAGAGACTTGCAAGTAGGCTGTACCCCCACTAAATGGGGTAGCGCGCATCGATCGGTACCATCCTTGAGCTTCTCCGACTTTCGGAAGGGTTAGGGTTAGGGTTAGGGATGAAAGCACATAGGAGAAAGAGATATTCTTGAATAACTTTTTTTGTGAAGGTCGGAGAGACTTGGAAAGTGGTTGCATCTGGACTAATTTGGGTCCTGCGGATCGATTGGTACCATCCCCGAGCTTGTACGACCTTCGGAAGAGGTCGACCGACGAAATTCCCCCAAATCTGAGGAGATATTCTTGAATAACTTTTTTTGTGAAGGTCGGAGAGACTTGCAAGTAGGCTCTACCCCCACTAAATGGGGTTGCGCGCATCGATCGGTACCATCCTTGAGCTTCTCCGACTTTCGGAAGGGTTAGGGTTAGGGTTAGGGATGAAAGCACATAGGAGAAAGAGATATTCTTGAATAACCTTTTTTGTGAAGGTCGGAGAGACTTGCAAGTAGGCTCTACCCCCACTAAATGGGGTAGCGCGCATCGATCGGTACCATCCTTGAGCTTCTCCGACTTTCGGAACGGTTAGGGTTAGGGTTAGGGATGAAAGCACATAGGAGAAAGAGATATTCTTGAATAACTTTTTTTGTGAAGGTCGGAGAGACTTGCAAGTAGGCTCTACCCCCACTAAATGGGGTAGCGCGCATCGATCGGTACCATCCTTGAGCTTCTCCGACTTTCGGAAGGGTTAGGGTTAGGGTTAGGGATGAAAGCACATAGGAGAAAGAGATATTCTTGAATAACTTTTTTTGTGAAGGTCGGAGAGACTTGGAAAGTGGTTGCATCTGGACTAATTTGGGTCCTGCGGATCGATTGGTACCATCCCCGAGCTTGTACGACCTTCGGAAGAGGTCGACCGACGAAATTCCCCCAAATCTGAGGAGATATTCTTGAATAACTTTTTTTGTGAAGGTCGGAGAGACTTGCAAGTAGGCTCTACCCCCACTAAATGGGGTTGCGCGCATCGATCGGTACCATCCTTGAGCTTCTCCGACTTTCGGAAGGGTTAGGGTTAGGGTTAGGGATGAAAGCACATAGGAGAAAGAGATATTCTTGAATAACTTTTTTTGTGAAGGTCGGAGAGACTTGCAAGTAGGCTCTACCCCCACTAAATGGGGTAGCGCGCATCGATCGGTACCATCCTTGAGCTTCTCCGACTTTCGGAAGGGTTAGGGTTAGGGTTAGGGATGAAAGCACATAGGAGAAAGAGATATTCTTGAATAACTTTTTTTGTGAAGGTCGGAGAGACTTGCAAGTAGGCTCTACCCCCACTAAATGGGGTAGCGCACATCGATCGGTACCATCCTTGAGCTTCTCCGACTTTCGGAAGGGTTAGGGTTAGGGTTAGGGATGAAAGCACATAGGAGAAAGAGATATTCTTGAATAACTTTTTTTGTGAAGGTCGGAGAGACTTGCAAGTAGGCTGTACCCCCACTAAATGGGGTAGCGCGCATCGATCGGTACCATCCTTGAGCTTCTCCGACTTTCGGAAGGGTTAGGGTTAGGGTTAGGGATGAAAGCACATAGGAGAAAGAGATATTCTTGAATAACTTTTTTTGTGAAGGTCGGAGAGACTTGGAAAGTGGTTGCATCTGGACTAATTTGGGTCCTGCGGATCGATTGGTACCATCCCCGAGCTTGTACGACCTTCGGAAGAGGTCGACCGACGAAATTCCCCCAAATCTGAGGAGATATTCTTGAATAACTTTTTTTGTGAAGGTCGGAGAGACTTGCAAGTAGGCTCTACCCCCACTAAATGGGGTTGCGCGCATCGATCGGTACCATCCTTGAGCTTCTCCGACTTTCGGAAGGGTTAGGGTTAGGGTTAGGGATGAAAGCACATAGGAGAAAGAGATATTCTTGAATAACCTTTTTTGTGAAGGTCGGAGAGACTTGCAAGTAGGCTCTACCCCCACTAAATGGGGTAGCGCGCATCGATCGGTACCATCCTTGAGCTTCTCCGACTTTCGGAACGGTTAGGGTTAGGGTTAGGGATGAAAGCACATAGGAGAAAGAGATATTCTTGAATAACTTTTTTTGTGAAGGTCGGAGAGACTTGGAAAGTAGTTGCATCTGGACTAATTTGGGTCCTGCGGATCGATTGGTACCATCCCCGAGCTTGTACGACCTTCGGAAGAGGTCGACCGACGAAATTCCCCCAAATCTGAGGAGATATTCTTGAATAACTTTTTTTGTGAAGGTCGGAGAGACTTGCAAGTAGGCTCTACCCCCACTAAATGGGGTTGCGCGCATCGATCGGTACCATCCTTGAGCTTCTCCGACTTTCGGAAGGGTTAGGGTTAGGGTTAGGGATGAAAGCACATAGGAGAAAGAGATATTCTTGAATAACTTTTTTTGTGAAGGTCGGAGAGACTTGCAAGTAGGCTCTACCCCCACTAAATGGGGTAGCGCGCATCGATCGGTACCATCTTTGAGCTTCTCCGACTTTCGGAAGGGTTAGGGTTAGGGTTAGGGATGAAAGCACATAGGAGAAAGAGATATTCTTGAATAACTTTTTTTGTGAAGGTCGGAGAGACTTGGAAAGTGGTTGCATCTGGACTAATTTGGGTCCTGCGGATCGATTGGTACCATCCCCGAGCTTGTACGACCTTCGGAAGAGGTCGACCGACGAAATTCCCCCAAATCTGAGGAGATATTCTTGAATAACTTTTTTTGTGAAGGTCGGAGAGACTTGCAAGTAGGCTCTACTCCCACTAAATGGGGTAGCGCGCATCGATCGGTACCATCCTTGAGCTTCTCCGACTTTCGGAAGGGTTAGGGTTAGGGTTAGGGATGAAAGCACATAGGAGAAAGAGATATTCATGAATAACTTTTTTTGTGAAGGTCGGAGAGACTTGGAAAGTGGTTGCATCTGGACTAATTTGGGTCCTGCGGATCGATTGGTACCATCCCCGAGCTTGTACGACCTTCGGAAGAGGTCGACCGACGAAATTCCCCCAAATCTGAGGAGATATTCTTGAATAACTTTTTTTGTGAAGGTCTGAGAGACTTGCAAGTAGGCTCTACCCCCACTAAATGGGGTAGCGCGCATCGATCGGTACCATCCTTGAGCTTCTCCGACTTTCGGAAGGGTTAGGGTTAGGGATGAAAGCACATAGGAGAAAGAGATATTCTTGAATAACTTTTTTTGTGAAGGTCGGAGAGACTTGCAAGTAGGCTCTACCCCCACTAAATGGGGTAGCGCACATCGATCGGTACCATCCTTGAGCTTCTCCGACTTTCGGAAGGGTTAGGGTTAGGGTTAGGGATGAAAGCACATAGGAGAAAGAGATATTCTTGAATAACTTTTTTTGTGAAGGTCGGAGAGACTTGGAAAGTGGTTGCATCTGGACAAATTTGGGTCCTGCGGATCGATTGGTACCATCCCCGAGCTTGTACGACCTTCGGAAGAGGTCGACCGACGAAATTCCCCCAAATCTGAGGAGATATTCTTGAATTACTTTTTTTGTGAAGGTCGGAGAGACTTGCAAGTAGGCTCTACCCCCACTAAATGGGGTTGCGCGCATCGATCGGTACCATCCTTGAGCTTCTCCGACTTTCGGAAGGGTTAGGGTTAGGGTTAGGGATGAAAGCACATAGGAGAAAGAGATATTCTTGAATAACTTTTTTTGTGAAGGTCGGAGAGACTTGCAAGTAGGCTCTACCCCCACTAAATGGGGTAGCGCGCATCGATCGGTACCATCCTTGAGCTTCTCCGACTTTCGGAAGGGTTAGGGTTAGGGTTAGGGATGAAAGCACATAGGAGAAAGAGATATTCTTGAATAACTTTTTTTGTGAAGGTCGGAGAGACTTGGAAAGTGGTTGCATCTGGACTAATTTGGGTCCTGCGGATCGATTGGTACCATCCCCGAGCTTGTACGACCTTCGGAAGAGGTCGACCGACGAAATTCCCCCAAATCTGAGGAGATATTCTTGAATAACTTTTTTTGTGAAGGTCGGAGAGACATGCAAGTAGGCTCTACCCCCACTAAATGGGGTAGCGCGCATCGATCGGTACCATCCTTGAGCTTCTCCGACTTTCGGAAGGGTTAGGGTTAGGGTTAGGGATGAAAGCACATAGGAGAAAGAGATATTCTTGAATAACTTTTTTTGTGAAGGTCGGAGAGACTTGCAAGTAGGCTCTACCCCCACTAAATGGGGTAGCGCGCATCGATCGGTACCATCCTTGAGCTTCTCCGACTTTCGGAAGGGTTAGGGTTAGGGTTAGGGATGAAAGCACATAGGAGAAAGAGATATTCTTGAATAACTTTTTTTGTGAAGGTCGGAGAGACTTGCAAGTAGGCTCTACCCCCACTAAATGGGGTAGCGCGCATCGATCGGTACCATCCTTGAGCTTCTCCGACTTTCGGAAGGGTTAGGGTTAGGGTTAGGGATGAAAGCACATAGGAGAAAGAGATATTCTTGAATAACTTTTTTTGTGAAGGTCGGAGAGACTTGGAAAGTGGTTGCATCTGGACTAATTTGGGTCCTGCGGATCGATTGGTACTATCCCCGAGCTTGTACGACCTTCGGAAGAGGTCGACCGACGAAATTCCCCCAAATCTGAGGAGATATTCTTGAATAACTTTTTTTGTGAAGGTCGGAGAGACTTGCAAGTAGGCTCTACCCCCACTAAATGGGGTTGCGCGCATCGATCGGTACCATCCTTGAGCTTCTCCGACTTTCGGAAGGGTTAGGGTTAGGGTTAGGGATGAAAGCACATAGGAGAAAGAGATATTCTTGAATAACTTTTTTTGTGAAGGTCGGAGAGACTTGCAAGTAGGCTCTACCCCCACTAAATGGGGTAGCGCGCATCGATCGGTACCATCCTTGAGCTTCTCCGACTTTCGGAAGGGTTAGGGTTAGGGTTAGGGATGAAAGCACATAGGAGAAAGAGATATTCTTGAATAACTTTTTTTGTGAAGGTCGGAGAGACTTGCAAGTAGGCTCTACCCCCACTAAATGGGGTAGCGCACATCGATCGGTACCATCCTTGAGCTTCTCCGACTTTCGGAAGGGTTAGGGTTAGGGTTAGGGATGAAAGCACATAGGAGAAAGAGATATTCTTGAATAACTTTTTTTGTGAAGGTCGGAGAGACTTGCAAGTAGGCTGTACCCCCACTAAATGGGGTAGCGCGCATCGATCGGTACCATCCTTGAGCTTCTCCGACTTTCGGAAGGGTTAGGGTTAGGGTTAGGGATGAAAGCACATAGGAGAAAGAGATATTCTTGAATAACTTTTTTTGTGAAGGTCGGAGAGACTTGGAAAGTGGTTGCATCTGGACTAATTTGGGTCCTGCGGATCGATTGGTACCATCCCCGAGCTTGTACGACCTTCGGAAGAGGTCGACCGACGAAATTCCCCCAAATCTGAGGAGATATTCTTGAATAACTTTTTTTGTGAAGGTCGGAGAGACTTGCAAGTAGGCTCTACCCCCACTAAATGGGGTAGCGCACATCGATCGGTACCATCCTTGAGCTTCTCCGACTTTCGGAAGGGTTAGGGTTAGGGTTAGGGATGAAAGCACATAGGAGAAAGAGATATTCTTGAATAACTTTTTTTGTGAAGGTCGGAGAGACTTGGAAAGTGGTTGCATCTGGACTAATTTGGGTCCTGCAGATCGATTGGTACCATCCCCGAGCTTGTACGACCTTCGGAAGAGGTCGACCGACGAAATTCCCCCAAATCTGAGGAGATATTCTTGAATTACTTTTTTTGTGAAGGTCGGAGAGACTTGCAAGTAGGCTCTACCCCCACTAAATGGGGTTGCGCGCATCGATCGGTACCATCCTTGAGCTTCTCCGACTTTCGGAAGGGTTAGGGTTAGGGATGAAAGCACATAGGAGAAAGAGATATTCTTGAATAACTTTTTTTGTGAAGGTCGGAGAGACTTGCAAGTAGGCTCTACCCCCACTAAATGGGGTAGCGCGCATCGATCGGTACTATCCTTGAGCTTCTCCGACTTTCGGAAGGGTTAGGGTTAGGGTTAGGGATGAAAGCACATAGGAGAAAGAGATATTCTTGAATAACTTTTTTTGTGAAGGTCGGAGAGACTTGGAAAGTAGTTGCATCTGGACTAATTTGGGTCCTGCGGATCGATTGGTACCATCCCCGAGCTTGTACGACCTTCGGAAGAGGTCGACCGACGAAATTCCCCCAAATCTGAGGAGATATTCTTGAATAACTTTTTTTGTGAAGGTCGGAGAGACTTGCAAGTAGGCTCTACCCCCACTAAATGGGGTTGCGCGCATCGATCGGTACCATCCTTGAGCTTCTCCGACTTTCGGAAGGGTTAGGGTTAGGGTTAGGGATGAAAGCACATAGGAGAAAGAGATATTCTTGAATAACTTTTTTTGTGAAGGTCGGAGAGACTTGCAAGTAGGCTCTACCCCCACTAAATGGGGTAGCGCACATCGATCGGTACCATCCTTGAGCTTCTCCGACTTTCGGAAGGGTTAGGGTTAGGGTTAGGGATGAAAGCACATAGGAGAAAGAGATATTCTTGAATAACTTTTTTTGTGAAGGTCGGAGAGACTTGCAAGTAGGCTGTACCCCCACTAAATGGGGTAGCGCGCATCGATCGGTACCATCGTTGAGCTTCTCCGACTTTCGGAAGGGTTAGGGTTAGGGTTAGGGATGAAAGCACATAGGAGAAAGAGATATTCTTGAATAACTTTTTTTGTGAAGGTCGGAGAGACTTGGAAAGTGGTTGCATCTGGACTAATTTGGGTCCTGCGGATCGATTGGTACCATCCCCGAGCTTGTACGACCTTCGGAAGAGGTCGACCGACGAAATTCCCCCAAATCTGAGGAGATATTCTTGAATAACTTTTTTTGTGAAGGTCGGAGAGACTTGCAAGTAGGCTCTACCCCCACTAAATGGGGTAGCGCACATCGATCGGTACCATCCTTGAGCTTCTCCGACTTTCGGAAGGGTTAGGGTTAGGGTTAGGGATGAAAGCACATAGGAGAAAGAGATATTCTTGAATAACTTTTTTTGTGAAGGTCGGAGAGACTTGGAAAGTGGTTGCATCTGGACTAATTTGGGTCCTGCGGATCGATTGGTACCATCTTTGAGCTTGTACGACCTTCGGAAGAGGTCGACCGACGAAATTCCCCCAAATCTGAGGAGATATTCTTGAATAACTTTTTTTGTGAAGGTCGGAGAGACTTGCAAGTAGGCTCTACCCCCACTAAATGGGGTTGCGCGCATCGATCGGTACCATCCTTGAGCTTCTCCGACTTTCGGAAGGGTTAGGGTTAGGGTTAGGGATGAAAGCACATAGGAGAAAGAGATATTCTTGAATAACTTTTTTTGTGAAGGTCGGAGAGACTTGCAAGTAGGCTCTACCCCCACTAAATGGGGTAGCGCGCATCGATCGGTACCATCCTTGAGCTTCTCCGACTTTCGGAAGGGTTAGGGTTAGGGTTAGGGATGAAAGCACATAGGAGAAAGAGATATTCTTGAATAACTTTTTTTGTGAAGGTCGGAGAGACTTGGAAAGTAGTTGCATCTGGACTAATTTGGGTCCTGCGGATCGATTGGTACCATCCCCGAGCTTGTACGACCTTCGGAAGAGGTCGACCGACGAAATTCCCCCAAATCTGAGGAGATATTCTTGAATAACTTTTTTTGTGAAGGTCGGAGAGACTTGCAAGTAGGCTCTACCCCCACTAAATGGGGTTGCGCGCATCGATCGGTACCATCCTTGAGCTTCTCCGACTTTCGGAAGGGTTAGGGTTAGGGTTAGGGATGAAAGCACATAGGAGAAAGAGATATTCTTGAATAACTTTTTTTGTGAAGGTCGGAGAGACTTGCAAGTAGGCTCTACCCCCACTAAATGGGGTAGCGCGCATCGATCGGTACCATCCTTGAGCTTCTCCGACTTTCGGAAGGGTTAGGGTTAGGGTTAGGGATGAAAGCACATAGGAGAAAGAGATATTCTTGAATAACTTTTTTTGTGAAGGTCGGAGAGACTTGGAAAGTGGTTGCATCTGGACTAATTTGGGTCCTGCGGATCGATTGGTACCATCCCCGAGCTTGTACGACCTTCGGAAGAGGTCGACCGACGAAATTCCCCCAAATCTGAGGAGATATTCTTGAATAACTTTTTTTGTGAAGGTCGGAGAGACTTGCAAGTAGGCTCTACCCCCACTAAATGGGGTTGCGCGCATCGATCGGTACCATCCTTGAGCTTCTCCGACTTTCGGAAGGGTTAGGGTTAGGGTTAGGGATGAAAGCACATAGGAGAAAGAGATATTCTTGAATAACTTTTTTTGTGAAGGTCGGAGAGACTTGCAAGTAGGCATTACCCCCACTAAATGGGGTAGCGCGCATCGATCGGTACCATCCTTGAGCTTCTCCGACTTTCGGAAGGGTTAGGGTTAGGGTTAGGGATGAAAGCACATAGGAGAAAGAGATATTCTTGAATAACTTTTTTTGTGAAGGTCGGAGAGACTTGGAAAGTGGTTGCATCTGGACTAATTTGGGTCCTGCGGATCGATTGGTACCATCCCCGAGCTTGTACGACCTTCGGAAGAGGTCGACCGACGAAATTCCCCCAAATCTGAGGAGATATTCTTGAATAACTTTTTTTGTGAAGGTCGGAGAGACTTGCAAGTAGGCTCTACCCCCACTAAATGGGGTTGCGCGCATCGATCGGTACCATCCTTGAGCTTCTCCGACTTTTGGAAGGGTTAGGGTTAGGGTTAGGGATGAAAGCACATAGGAGAAAGAGATATTCTTGAATAACTTTTTTTGTGAAGGTCGGAGAGACTTGCAAGTAGGCTCTACCCCCACTAAATGGGGTAGCGCGCATCGATCGGTACCATCCTTGAGCTTCTCCGACTTTCGGAAGGGTTAGGGTTAGGGTTAGGGATGAAAGCACATAGGAGAAAGAGATATTCTTGAATAACTTTTTTTGTGAAGGTCGGAGAGACTTGGAAAGTAGTTGCATCTGGACTAATTTGGGTCCTGCGGATCGATTGGTACCATCCCCGAGCTTGTACGACCTTCGGAAGAGGTCGACCGACGAAATTCCCCCAAATCTGAGGAGATATTCTTGAATAACTTTTTTTGTGAAGGTCGGAGAGACTTGCAAGTAGGCTCTACCCCCACTAAATGGGGTTGCGCGCATCGATCGGTACCATCCTTGAGCTTCTCCGACTTTCGGAAGGGTTAGGGTTAGGGTTAGGGATGAAAGCACATAGGAGAAAGAGATATTCTTGAATAACTTTTTTTGTGAAGGTCGGAGAGACTTGCAAGTAGGCTCTACCCCCACTAAATGGGGTAGCGCGCATCGATCGGTACCATCCTTGAGCTTCTCCGACTTTCGGAAGGGTTAGGGTTAGGGTTAGGGATGAAAGCACATAGGAGAAAGAGATATTCTTGAATAACTTTTTTTGTGAAGGTCGGAGAGACTTGGAAAGTGGTTGCATCTGGACTAATTTGGGTCCTGCGGATCGATTGGTACCATCCCCGAGCTTGTACGACCTTCGGAAGAGGTCGACCGACGAAATTCCCCCAAATCTGAGGAGATATTCTTGAATAACTTTTTTTGTGAAGGTCGGAGAGACTTGCAAGTAGGCTCTACCCCCACTAAATGGGGTTGCGCGCATCGATCGGTACCATCCTTGAGCTTTTCCGACTTTCGGAAGGGTTAGGGTTAGGGTTAGGGATGAAAGCACATAGTCGAAAGAGATATTCTTGAATAACTTTTTTTGTGAAGGTCGGAGAGACTTGCAAGTAGGCATTACCCCCACTAAATGGGGTAGCGCGCATCGATCGGTACCATCCTTGAGCTTCTCCGACTTTCGGAAGGGTTAGGGTTAGGGTTAGGGATGAAAGCACATAGGAGAAAGAGATATTCTTGAATAACTTTTTTTGTGAAGGTCGGAGAGACTTGGAAAGTGGTTGCATCTGGACTAATTTGGGTCCTGCGGATCGATTGGTACCATCCCCGAGCTTGTACGACCTTCGGAAGAGGTCGACCGACGAAATTCCCCCAAATCTGAGGAGATATTCTTGAATAACTTTTTTTGTGAAGGTCGGAGAGACTTGCAAGTAGGCTCTACCCCCACTAAATGGGGTTGCGCGCATCGATCGGTACCATCCTTGAGCTTCTCCGACTTTTGGAAGGGTTAGGGTTAGGGTTAGGGATGAAAGCACATAGGAGAAAGAGATATTCTTGAATAACTTTTTTTGTGAAGGTCGGAGAGACTTGCAAGTAGGCTCTACCCCCACTAAATGGGGTAGCGCGCATCGATCGGTACCATCCTTGAGCTTCTCCGACTTTCGGAAGGGTTAGGGTTAGGGTTAGGGATGAAAGCACATAGGAGAAAGAGATATTCTTGAATAACTTTTTTTGTGAAGGTCGGAGAGACTTGGAAAGTGGTTGCATCTGGACTAATTTGGGTCCTGCGGATCGATTGGTACCATCCCCGAGCTTGTACGACCTTCGGAAGAGGTCGACCGACGAAATTCCCCCAAATCTGAGGAGATATTCTTGAATAACTTTTTTTGTGAAGGTCGGAGAGACTTGCAAGTAGGCTTTACCCCCACTAAATGGGGTTGCGCGCATCGATCGGTACCATCCTTGAGCTTCTCCGACTTTCGGAAGGGTTAGGGTTAGGGTTAGGGATGAAAGCACATAGGAGAAAGAGATATTCTTGAATAACTTTTTTTGTGAAGGTCGGAGAGACTTGCAAGTAGGCTCTACCCCCACTAAATGGGGTAGCGCGCATCGATCGGTACCATCCTTGAGCTTCTCCGACTTTCGGAAGGGTTAGGGTTAGGGTTAGGGATGAAAGCACATAGGAGAAAGAGATATTCTTGAATAACTTTTTTTGTGAAGGTCGGAGAGACTTGCAAGTAGGCTCTACCCCCACTAAATGGGGTAGCGCACATCGATCGGTACCATCCTTGAGCTTCTCCGACTTTCGGAAGGGTTAGGGTTAGGGTTAGGGATGAAAGCACATAGGAGAAAGAGATATTCTTGAATAACTTTTTTTGTGAAGGTCGGAGAGACTTGCAAGTAGGCTCTGCCCCCACTAAATGGGGTAGCGCGCATCGATCGGTACCATCCTTGAGCTTCTCCGACTTTCGGAAGGGTTAGGGTTAGGGTTAGGGATGAAAGCACATAGGAGAAAGAGATATTCTTGAATAACTTTTTTTGTGAAGGTCGGAGAGACTTGGAAAGTGGTTGCATCTGGACTAATTTGGGTCCTGCGGATCGATTGGTACCATCCCCGAGCTTGTACGACCTTCGGAAGAGGTCGACCGACGAAATTCCCCCAAATCTGAGGAGATATTCTTGAATAACTTTTTTTGTGAAGGTCTGAGAGACTTGCAAGTAGGCTCTACCCCCACTAAATGGGGTAGCGCGCATCGATCGGTACCATCCTTGAGCTTCTCCGACTTTCGGAAGGGTTAGGGTTAGGGATGAAAGCACATAGGAGAAAGAGATATTCTTGAATAACTTTTTTTGTGAAGGTCGGAGAGACTTGCAAGTAGGCTCTACCCCCACTAAATGGGGTAGCGCGCATCGATCGGTACCATCCTTGAGCTTCTCCGACTTTCGGAAGGGTTAGGGTTAGGGTTAGGGATGAAAGCACATAGGAGAAAGAGATATTCTTGAATAACTTTTTTTGTGAAGGTCGGAGAGACTTGGAAAGTGGTTGCATCTGGACTAATTTGGGTCCTGCGGATCGATTGGTACCATCCCCGAGCTTGTACGACCTTCGGAAGAGGTCGACCGACGAAATTCCCCCAAATCTGAGGAGATATTCTTGAATTACTTTTTTTGTGAAGGTCGGAGAGACTTGCAAGTAGGCTCTACCCCCACTAAATGGGGTTGCGCGCATCGATCGGTACCATCCTTGAGCTTCTCCGACTTTCGGAAGGGTTAGGGTTAGGGTTAGGGATGAAAGCACATAGGAGAAAGAGATATTCTTGAATAACTTTTTTTGTGAAGGTCGGAGAGACTTGCAAGTAGGCTCTACCCCCACTAAATGGGGTAGCGCGCATCGATCGGTACCATCCTTGAGCTTCTCCGACTTTCGGAAGGGTTAGGGTTAGGGTTAGGGATGAAAGCACATAGGAGAAAGAGATATTCTTGAATAACTTTTTTTGTGAAGGTCGGAGAGACTTGGAAAGTGGTTGCATCTGGACTAATTTGGGTCCTGCGGATCGATTGGTACCATCCCCGAGCTTGTACGACCTTCGGAAGAGGTCGACCGACGAAATTCCCCCAAATCTGAGGAGATATTCTTGAATAACTTTTTTTGTGAAGGTCGGAGAGACTTGCAAGTAGGCTCTACCCCCACTAAATGGGGTAGCGCGCATCGATCGGTACCATCCTTGAGCTTCTCCGACTTTCGGAAGGGTTAGGGTTAGGGTTAGGGATGAAAGCACATAGGAGAAAGAGATATTCTTGAATAACTTTTTTTGTGAAGGTCGGAGAGACTTGCAAGTAGGCTCTACCCCCACTAAATGGGGTAGCGCGCATCGATCGGTACCATCCTTGAGCTTCTCCGACTTTCGGAAGGGTTAGGGTTAGGGTTAGGGATGAAAGCACATAGGAGAAAGAGATATTCTTGAATAACTTTTTTTGTGAAGGTCGGAGAGACTTGCAAGTAGGCTCTACCCCCACTAAATGGGGTAGCGCGCATCGATCGGTACCATCCTTGAGCTTCTCCGACTTTCGGAAGGGTTAGGGTTAGGGTTAGGGATGAAAGCACATAGGAGAAAGAGATATTCTTGAATAACTTTTTTTGTGAAGGTCGGAGAGACTTGGAAAGTGGTTGCATCTGGACTAATTTGGGTCCTGCGGATCGATTGGTACCATCCCCGAGCTTGTACGACCTTCGGAAGAGGTCGACCGACGAAATTCCCCCAAATCTGAGGAGATATTCTTGAATAACTTTTTTTGTGAAGGTCGGAGAGACTTGCAAGTAGGCTCTACCCCCACTAAATGGGGTTGCGCGCATCGATCGGTACCATCCTTGAGCTTCTCCGACTTTCGGAAGGGTTAGGGTTAGGGTTAGGGATGAAAGCACATAGGAGAAAGAGATATTCTTAAATAACTTTTTTTGTGAAGGTCGGAGAGACTTGCAAGTAGGCTCTACCCCCACTAAATGGGGTAGCGCACATCGATCGGTACCATCCTTGAGCTTCTCCGACTTTCGGAAGGGTTAGGGTTAGGGTTAGGGATGAAAGCACATAGGAGAAAGAGATATTCTTGAATAACTTTTTTTGTGAAGGTCGGAGAGACTTGCAAGTAGGCTCTACCCCCACTAAATGGGGTAGCGCGCATCGATCGGTACCATCCTTGAGCTTCTCCGACTTTCGGAAGGGTTAGGGTTAGGGTTAGGGATGAAAGCACATAGGAGAAAGAGATATTCTTGAATAACTTTTTTTGTGAAGGTCGGAGAGACTTGCAAGTAGGCTCTACCCCCACTAAATGGGGTAGCGCGCATCGATCGGTACCATCCTTGAGCTTCTCCGACTTTCGGAAGGGTTAGGGTTAGGGTTAGGGATGAAAGCACATAGGAGAAAGAGATATTCTTGAATAACTTTTTTTGTGAAGGTCGGAGAGACTTGGAAAGTGGTTGCATCTGGACTAATTTGGGTCCTGCGGATCGATTGGTACCATCCCCGAGCTTGTACGACCTTCGGAAGAGGTCGACCGACGAAATTCCCCCAAATCTGAGGAGATATTCTTGAATTACTTTTTTTGTGAAGGTCGGAGAGACTTGCAAGTAGGCTCTACCCCCACTAAATGGGGTTGCGCGCATCGATCGGTACCATCCTTGAGCTTCTCCGACTTTCGGAAGGGTTAGGGTTAGGGTTAGGGATGAAAGCACATAGGAGAAAGAGATATTCTTGAATAACTTTTTTTGTGAAGGTCGGAGAGACTTGCAAGTAGGCTCTACCCCCACTAAATGGGGTAGCGCGCATCGATCGGTACCATCCTTGAGCTTCTCCGACTTTCGGAAGGGTTAGGGTTAGGGTTAGGGATGAAAGCACATAGGAGAAAGAGATATTCTTGAATAACTTTTTTTGTGAAGGTCGGAGAGACTTGGAAAGTGGTTGCATCTGGACTAATTTGGGTCCTGCGGATCGATTGGTACCATCCCCGAGCTTGTACGACCTTCGGAAGAGGTCGACCGACGAAATTCCCCCAAATCTGAGGAGATATTCTTGAATTACTTTTTTTGTGAAGGTCGGAGAGACTTGCAAGTAGGCTCTACCCCCACTAAATGGGGTTGCGCGCATCGATCGGTACCATCCTTGAGCTTCTCCGACTTTCGGAAGGGTTAGGGTTAGGGTTAGGGATGAAAGCACATAGGAGAAAGAGATATTCTTGAATAACTTTTTTTGTGAAGGTCGGAGAGACTTGCAAGTAGGCTCTACCCCCACTAAATGGGGTAGCGCGCATCGATCGGTACCATCCTTGAGCTTCTCCGACTTTCGGAAGGGTTAGGGTTAGGGTTAGGGATGAAAGCACATAGGAGAAAGAGATATTCTTGAATAACTTTTTTTGTGAAGGTCGGAGAGACTTGGAAAGTGGTTGCATCTGGACTAATTTGGGTCCTGCGGATCGATTGGTACCATCCCCGAGCTTGTACGACCTTCGGAAGAGGTCGACCGACGAAATTCCCCCAAATCTGAGGAGATATTCTTGAATAACTTTTTTTGTGAAGGTCGGAGAGACTTGCAAGTAGGCTCTACCCCCACTAAATGGGGTAGCGCGCATCGATCGGTACCATCCTTGAGCTTCTCCGACTTTCGGAAGGGTTAGGGTTAGGGTTAGGGATGAAAGCACATAGGAGAAAGAGATATTCTTGAATAACTTTTTTTGTGAAGGTCGGAGAGACTTGCAAGTAGGCTCTACCCCCACTAAATGGGGTAGCGCGCATCGATCGGTACCATCCTTGAGCTTCTCCGACTTTCGGAAGGGTTAGGGTTAGGGTTAGGGATGAAAGCACATAGGAGAAAGAGATATTCTTGAATAACTTTTTTTGTGAAGGTCGGAGAGACTTGCAAGTAGGCTCTACCCCCACTAAATGGGGTAGCGCGCATCGATCGGTACCATCCTTGAGCTTCTCCGACTTTCGGAAGGGTTAGGGTTAGGGTTAGGGATGAAAGCACATAGGAGAAAGAGATATTCTTGAATAACTTTTTTTGTGAAGGTCGGAGAGACTTGGAAAGTGGTTGCATCTGGACTAATTTGGGTCCTGCGGATCGATTGGTACCATCCCCGAGCTTGTACGACCTTCGGAAGAGGTCGACCGACGAAATTCCCCCAAATCTGAGGAGATATTCTTGAATAACTTTTTTTGTGAAGGTCGGAGAGACTTGCAAGTAGGCTCTACCCCCACTAAATGGGGTTGCGCGCATCGATCGGTACCATCCTTGAGCTTCTCCGACTTTCGGAAGGGTTAGGGTTAGGGTTAGGGATGAAAGCACATAGGAGAAAGAGATATTCTTAAATAACTTTTTTTGTGAAGGTCGGAGAGACTTGCAAGTAGGCTCTACCCCCACTAAATGGGGTAGCGCACATCGATCGGTACCATCCTTGAGCTTCTCCGACTTTCGGAAGGGTTAGGGTTAGGGTTAGGGATGAAAGCACATAGGAGAAAGAGATATTCTTGAATAACTTTTTTTGTGAAGGTCGGAGAGACTTGCAAGTAGGCTCTACCCCCACTAAATGGGGTAGCGCGCATCGATCGGTACCATCCTTGAGCTTCTCCGACTTTCGGAAGGGTTAGGGTTAGGGTTAGGGATGAAAGCACATAGGAGAAAGAGATATTCTTGAATAACTTTTTTTGTGAAGGTCGGAGAGACTTGGAAAGTGGTTGCATCTGGACTAATTTGGGTCCTGCGGATCGATTGGTACCATCCCCGAGCTTGTACGACCTTCGGAAGAGGTCGACCGACGAAATTCCCCCAAATCTGAGGAGATATTCTTGAATAACTTTTTTTGTGAAGGTCGGAGAGACTTGCAAGTAGGCTCTACCCCCACTAAATGGGGTAGCGCACATCGATCGGTACCATCCTTGAGCTTCTCCGACTTTCGGAAGGGTTAGGGTTAGGGTTAGGGATGAAAGCACATAGGAGAAAGAGATATTCTTGAATAACTTTTTTTGTGAAGGTCGGAGAGACTTGCAAGTAGGCTCTACCCCCACTAAATGGGGTAGCGCGCATCGATCGGTACCATCCTTGAGCTTCTCCGACTTTTGGAAGGGTTAGGGTTAGGGTTAGGGATGAAAGCACATAGGAGAAAGAGATATTCTTGAATAACTTTTTTTGTGAAGGTCGGAGAGACTTGCAAGTAGGCTCTACCCCCACTAAATGGGGTAGCGCGCATCGATCGGTACCATCCTTGAGCTTCTCCGACTTTCGGAAGGGTTAGGGTTAGGGTTAGGGATGAAAGCACATAGGAGAAAGAGATATTCTTGAATAACTTTTTTTGTGAAGGTCGGAGAGACTTGCAAGTAGGCTCTACCCCCACTAAATGGGGTAGCGCGCATCGATCGGTACCATCCTTGAGCTTCTCCGACTTTCGGAAGGGTTAGGGTTAGGGTTAGGGATGAAAGCACATAGGAGAAAGAGATATTCTTGAATAACTTTTTTTGTGAAGGTCGGAGAGACTTGCAAGTAGGCTCTACCCCCACTAAATGGGGTAGCGCGCATCGATCGGTACCATCCTTGAGCTTCTCCGACTTTCGGAAGGGTTAGGGTTAGGGTTAGGGATGAAAGCACATAGGAGAAAGAGATATTCTTGAATAACTTTTTTTGTGAAGGTCGGAGAGACTTGGAAAGTGGTTGCATCTGGACTAATTTGGGTCCTGCGGATCGATTGGTACCATCCCCGAGCTTGTACGACCTTTGGAAGAGGTCGACCGACGAAATTCCCCCAAATCTGAGGAGATATTCTTGAATAACTTTTTTTGTGAAGGTCGGAGAGACTTGCAAGTAGGCTCTACCCCCACTAAATGGGGTAGCGCACATCGATCGGTACCATCCTTGAGCTTCTCCGACTTTCGGAAGGGTTAGGGTTAGGGTTAGGGATGAAAGCACATAGGAGAAAGAGATATTCTTGAATAACTTTTTTTGTGAAGGTCGGAGAGACTTGCAAGTAGGCTCTACCCCCACTAAATGGGGTAGCGCGCATCGATCGGTACCATCCTTGAGCTTCTCCGACTTTCGGAAGGGTTAGGGTTAGGGTTAGGGATGAAAGCACATAGGAGAAAGAGATATTCTTGAATAACTTTTTTTGTGAAGGTCGGAGAGACTTGGAAAGTGGTTGCATCTGGACTAATTTGTGTCCTGCGGATCGATTGGTACCATCCCCGAGCTTGTACGACCTTCGGAAGAGGTCGACCGACGAAATTCCCCCAAATCTGAGGAGATATTCTTGAATAACTTTTTTTGTGAAGGTTGGAGAGACTTGCAAGTAGGCTCTACCCCCACTAAATGGGGTAGCGCACATCGATCGGTACCATCCTTGAGCTTCTCCGACTTTCGGAAGGGTTAGGGTTAGGGTTAGGGATGAAAGCACATAGGAGAAAGAGATATTCTTGAATAACTTTTTTTGTGAAGGTCGGAGAGACTTGCAAGTAGGCTCTACCCCCACTAAATGGGGTAGCGCGCATCGATCGGTACCATCCTTGAGCTTCTCCGACTTTTGGAAGGGTTAGGGTTAGGGTTAGGGATGAAAGCACATAGGAGAAAGAGATATTCTTGAATAACTTTTTTTGTGAAGGTCGGAGAGACTTGCAAGTAGGCTCTACCCCCACTAAATGGGGTAGCGCGCATCGATCGGTACCATCCTTGAGCTTCTCCGACTTTTGGAAGGGTTAGGGTTAGGGTTAGGGATGAAAGCACATAGGAGAAAGAGATATTCTTGAATAACTTTTTTTGTGAAGGTCGGAGAGACTTGCAAGTAGGCTCTACCCCCACTAAATGGGGTAGCGCGCATCGATCGGTACCATCCTTGAGCTTCTCCGACTTTCGGAAGGGTTAGGGTTAGGGATGAAAGCACATAGGAGAAAGAGATATTCTTGAATAACTTTTTTTGTGAAGGTCGGAGAGACTTGCAAGTAGGCTCTACCCCCACTAAATGGGGTAGCGCGCATCGATCGGTACCATCCTTGAGCTTCTCCGACTTTCGGAAGGGTTAGGGTTAGGGTTAGGGATGAAAGCACATAGGAGAAAGAGATATTCTTGAATAACTTTTTTTGTGAAGGTCGGAGAGACTTGCAAGTAGGCTCTACCCCCACTAAATGGGGTAGCGCACATCGATCGGTACCATCCTTGAGCTTCTCCGACTTTTGGAAGGGTTAGGGTTAGGGTTAGGGATGAAAGCACATAGGAGAAAGAGATATTCTTGAATAACTTTTTTTGTGAAGGTCGGAGAGACTTGCAAGTAGGCTCTACCCCCACTAAATGGGGTAGCGCGCATCGATCGGTACCATCCTTGAGCTTCTCCGACTTTCGGAAGGGTTAGGGTTAGGGTTAGGGATGAAAGCACATAGGAGAAAGAGATATTCTTGAATAACTTTTTTTGTGAAGGTCGGAGAGACTTGGAAAGTGGTTGCATCTGGACTAATTTGGGTCCTGCGGATCGATTGGTACCATCCCCGAGCTTGTATGACCTTCGGAAGAGGTCGACCGACGAAATTCCCCCAAATCTGAGGAGATATTCTTGAATAACTTTTTTTGTGAAGGTCGGAGAGACTTGCAAGTAGGCTCTACCCCCACTAAATGGGGTAGCGCACATCGATCGGTACCATCCTTGAGCTTCTCCGACTTTCGGAAGGGTTAGGGTTAGGGTTAGGGATGAAAGCACATAGGAGAAAGAGATATTCTTGAATAACTTTTTTTGTGAAGGTCGGAGAGACTTGCAAGTAGGCTCTACCCCCACTAAATGGGGTAGCGCGCATCGATCGGTACCATCCTTGAGCTTCTCCGACTTTTGGAAGGGTTAGGGTTAGGGTTAGGGATGAAAGCACATAGGAGAAAGAGATATTCTTGAATAACTTTTTTTGTGAAGGTCGGAGAGACTTGCAAGTAGGCTCTACCCCCACTAAATGGGGTAGCGCGCATCGATCGGTACCATCCTTGAGCTTCTCCGACTTTCGGAAGGGTTAGGGTTAGGGTTAGGGATGAAAGCACATAGGAGAAAGAGATATTCTTGAATAACTTTTTTTGTGAAGGTCGGAGAGACTTGCAAGTAGGCTCTACCCCCACTAAATGGGGTAGCGCGCATCGATCGGTACCATCCTTGAGCTTCTCCGACTTTCGGAAGGGTTAGGGTTAGGGTTAGGGATGAAAGCACATAGGAGAAAGAGATATTCTTGAATAACTTTTTTTGTGAAGGTCGGAGAGACTTGCAAGTAGGCTCTACCCCCACTAAATGGGGTAGCGCGCATCGATCGGTACCATCCTTGAGCTTCTCCGACTTTCGGAAGGGTTAGGGTTAGGGTTAGGGATGAAAGCACATAGGAGAAAGAGATATTCTTGAATAACTTTTTTTGTGAAGGTCGGAGAGACTTGGAAAGTGGTTGCATCTGGACTAATTTGGGTCCTGCGGATCGATTGGTACCATCCCCGAGCTTGTACGACCTTCGGAAGAGGTCGACCGACGAAATTCCCCCAAATCTGAGGAGATATTCTTGAATAACTTTTTTTGTGAAGGTCGGAGAGACTTGCAAGTAGGCTCTACCCCCACTAAATGGGGTAGCGCACATCGATCGGTACCATCCTTGAGCTTCTCCGACTTTCGGAAGGGTTAGGGTTAGGGTTAGGGATGAAAGCACATAGGAGAAAGAGATATTCTTGAATAACTTTTTTTGTGAAGGTCGGAGAGACTTGCAAGTAGGCTCTACCCCCACTAAATGGGGTAGCGCGCATCGATCGGTACCATCCTTGAGCTTCTCCGACTTTCGGAAGGGTTAGGGTTAGGGTTAGGGATGAAAGCACATAGGAGAAAGAGATATTCTTGAATAACTTTTTTTGTGAAGGTCGGAGAGACTTGGAAAGTGGTTGCATCTGGACTAATTTGGGTCCTGCGGATCGATTGGTACCATCCCCGAGCTTGTACGACCTTCGGAAGAGGTCGACCGACGAAATTCCCCCAAATCTGAGGAGATATTCTTGAATAACTTTTTTTGTGAAGGTCGGAGAGACTTGCAAGTAGGCTCTACCCCCACTAAATGGGGTAGCGCACATCGATCGGTACCATCCTTGAGCTTCTCCGACTTTCGGAAGGGTTAGGGTTAGGGTTAGGGATGAAAGCACATAGGAGAAAGAGATATTCTTGAATAACTTTTTTTGTGAAGGTCGGAGAGACTTGCAAGTAGGCTCTACCCCCACTAAATGGGGTAGCGCGCATCGATCGGTACCATCCTTGAGCTTCTCCGACTTTCGGAAGGGTTAGGGTTAGGGATGAAAGCACATAGGAGAAAGAGATATTCTTGAATAACTTTTTTTGTGAAGGTCGGAGAGACTTGCAAGTAGGCTCTACCCCCACTAAATGGGGTAGCGCGCATCGATCGGTACCATCTTTGAGCTTCTCCGACTTTCGGAAGGGTTAGGGTTAGGGTTAGGGATGAAAGCACATAGGAGAAAGAGATATTCTTGAATAACTTTTTTTGTGAAGGTCGGAGAGACTTGGAAAGTGGTTGCATCTGGACTAATTTGGGTCCTGCGGATCGATTGGTACCATCCCCGAGCTTGTACGACCTTCGGAAGAGGTCGACCGACGAAATTCCCCCAAATCTGAGGAGATATTCTTGAATAACTTTTTTTGTGAAGGTCGGAGAGACTTGCAAGTAGGCTCTACCCCCACTAAATGGGGTAGCGCACATCGATCGGTACCATCCTTGAGCTTCTCCGACTTTCGGAAGGGTTAGGGTTAGGGTTAGGGATGAAAGCACATAGGAGAAAGAGATATTCTTGAATAACTTTTTTTGTGAAGGTCGGAGAGACTTGCAAGTAGGCTCTACCCCCACTAAATGGGGTAGCGCGCATCGATCAATACCATCTTTGAGCTTCTCCGACTTTCGGAAGGGTTAGGGTTAGGGTTAGGGATGAAAGCACATAGGAGAAAGAGATATTCTTGAATAACTTTTTTTGTGAAGGTCGGAGAGACTTGGAAAGTGGTTGCATCTGGACTAATTTGGGTCCTGCGGATCGATTGGTACCATCCCCGAGCTTGTACGACCTTCGGAAGAGGTCGACCGACGAAATTCCCCCAAATCTGAGGAGATATTCTTGAATAACTTTTTTTGTGAAGGTCGGAGAGACTTGCAAGTAGGCTCTACCCCCACTAAATGGGGTAGCGCACATCGATCGGTACCATCCTTGAGCTTCTCCGACTTTCGGAAGGGTTAGGGTTAGGGTTAGGGATGAAAGCACATAGGAGAAAGAGATATTCTTGAATAACTTTTTTTGTAAAGGTCGGAGAGACTTGCAAGTAGGCTCTACCCCCACTAAATGGGGTAGCGCGCATCGATCGGTACCATCCTTGAGCTTCTCCGACTTTTGGAAGGGTTAGGGTTAGGGTTAGGGATGAAAGCACATAGGAGAAAGAGATATTCTTGAATAACTTTTTTTGTGAAGGTCGGAGAGACTTGCAAGTAGGCTCTACCCCCACTAAATGGGGTAGCGCGCATCGATCGGTACCATCCTTGAGCTTCTCTGACTTTCGGAAGGGTTAGGGTTAGGGATGAAAGCACATAGGAGAAAGAGATATTCTTGAATAACTTTTTTTGTGAAGGTCGGAGAGACTTGCAAGTAGGCTCTACCCCCACTAAATGGGGTAGCGCGCATCGATCGGTACCATCTTTGAGCTTCTCCGACTTTCGGAAGGGTTAGGGTTAGGGTTAGGGATGAAAGCACATAGGAGAAAGAGATATTCTTGAATAACTTTTTTTGTGAAGGTCGGAGAGACTTGGAAAGTGGTTGCATCTGGACTAATTTGGGTCCTGCGGATCGATTGGTACCATCCCCGAGCTTGTACGACCTTCGGAAGAGGTCGACCGACGAAATTCCCCCAAATCTGAGGAGATATTCTTGAATAACTTTTTTTGTGAAGGTCGGAGAGACTTGCAAGTAGGCTCTACCCCCACTAAATGGGGTAGCGCACATCGATCGGTACCATCCTTGAGCTTCTCCGACTTTCGGAAGGGTTAGGGTTAGGGTTAGGGATGAAAGCACATAGGAGAAAGAGATATTCTTGAATAACTTTTTTTGTGAAGGTCGGAGAGACTTGCAAGTAGGCTCTACCCCCACTAAATGGGGTAGCGCGCATCGATCGGTACCATCCTTGAGCTTCTCCGACTTTTGGAAGGGTTAGGGTTAGGGTTAGGGATGAAAGCACATAGGAGAAAGAGATATTCTTGAATAACTTTTTTTGTGAAGGTCGGAGAGACTTGCAAGTAGGCTCTACCCCCACTAAATGGGGTAGCGCGCATCGATCGGTACCATCTTTGAGCTTCTCCGACTTTCGGAAGGGTTAGGGTTAGGGATGAAAGCACATAGGAGAAAGAGATATTCTTGAATAACTTTTTTTGTGAAGGTCGGAGAGACTTGCAAGTAGGCTCTACTCCCACTAAATGGGGTAGCGCGCATCGATCGGTACCATCCTTGAGCTTCTCCGACTTTCGGAAGGGTTAGGGTTAGGGTTAGGGATGAAAGCACATAGGAGAAAGAGATATTCTTGAATAACTTTTTTTGTGAAGGTCGGAGAGACTTGCAAGTAGGCTGTACCCCCACTAAATGGGGTAGCGCGCATCGATCAGTACCATCCTTGAGCTTCTCCGACTTTCGGAAGGGTTAGGGTTAGGGTTAGGGATGAAAGCACATAGGAGAAAGAGATATTCTTGAATAACTTTTTTTGTGAAGGTCGGAGAGACTTGGAAAGTGGTTGCATCTGGACTAATTTGGGTCCTGCGGATCGATTGGTACCATCCCCGAGCTTGTACGACCTTCGGAAGAGGTCGACCGACGAAATTCCCCCAAATCTGAGGAGATATTCTTGAATAACTTTTTTTGTGAAGGTCGGAGAGACTTGCAAGTAGGCTCTACCCCCACTAAATGGGGTAGCGCACATCGATCGGTACCATCCTTGAGCTTCTCCGACTTTCGGAAGGGTTAGGGTTAGGGTTAGGGATGAAAGCACATAGGAGAAAGAGATATTCTTGAATAACTTTTTTTGTGAAGGTCGGAGAGACTTGCAAGTAGGCTCTACCCCCACTAAATGGGGTAGCGCGCATCGATCGGTACCATCCTTGAGCTTCTCCGACTTTTGGAAGGGTTAGGGTTAGGGTTAGGGATGAAAGCACATAGGAGAAAGAGATATTCTTGAATAACTTTTTTTGTGAAGGTCGGAGAGACTTGCAAGTAGGCTCTACCCCCACTAAATGGGGTAGCGCGCATCGATCGGTACCATCTTTGAGCTTCTCCGACTTTCGGAAGGGTTAGGGTTAGGGATGAAAGCACATAGGAGAAAGAGATATTCTTGAATAACTTTTTTTGTGAAGGTCGGAGAGACTTGCAAGTAGGCTCTACTCCCACTAAATGGGGTAGCGCGCATCGATCGGTACCATCCTTGAGCTTCTCCGACTTTCGGAAGGGTTAGGGTTAGGGTTAGGGATGAAAGCACATAGGAGAAAGAGATATTCTTGAATAACTTTTTTTGTGAAGGTCGGAGAGACTTGCAAGTAGGCTGTACCCCCACTAAATGGGGTAGCGCGCATCGATCAGTACCATCCTTGAGCTTCTCCGACTTTCGGAAGGGTTAGGGTTAGGGTTAGGGATGAAAGCACATAGGAGAAAGAGATATTCTTGAATAACTTTTTTTGTGAAGGTCGGAGAGACTTGGAAAGTGGTTGCATCTGGACTAATTTGGGTCCTGCGGATCGATTGGTACCATCCCCGAGCTTGTACGACCTTCGGAAGAGGTCGACCGACGAAATTCCCCCAAATCTGAGGAGATATTCTTGAATAACTTTTTTTGTGAAGGTCGGAGAGACTTGCAAGTAGGCTCTACCCCCACTAAATGGGGTAGCGCACATCGATCGGTACCATCCTTGAGCTTCTCCGACTTTCGGAAGGGTTAGGGTTAGGGTTAGGGATGAAAGCACATAGGAGAAAGAGATATTCTTGAATAACTTTTTTTGTGAAGGTCGGAGAGACTTGCAAGTAGGCTTTACCCCCACTAAATGGGGTAGCGCGCATCGATCGGTACCATCCTTGAGCTTCTCCGACTTTCGGAAGGGTTAGGGTTAGGGTTAGGGATGAAAGCACATAGGAGAAAGAGATATTCTTGAATAACTTTTTTTGTGAAGGTCGGAGAGACTTGGAAAGTGGTTGCATCTGGACTAATTTGGGTCCTGCAGATCGATTGGTACCATCCCCGAGCTTGTACGACCTTCGGAAGAGGTCGACCGACGAAATTCCCCCAAATCTGAGGAGATATTCTTGAATAACTTTTTTTGTGAAGGTCGGAGAGACTTGCAAGTAGGCTCTACCCCCACTAAATGGGGTAGCGCACATCGATCGGTACCATCCTTGAGCTTCTCCGACTTTCGGAAGGGTTAGGGTTAGGGTTAGGGATGAAAGCACATAGGAGAAAGAGATATTCTTGAATAACTTTTTTTGTGAAGGTCGGAGAGACTTGCAAGTAGGCTCTACCCCCACTAAATGGGGTAGCGCGCATCGATCGGTACCATCTTTGAGCTTCTCCGACTTTTGGAAGGGTTAGGGTTAGGGTTAGGGATGAAAGCACATAGGAGAAAGAGATATTCTTGAATAACTTTTTTTGTGAAGGTCGGAGAGACTTGCAAGTAGGCTCTACCCCCACTAAATGGGGTAGCGCGCATCGATCGGTACCATCTTTGAGCTTCTCCGACTTTCGGAAGGGTTAGGGTTAGGGATGAAAGCACATAGGAGAAAGAGATATTCTTGAATAACTTTTTTTGTGAAGGTCGGAGAGACTTGGAAAGTGGTTGCATCTGGACTAATTTGGGTCCTGCAGATCGATTGGTACCATCCCCGAGCTTGTACGACCTTCGGAAGAGGTCGACCGACGAAATTCCCCCAAATCTGAGGAGATATTCTTGAATAACTTTTTTTGTGAAGGTCGGAGAGACTTGCAAGTAGGCTCTACCCCCACTAAATGGGGTAGCGCACATCGATCGGTACCATCCTTGAGCTTCTCCGACTTTCGGAAGGGTTAGGGTTAGGGATAGGGATGAAAGCACATAGGAGAAAGAGATATTCTTGAATAACTTTTTTTGTGAAGGTCGGAGAGACTTGCAAGTAGGCTCTACCCCCACTAAATGGGGTAGCGCGCATCGATCGGTACCATCCTTGAGCTTCTCCGACTTTTGGAAGGGTTAGGGTTAGGGTTAGGGATGAAAGCACATAGGAGAAAGAGATATTCTTGAATAACTTTTTTTGTGAAGGTCGGAGAGACTTGCAAGTAGGCTCTACCCCCACTAAATGGGGTAGCGCGCATCGATCGGTACCATCTTTGAGCTTCTCCGACTTTCGGAAGGGTTAGGGTTAGGGATGAAAGCACATAGGAGAAAGAGATATTCTTGAATAACTTTTTTTGTGAAGGTCGGAGAGACTTGCAAGTAGGCTCTACTCCCACTAAATGGGGTAGCGCGCATCGATCGGTACCATCCTTGAGCTTCTCCGACTTTCGGAAGGGTTAGGGTTAGGGTTAGGGATGAAAGCACATAGGAGAAAGAGATATTCTTGAATAACTTTTTTTGTGAAGGTCGGAGAGACTTGCAAGTAGGCTCTACCCCCACTAAATGGGGTCGCGCGCATCGATCAGTACCATCCTTGAGCTTCTCCGACTTTCGGAAGGGTTAGGGTTAGGGTTAGGGATGAAAGCACATAGGAGAAAGAGATATTCTTGAATAACTTTTTTTGTGAAGGTCGGAGAGACTTGGAAAGTGGTTGCATCTGGACTAATTTGGGTCCTGCGGATCGATTGGTACCATCCCCGAGCTTGTACGACCTTCGGAAGAGGTCGACCGACGAAATTCCCCCAAATCTGAGGAGATATTCTTGAATAACTTTTTTTGTGAAGGTCGGAGAGACTTGCAAGTAGGCTCTACCCCCACTAAATGGGGTAGCGCACATCGATCGGTACCATCCTTGAGCTTCTCCGACTTTCGGAAGGGTTAGGGTTAGGGTTAGGGATGAAAGCACATAGGAGAAAGAGATATTCTTGAATAACTTTTTTTGTGAAGGTCGGAGAGACTTGCAAGTAGGCTCTACCCCCACTAAATGGGGTAGCGCGCATCGATCAGTACCATCCTTGAGCTTCTCCGACTTTCGGAAGGGTTAGGGTTAGGGTTAGGGATGAAAGCACATAGGAGAAAGAGATATTCTTGAATAACTTTTTTTGTGAAGGTCGGAGAGACTTGGAAAGTGGTTGCATCTGGACTAATTTGGGTCCTGCGGATCGATTGGTACCATCCCCGAGCTTGTACGACCTTCGGAAGAGGTCGACCGACGAAATTCCCCCAAATCTGAGGAGATATTCTTGAATAACTTTTTTTGTGAAGGTCGGAGAGACTTGCAAGTAGGCTCTACCCCCACTAAATGGGGTAGCGCACATCGATCGGTACCATCCTTGAGCTTCTCCGACTTTCGGAAGGGTTAGGGTTAGGGTTAGGGATGAAAGCACATAGGAGAAAGAGATATTCTTGAATAACTTTTTTTGTGAAGGTCGGAGAGACTTGCAAGTAGGCTCTACCCCCACTAAATGGGGTAGCGCGCATCGATCGGTACCATCCTTGAGCTTCTCCGACTTTCGGAAGGGTTAGGGTTAGGGTTAGGGATGAAAGCACATAGGAGAAAGAGATATTCTTGAATAACTTTTTTTGTGAAGGTCGGAGAGACTTGGAAAGTGGTTGCATCTGGACTAATTTGGGTCCTGCGGATCGATTGGTACCATCCCCGAGCTTGTACGACCTTCGGAAGAGGTCGACCGACGAAATTCCCCCAAATCTGAGGAGATATTCTTGAATAACTTTTTTTGTGAAGGTCGGAGAGACTTGCAAGTAGGCTCTACCCCCACTAAATGGGGTTGCGCGCATCGATCGGTACCATCCTTGAGCTTCTCCGACTTTCGGAAGGGTTAGGGTTAGGGTTAGGGATGAAAGCACATAGGAGAAAGAGATATTCTTGAATAACTTTTTTTGTGAAGGTCGGAGAGACTTGCAAGTAGGCTCTACCCCCACTAAATGGGGTAGCGCGCATCGATCGGTACCATCCTTGAGCTTCTCCGACTTTCGGAAGGGTTAGGGTTAGGGTTAGGGATGAAAGCACATAGGAGAAAGAGATATTCTTGAATAACTTTTTTTATGAAGGTCGGAGAGACTTGGAAAGTAGTTGCATCTGGACTAATTTGGGTCCTGCGGATCGATTGGTACCATCCCCGAGCTTGTACGACCTTCGGAAGAGGTCGACCGACGAAATTCCCCCAAATCTGAGGAGATATTCTTGAATAACTTTTTTTGTGAAGGTCGGAGAGACTTGCAAGTAGGCTCTACCCCCACTAAATGGGGTTGCGCGCATCGATCGGTACCATCCTTGAGCTTCTCCGACTTTCGGAAGGGTTAGGGTTAGGGTTAGGGATGAAAGCACATAGGAGAAAGAGATATTCTTGAATAACTTTTTTTGTGAAGGTCGGAGAGACTTGCAAGTAGGCTCTACCCCCACTAAATGGGGTAGCGCGCATCGATCGGTACCATCCTTGAGCTTCTCCGACTTTCGGAAGGGTTAGGGTTAGGGGTAGGGATGAAAGCACATAGGAGAAAGAGATATTCTTGAATAACTTTTTTTGTGAAGGTCGGAGAGACTTGGAAAGTGGTTGCATCTGGACTAATTTGGGTCCTGCGGATCGATTGGTACCATCCCCGAGCTTGTACGACCTTCGGAAGAGGTCGACCGACGAAATTCCCCCAAATCTGAGGAGATATTCTTGAATAACTTTTTTTGTGAAGGTCGGAGAGACTTGCAAGTAGGCTCTACCCCCACTAAATGGGGTAGCGCGCATCGATCGGTACCATCCTTGAGCTTCTCCGACTTTCGGAAGGGTTAGGGTTAGGGTTAGGGATGAAAGCACATAGGAGAAAGAGATATTCTTGAATAACTTTTTTTGTGAAGGTCGGAGAGACTTGCAAGTAGGCATTACCCCCACTAAATGGGGTAGCGCGCATCGATCGGTACCATCCTTGAGCTTCTCCGACTTTCGGAAGGGTTAGGGTTAGGGTTAGGGATGAAAGCACATAGGAGAAAGAGATATTCTTGAATAACTTTTTTTGTGAAGGTCGGAGAGACTTGGAAAGTGGTTGCATCTGGACTAATTTGGGTCCTGCGGATCGATTGGTACCATCCCCGAGCTTGTACGACCTTCGGAAGAGGTCGACCGACGAAATTCCCCCAAATCTGAGGAGATATTCTTGAATAACTTTTTTTGTGAAGGTCGGAGAGACTTGCAAGTAGGCTCTACCCCCACTAAATGGGGTTGCGCGCATCGATCGGTACCATCCTTGAGCTTCTCCGACTTTTGGAAGGGTTAGGGTTAGGGTTAGGGATGAAAGCACATAGGAGAAAGAGATATTCTTGAATAACTTTTTTTGTGAAGGTCGGAGAGACTTGCAAGTAGGCTCTACCCCCACTAAATGGGGTAGCGCGCATCGATCGGTACCATCCTTGAGCTTCTCCGACTTTCGGAAGGGTTAGGGTTAGGGTTAGGGATGAAAGCACATAGGAGAAAGAGATATTCTTGAATAACTTTTTTTGTGAAGGTCGGAGAGACTTGGAAAGTGGTTGCATCTGGACTAATTTGGGTCCTGCGGATCGATTGGTACCATCCCCGAGCTTGTACGACCTTCGGAAGAGGTCGACCGACGAAATTCCCCCAAATCTGAGGAGATATTCTTGAATAACTTTTTTTGTGAAGGTCGGAGAGACTTGCAAGTAGGCTCTACCCCCACTAAATGGGGTAGCGCACATCGATCGGTACCATCCTTGAGCTTCTCCGACTTTCGGAAGGGTTAGGGTTAGGGTTAGGGATGAAAGCACATAGGAGAAAGAGATATTCTTGAATAACTTTTTTTGTGAAGGTCGGAGAGACTTGCAAGTAGGCTCTACCCCCACTAAATGGGGTAGCGCGCATCGATCGGTACCATCCTTGAGCTTCTCCGACTTTTGGAAGGGTTAGGGTTAGGGTTAGGGATGAAAGCACATAGGAGAAAGAGATATTCTTGAATAACTTTTTTTGTGAAGGTCGGAGAGACTTGCAAGTAGGCTCTACCCCCACTAAATGGGGTAGCGCGCATCGATCGGTACCATCTTTGAGCTTCTCCGACTTTCGGAAGGGTTAGGGTTAGGGATGAAAGCACATAGGAGAAAGAGATATTCTTGAATAACTTTTTTTGTGAAGGTCGGAGAGACTTGCAAGTAGGCTGTACCCCCACTAAATGGGGTAGCGCGCATCGATCGGTACCATCCTTGAGCTTCTCCGACTTTCGGAAGGGTTAGGGTTAGGGTTAGGGATGAAAGCACATAGGAGAAAGAGATATTCTTGAATAACTTTTTTTGTGAAGGTCGGAGAGACTTGCAAGTAGGCTGTACCCCCACTAAATGGGGTAGCGCGCATCGATCAGTACCATCCTTGAGCTTCTCCGACTTTCGGAAGGGTTAGGGTTAGGGTTAGGGATGAAAGCACATAGGAGAAAGAGATATTCTTGAATAACTTTTTTTGTGAAGGTCGGAGAGACTTGGAAAGTGGTTGCATCTGGACTAATTTGGGTCCTGCGGATCGATTGGTACCATCCCCGAGCTTGTACGACCTTCGGAAGAGGTCGACCGACGAAATTCCCCCAAATCTGAGGAGATATTCTTGAATAACTTTTTTTGTGAAGGTCGGAGAGACTTGCAAGTAGGCTCTACCCCCACTAAATGGGGTAGCGCACATCGATCGGTACCATCCTTGAGCTTCTCCTACTTTCGGAAGGGTTAGGGTTAGGGTTAGGGATGAAAGCACATAGGAGAAAGAGATATTCTTGAATAACTTTTTTTGTGAAGGTCGGAGAGACTTGCAAGTAGGCTTTACCCCCACTAAATGGGGTAGCGCGCATCGATCGGTACCATCCTTGAGCTTCTCCGACTTTCGGAAGGGTTAGGGTTAGGGTTAGGGATGAAAGCACATAGGAGAAAGAGATATTCTTGAATAACTTTTTTTGTGAAGGTCGGAGAGACTTGGAAAGTGGTTGCATCTGGACTAATTTGGGTCCTGCAGATCGATTGGTACCATCCCCGAGCTTGTACGACCTTCGGAAGAGGTCGACCGACGAAATTCCCCCAAATCTGAGGAGATATTCTTGAATAACTTTTTTTGTGAAGGTCGGAGAGACTTGCAAGTAGGCTCTACCCCCACTAAATGGGGTAGCGCACATCGATCGGTACCATCCTTGAGCTTCTCCGACTTTCGGAAGGGTTAGGGTTAGGGTTAGGGATGAAAGCACATAGGAGAAAGAGATATTCTTGAATAACTTTTTTTGTGAAGGTCGGAGAGACTTGCAAGTAGGCTCTACCCCCACTAAATGGGGTAGCGCGCATCGATCGGTACCATCCTTGAGCTTCTCCGACTTTTGGAAGGGTTAGGGTTAGGGTTAGGGATGAAAGCACATAGGAGAAAGAGATATTCTTGAATAACTTTTTTTGTGAAGGTCGGAGAGACTTGCAAGTAGGCTCTACCCCCACTAAATGGGGTAGCGCGCATCGATCGGTACCATCTTTGAGCTTCTCCGACTTTCGGAAGGGTTAGGGTTAGGGATGAAAGCACATAGGAGAAAGAGATATTCTTGAATAACTTTTTTTGTGAAGGTCGGAGAGACTTGCAAGTAGGCTCTACTCCCACTAAATGGGGTAGCGCGCATCGATCGGTACCATCCTTGAGCTTCTCCGACTTTCGGAAGGGTTAGGGTTAGGGTTAGGGATGAAAGCACATAGGAGAAAGAGATATTCTTGAATAACTTTTTTTGTGAAGGTCGGAGAGACTTGCAAGTAGGCTCTACCCCCACTAAATGGGGTAGCGCGCATCGATCAGTACCATCCTTGAGCTTCTCCGACTTTCGGAAGGGTTAGGGTTAGGGTTAGGGATGAAAGCACATAGGAGAAAGAGATATTCTTGAATAACTTTTTTTGTGAAGGTCGGAGAGACTTGGAAAGTGGTTGCATCTGGACTAATTTGGGTCCTGCGGATCGATTGGTACCATCCCCGAGCTTGTACGACCTTCGGAAGAGGTCGACCGACGAAATTCCCCCAAATCTGAGGAGATATTCTTGAATAACTTTTTTTGTGAAGGTCGGAGAGACTTGCAAGTAGGCTCTACCCCCACTAAATGGGGTAGCGCACATCGATCGGTACCATCCTTGAGCTTCTCCGACTTTCGGAAGGGTTAGGGTTAGGGTTAGGGATGAAAGCACATAGGAGAAAGAGATATTCTTGAATAACTTTTTTTGTGAAGGTCGGAGAGACTTGCAAGTAGGCTCTACCCCCACTAAATGGGGTAGCGCGCATCGATCAGTACCATCCTTGAGCTTCTCCGACTTTCGGAAGGGTTAGGGTTAGGGTTAGGGATGAAAGCACATAGGAGAAAGAGATATTCTTGAATAACTTTTTTTGTGAAGGTCGGAGAGACTTGGAAAGTGGTTGCATCTGGACTAATTTGGGTCCTGCGGATCGATTGGTACCATCCCCGAGCTTGTACGACCTTCGGAAGAGGTCGACCGACGAAATTCCTCCAAATCTGAGGAGATATTCTTGAATAACTTTTTTTGTGAAGGTCGGAGAGACTTGCAAGTAGGCTCTACCCCCACTAAATGGGGTAGCGCACATCGATCGGTACCATCCTTGAGCTTCTCCGACTTTCGGAAGGGTTAGGGTTAGGGTTAGGGATGAAAGCACATAGGAGAAAGAGATATTCTTGAATAACTTTTTTTGTGAAGGTCGGAGAGACTTGCAAGTAGGCTCTACCCCCACTAAATGGGGTAGCGCGCATCGATCGGTACCATCCTTGAGCTTCTCCGACTTTCGGAAGGGTTAGGGTTAGGGTTAGGGATGAAAGCACATAGGAGAAAGAGATATTCTTGAATAACTTTTTTTGTGAAGGTCGGAGAGACTTGGAAAGTGGTTGCATCTGGACTAATTTGGGTCCTGCGGATCGATTGGTACCATCCCCGAGCTTGTACGACCTTCGGAAGAGGTCGACCGACGAAATTCCCCCAAATCTGAGGAGATATTCTTGAATAACTTTTTTTGTGAAGGTCGGAGAGACTTGCAAGTAGGCTCTACCCCCACTAAATGGGGTTGCGCGCATCGATCGGTACCATCCTTGAGCTTCTCCGACTTTCGGAAGGGTTAGGGTTAGGGTTAGGGATGAAAGCACATAGGAGAAAGAGATATTCTTGAATAACTTTTTTTGTGAAGGTCGGAGAGACTTGCAAGTAGGCTCTACCCCCACTAAATGGGGTAGCGCGCATCGATCGGTACCATCCTTGAGCTTCTCCGACTTTCGGAAGGGTTAGGGTTAGGGTTAGGGATGAAAGCACATAGGAGAAAGAGATATTCTTGAATAACTTTTTTTGTGAAGGTCGGAGAGACTTGGAAAGTAGTTGCATCTGGACTAATTTGGGTCCTGCGGATCGATTGGTACCATCCCCGAGCTTGTACGACCTTCGGAAGAGGTCGACCGACGAAATTCCCCCAAATCTGAGGAGATATTCTTGAATAACTTTTTTTGTGAAGGTCGGAGAGACTTGCAAGTAGGCTCTACCCCCACTAAATGGGGTTGCGCGCATCGATCGGTACCATCCTTGAGCTTCTCCGACTTTTGGAAGGGTTAGGGTTAGGGTTAGGGATGAAAGCACATAGGAGAAAGAGATATTCTTGAATAACTTTTTTTGTGAAGGTCAGAGAGACTTGCAAGTAGGCTCTACCCCCACTAAATGGGGTAGCGCGCATCGATCGGTACCATCCTTGAGCTTCTCCGACTTTCGGAAGGGTTAGGGTTAGGGATGAAAGCACATAGGAGAAAGAGATATTCTTGAATAACTTTTTTTGTGAAGGTCGGAGAGACTTGGAAAGTGGTTGCATCTGGACTAATTTGGGTCCTGCGGATCGATTGGTACCATCCCCGAGCTTGTACGACCTTCGGAAGAGGTCGACCGACGAAATTCCCCCAAATCTGAGGAGATATTCTTGAATAACTTTTTTTGTGAAGGTCGGAGAGACTTGCAAGTAGGCTCTACCCCCACTAAATGGGGTAGCGCGCATCGATCGGTACCATCCTTGAGCTTCTCCGACTTTCGGAAGGGTTAGGGTTAGGGTTAGGGATGAAAGCACATAGGAGAAAGAGATATTCTTGAATAACTTTTTTTGTGAAGGTCGGAGAGACTTGCAAGTAGGCATTACCCCCACTAAATGGGGTAGCGCGCATCGATCGGTACCATCCTTGAGCTTCTCCGACTTTCGGAAGGGTTAGGGTTAGGGTTAGGGATGAAAGCACATAGGAGAAAGAGATATTCTTGAATAACTTTTTTTGTGAAGGTCGGAGAGACTTGGAAAGTGGTTGCATCTGGACTAATTTGGGTCCTGCGGATCGATTGGTACCATCCCCGAGCTTGTACGACCTTCGGAAGAGGTCGACCGACGAAATTCCCCCAAATCTGAGGAGATATTCTTGAATAACTTTTTTTGTGAAGGTCGGAGAGACTTGCAAGTAGGCTCTACCCCCACTAAATGGGGTTGCGCGCATCGATCGGTACCATCCTTGAGCTTCTCCGACTTTTGGAAGGGTTAGGGTTAGGGTTAGGGATGAAAGCACATAGGAGAAAGAGATATTCTTGAATAACTTTTTTTGTGAAGGTCGGAGAGACTTGCAAGTAGGCTCTACCCCCACTAAATGGGGTAGCGCGCATCGATCGGTACCATCCTTGAGCTTCTCCGACTTTCGGAAGGGTTAGGGTTAGGGTTAGGGATGAAAGCACATAGGAGAAAGAGATATTCTTGAATAACTTTTTTTGTGAAGGTCGGAGAGACTTGGAAAGTGGTTGCATCTGGACTAATTTGGGTCCTGCGGATCGATTGGTACCATCCCCGAGCTTGTACGACCTTCGGAAGAGGTCGACCGACGAAATTCCCCCAAATCTGAGGAGATATTCTTGAATAACTTTTTTTGTGAAGGTCGGAGAGACTTGCAAGTAGGCTCTACCCCCACTAAATGGGGTTGCGCGCATCGATCGGTACCATCCTTGAGCTTCTCCGACTTTCGGAAGGGTTAGGGTTAGGGTTAGGGATGAAAGCACATAGGAGAAGAGATATTCTTGAATAACTTTTTTTGTGAAGGTCGGAGAGACTTGCAAGTAGGCTCTACCCCCACTAAATGGGGTAGCGCGCATCGATCGGTACCATCCTTGAGCTTCTCCGACTTTCGGAAGGGTTAGGGTTAGGGTTAGGGATGAAAGCACATAGGAGAAAGAGATATTCTTGAATAACTTTTTTTGTGAAGGTCGGAGAGACTTGCAAGTAGGCTCTACCCCCACTAAATGGGGTAGCGCGCATCGATCGGTACCATCCTTGAGCTTCTCCGACTTTCGGAAGGGTTAGGGTTAGGGTTAGGGATGAAAGCACATAGGAGAAAGAGATATTCTTGAATAACTTTTTTTGTGAAGGTCGGAGAGACTTGCAAGTAGGCTCTGCCCCCACTAAATGGGGTAGCGCGCATCGATCGGTACCATCCTTGAGCTTCTCCGACTTTCGGAAGGGTTAGGGTTAGGGTTAGGGATGAAAGCACATAGGAGAAAGAGATATTCTTGAATAACTTTTTTTGTGAAGGTCGGAGAGACTTGGAAAGTGGTTGCATCTGGACTAATTTGGGTCCTGCGGATCGATTGGTACCATCCCCGAGCTTGTACGACCTTCGGAAGAGGTCGACCGACGAAATTCCCCCAAATCTGAGGAGATATTCTTGAATAACTTTTTTTGTGAAGGTCGGAGAGACTTGCAAGTAGGCTCTACCCCCACTAAATGGGGTAGCGCGCATCGATCGGTACCATCCTTGAGCTTCTCCGACTTTCGGAAGGGTTAGGGTTAGGGTTAGGGATGAAAGCACATAGGAGAAAGAGATATTCTTGAATAACTTTTTTTGTGAAGGTCGGAGAGACTTGCAAGTAGGCATTACCCCCACTAAATGGGGTAGCGCGCATCGATCGGTACCATCCTTGAGCTTCTCCGACTTTCGGAAGGGTTAGGGTTAGGGTTAGGGATGAAAGCACATAGGAGAAAGAGATATTCTTGAATAACTTTTTTTGTGAAGGTCGGAGAGACTTGGAAAGTGGTTGCATCTGGACTAATTTGGGTCCTGCGGATCGATTGGTACCATCCCCGAGCTTGTACGACCTTCGGTAGAGGTCGACCGACGAAATTCCCCCAAATCTGAGGAGATATTCTTGAATAACTTTTTTTGTGAAGGTCGGAGAGACTTGCAAGTAGGCTCTACCCCCACTAAATGGGGTTGCGCGCATCGATCGGTACCATCCTTGAGCTTCTCCGACTTTTGGAAGGGTTAGGGTTAGGGTTAGGGATGAAAGCACATAGGAGAAAGAGATATTCTTGAATAACTTTTTTTGTGAAGGTCGGAGAGACTTGCAAGTAGGCTCTACCCCCACTAAATGGGGTAGCGCGCATCGATCGGTACCATCCTTGAGCTTCTCCGACTTTCGGAAGGGTTAGGGTTAGGGATGAAAGCACATAGGAGAAAGAGATATTCTTGAATAACTTTTTTTGTGAAGGTCGGAGAGACTTGGAAAGTGGTTGCATCTGGACTAATTTGGGTCCTGCGGATCGATTGGTACCATCCCCGAGCTTGTACGACCTTCGGAAGAGGTCGACCGACGAAATTCCCCCAAATCTGAGGAGATATTCTTGAATAACTTTTTTTGTGAAGGTCGGAGAGACTTGCAAGTAGGCTCTACCCCCACTAAATGGGGTTGCGCGCATCGATCGGTACCATCCTTGAGCTTCTCCGACTTTCGGAAGGGTTAGGGTTAGGGTTAGGGATGAAAGCACATAGGAGAAAGAGATATTCTTGAATAACTTTTTTTGTGAAGGTCGGAGAGACTTGCAAGTAGGCTCTACCCCCACTAAATGGGGTAGCGCGCATCGATCGGTACCATCCTTGAGCTTCTCCGACTTTTGGAAGGGTTAGGGTTAGGGTTAGGGATGAAAGCACATAGGAGAAAGAGATATTCTTGAATAACTTTTTTTGTGAAGGTCGGAGAGACTTGCAAGTAGGCTTTACCCCCACTAAATGGGGTAGCGCGCATCGATCGGTACCATCCTTGAGCTTCTCCGACTTTCGGAAGGGTTAGGGTTAGGGTTAGGGATGAAAGCACATAGGAGAAAGAGATATTCTTGAATAACTTTTTTTGTGAAGGTCGGAGAGACTTGGAAAGTGGTTGCATCTGGACTAATTTGGGTCCTGCGGATCGATTGGTACCATCCCCGAGCTTGTACGACCTTCGGAAGAGGTCGACCGACGAAATTCCCCCAAATCTGAGGAGATATTCTTGAATAACTTTTTTTGTGAAGGTCTGAGAGACTTGCAAGTAGGCTCTACCCCCACTAAATGGGGTAGCGCGCATCGATCGGTACCATCCTTGAGCTTCTCCGACTTTCGGAAGGGTTAGGGTTAGGGATGAAAGCACATAGGAGAAAGAGATATTCTTGAATAACTTTTTTTGTGAAGGTCGGAGAGACTTGCAAGTAGGCTCTACCCCCACTAAATGGGGTAGCGCGCATCGATCGGTACCATCCTTGAGCTTCTCCGACTTTCGGAAGGGTTAGGGTTAGGGTTAGGGATGAAAGCACATAGGAGAAAGAGATATTCTTGAATAACTTTTTTTGTGAAGGTCGGAGAGACTTGGAAAGTGGTTGCATCTGGACTAATTTGGGTCCTGCGGATCGATTGGTACCATCCCCGAGCTTGTACGACCTTCGGAAGAGGTCGACCGACGAAATTCCCCCAAATCTGAGGAGATATTCTTGAATAACTTTTTTTGTGAAGGTCGGAGAGACTTGCAAGTAGGCTCTACCCCCACTAAATGGGGTAGCGCGCATCGATCGGTACCATCCTTGAGCTTCTCCGACTTTCGGAAGGGTTAGCGTTAGGGTTAGGGATGAAAGCACATAGGAGAAAGAGATATTCTTGAATAACTTTTTTTGTGAAGGTCGGAGAGACTTGCAAGTAGGCATTACCCCCACTAAATGGGGTAGCGCGCATCGATCGGTACCATCCTTGAGCTTCTCCGACTTTCGGAAGGGTTAGGGTTAGGGATGAAAGCACATAGGAGAAAGAGATATTCTTGAATAACTTTTTTTGTGAAGGTCGGAGAGACTTGGAAAGTGGTTGCATCTGGACTAATTTGGGTCCTGCGGATCGATTGGTACCATCCCCGAGCTTGTACGACCTTCGGAAGAGGTCGACCGACGAAATTCCCCCAAATCTGAGGAGATATTCTTGAATAACTTTTTTTGTGAAGGTCGGAGAGACTTGCAAGTAGGCTCTACCCCCACTAAATGGGGTTGCGCGCATCGATCGGTACCATCCTTGAGCTTCTCCAACTTTTGGAAGGGTTAGGGTTAGGGTTAGGGATGAAAGCACATAGGAGAAAGAGATATTCTTGAATAACTTTTTTTGTGAAGGTCGGAGAGACTTGCAAGTAGGCTCTACCCCCACTAAATGGGGTAGCGCGCATCGATCGGTACCATCCTTGAGCTTCTCCGACTTTCGGAAGGGTTAGGGTTAGGGTTAGGGATGAAAGCACATAGGAGAAAGAGATATTCTTGAATAACTTTTTTTGTGAAGGTCGGAGAGACTTGGAAAGTGGTTGCATCTGGACTAATTTGGGTCCTGCGGATCGATTGGTACCATCCCCGAGCTTGTACGACCTTCGGAAGAGGTCGACCGACGAAATTCCCCCAAATCTGAGGAGATATTCTTGAATAACTTTTTTTGTGAAGGTCGGAGAGACTTGCAAGTAGGCTCTACCCCCACTAAATGGGGTTGCGCGCATCGATCGGTACCATCCTTGAGCTTCTCCGACTTTCGGAAGGGTTAGGGTTAGGGTTAGGGATGAAAGCACATAGGAGAAAGAGATATTCTTGAATAACTTTTTTTGTGAAGGTCGGAGAGACTTGCAAGTAGGCTCTACCCCCACTAAATGGGGTAGCGCACATCGATCGGTACCATCCTTGAGCTTCTCCGACTTTCGGAAGGGTTAGGGTTAGGGTTAGGGATGAAAGCACATAGGAGAAAGAGATATTCTTGAATAACTTTTTTTGTGAAGGTCGGAGAGACTTGCAAGTAGGCTCTACCCCCACTAAATGGGGTAGCGCGCATCGATCGGTACCATCCTTGAGCTTCTCCGACTTTCGGAAGGGTTAGGGTTAGGGTTAGGGATGAAAGCACATAGGAGAAAGAGATATTCTTGAATAACTTTTTTTGTGAAGGTCGGAGAGACTTGCAAGTAGGCTCTGCCCCCACTAAATGGGGTAGCGCGCATCGATCGGTACCATCCTTGAGCTTCTCCGACTTTCGGAAGGGTTAGGGTTAGGGTTAGGGATGAAAGCACATAGGAGAAAGAGATATTCTTGAATAACTTTTTTTGTGAAGGTCGGAGAGACTTGGAAAGTGGTTGCATCTGGACTAATTTGGGTCCTGCGGATCGATTGGTACTATCCCCGAGCTTGTACGACCTTCGGAAGAGGTCGACCGACGAAATTCCCCCAAATCTGAGGAGATATTCTTGAATAACTTTTTTTGTGAAGGTCTGAGAGACTTGCAAGTAGGCTCTACCCCCACTAAATGGGGTAGCGCGCATCGATCGGTACCATCATTGAGCTTCTCCGACTTTCGGAAGGGTTAGGGTTAGGGATGAAAGCACATAGGAGAAAGAGATATTCTTGAATAACTTTTTTTGTGAAGGTCGGAGAGACTTGCAAGTAGGCTCTACCCCCACTAAATGGGGTAGCGCGCATCGATCGGTACCATCCTTGAGCTTCTCCGACTTTCGGAAGGGTTAGGGTTAGGGTTAGGGATGAAAGCACATAGGAGAAAGAGATATTCTTGAATAACTTTTTTTGTGAAGGTCGGAGAGACTTGGAAAGTGGTTGCATCTGGACTAATTTGGGTCCTGCGGATCGATTGGTACCATCCCCGAGCTTGTACGACCTTCGGAAGAGGTCGACCGACGAAATTCCCCCAAATCTGAGGAGATATTCTTGAATTACTTTTTTTGTGAAGGTCGGAGAGACTTGCAAGTAGGCTCTACCCCCACTAAATGGGGTTGCGCGCATCGATCGGTACCATCCTTGAGCTTCTCCGACTTTCGGAAGGGTTAGGGTTAGGGTTAGGGATGAAAGCACATAGGAGAAAGAGATATTCTTGAATAACTTTTTTTGTGAAGGTCGGAGAGACTTGCAAGTAGGCTCTACCCCCACTAAATGGGGTAGCGCGCATCGATCGGTACCATCCTTGAGCTTCTCCGACTTTCGGAAGGGTTAGGGTTAGGGTTAGGGATGAAAGCACATAGGAGAAAGAGATATTCTTGAATAACTTTTTTTGTGAAGGTCGGAGAGACTTGGAAAGTGGTTGCATCTGGACTAATTTGGGTCCTGCGGATCGATTGGTACCATCCCCGAGCTTGTACGACCTTCGGAAGAGGTCGACCGACGAAATTCCCCCAAATCTGAGGAGATATTCTTGAATAACTTTTTTTGTGAAGGTCGGAGAGACTTGCAAGTAGGCTCTACCCCCACTAAATGGGGTAGCGCGCATCGATCGGTACCATCCTTGAGCTTCTCCGACTTTCGGAAGGGTTAGGGTTAGGGTTAGGGATGAAAGCACATAGGAGAAAGAGATATTCTTGAATAACTTTTTTTGTGAAGGTCGGAGAGACTTGCAAGTAGGCTCTACCCCCACTAAATGGGGTAGCGCGCATCGATCGGTACCATCCTTGAGCTTCTCCGACTTTCGGAAGGGTTAGGGTTAGGGTTAGGGATGAAAGCACATAGGAGAAAGAGATATTCTTGAATAACTTTTTTTGTGAAGGTCGGAGAGACTTGGAAAGTGGTTGCATCTGGACTAATTTGGGTCCTGCGGATCGATTGGTACCATCCCCGAGCTTGTACGACCTTCGGAAGAGGTCGACCGACGAAATTCCCCCAAATCTGAGGAGATATTCTTGAATAACTTTTTTTGTGAAGGTCGGAGAGACTTGCAAGTAGGCTCTACCCCCACTAAATGGGGTTGCGCGCATCGATCGGTACCATCCTTGAGCTTCTCCGAGTTTTGTAAGGGTTAGGGTTAGGGTTAGGGATGAAAGCACATAGGAGAAAGAGATATTCTTGAATAACTTTTTTTGTGAAGGTCGGAGAGACTTGCAAGTAGGCTCTACCCCCACTAAATGGGGTAGCGCGCATCGATCGGTACCATCCTTGAGCTTCTCCGACTTTCGGAAGGGTTAGGGTTAGGGTTAGGGATGAAAGCACATAGGAGAAAGAGATATTCTTGAATAACTTTTTTTGTGAAGGTCGGAGAGACTTGGAAAGTGGTTGCATCTGGACTAATTTGGGTCCTGCGGATCGATTGGTACCATCCCCGAGCTTGTACGACCTTCGGAAGAGGTCGACCGACGAAATTCCCCCAAATCTGAGGAGATATTCTTGAATAACTTTTTTTGTGAAGGTCGGAGAGACTTGCAAGTAGGCTCTACCCCCACTAAATGGGGTAGCGCGCATCGATCGGTACCATCCTTGAGCTTCTCCGACTTTCGGAAGGGTTAGGGTTAGGGTTAGGGATGAAAGCACATAGGAGAAAGAGATATTCTTGAATAACTTTTTTTGTGAAGGTCGGAGAGACTTGCAAGTAGGCTCTACCCCCACTAAATGGGGTAGCGCGCATCGATCGGTACCATCCTTGAGCTTCTCCGACTTTCGGAAGGGTTAGGGTTAGGGTTAGGGATGAAAGCACATAGGAGAAAGAGATATTCTTGAATAACTTTTTTTGTGAAGGTCGGAGAGACTTGGAAAGTGGTTGCATCTGGACTAATTTGGGTCCTGCGGATCGATTGGTACCATCCCCGAGCTTGTACGACCTTCGGAAGAGGTCGACCGACGAAATTCCCCCAAATCTGAGGAGATATTCTTGAATAACTTTTTTTGTGAAGGTCGGAGAGACTTGCAAGTAGGCTCTACCCCCACTAAATGGGGTTGCGCGCATCGATCGGTACCATCCTTGAGCTTCTCCGACTTTTGGAAGGGTTAGGGTTAGGGTTAGGGATGAAAGCACATAGGAGAAAGAGATATTCTTGAATAACTTTTTTTGTGAAGGTCGGAGAGACTTGCAAGTAGGCTCTACCCCCACTAAATGGGGTAGCGCGCATCGATCGGTACCATCCTTGAGCTTCTCCGACTTTCGGAAGGGTTAGGGTTAGGGTTAGGGATGAAAGCACATAGGAGAAAGAGATATTCTTGAATAACTTTTTTTGTGAAGGTCGGAGAGACTTGGAAAGTGGTTGCATCTGGACTAATTTGGGTCCTGCGGATCGATTGGTACCATCCCCGAGCTTGTACGACCTTCGAAAGAGGTCGACCGACGAAATTCCCCCAAATCTGAGGAGATATTCTTGAATAACTTTTTTTGTGAAGGTCGGAGAGACTTGCAAGTAGGCTCTACCCCCACTAAATGGGGTTGCGCGCATCGATCGGTACCATCCTTGAGCTTCTCCGACTTTCGGAAGGGTTAGGGTTAGGGTTAGGGATGAAAGCACATAGGAGAAAGAGATATTCTTGAATAACTTTTTTTGTGAAGGTCGGAGAGACTTGCAAGTAGGCTCTACCCCCACTAAATGGGGTAGCGCGCATCGATCTGTACCATCCTTGAGCTTCTCCGACTTTCGGAAGGGTTAGGGTTAGGGTTAGGGATGAAAGCACATAGGAGAAAGAGATATTCTTGAATAACTTTTTTTGTGAAGGTCGGAGAGACTTGCAAGTAGGCTCTACCCCCACTAAATGGGGTAGCGCGCATCGATCGGTACCATCCTTGAGCTTCTCCGACTTTCGGAAGGGTTAGGGTTAGGGTTAGGGATGAAAGCACATAGGAGAAAGAGATATTCTTGAATAACTTTTTTTGTGAAGGTCGGAGAGACTTGCAAGTAGGCTCTGCCCCCACTAAATGGGGTAGCGCGCATCGATCGGTACCATCCTTGAGCTTCTCCGACTTTCGGAAGGGTTAGGGTTAGGGTTAGGGATGAAAGCACATAGGAGAAAGAGATATTCTTGAATAACTTTTTTTGTGAAGGTCGGAGAGACTTGGAAAGTGGTTGCATCTGGACTAATTTGGGTCCTGCGGATCGATTGGTACCATCCCCGAGCTTGTACGACCTTCGAAAGAGGTCGACCGACGAAATTCCCCCAAATCTGAGGAGATATTCTTGAATAACTTTTTTTGTGAAGGTCTGAGAGACTTGCAAGTAGGCTCTACCCCCACTAAATGGGGTAGCGCGCATCGATCGGTACCATCCTTGAGCTTCTCCGACTTTCGGAAGGGTTAGGGTTAGGGATGAAAGCACATAGGAGAAAGAGATATTCTTGAATAACTTTTTTTGTGAAGGTCGGAGAGACTTGCAAGTAGGCTCTACCCCCACTAAATGGGGTAGCGCGCATCGATCGGTACCATCCTTGAGCTTCTCCGACTTTCGGAAGGGTTAGGGTTAGGGTTAGGGATGAAAGCACATAGGAGAAAGAGATATTCTTGAATAACGTTTTTTGTGAAGGTCGGAGAGACTTGGAAAGTGGTTGCATCTGGACTAATTTGGGTCCTGCGGATCGATTGGTACCATCCCCGAGCTTGTACGACCTTCGGAAGAGGTCGACCGACGAAATTCCCCCAAATCTGAGGAGATATTCTTGAATTACTTTTTTTGTGAAGGTCGGAGAGACTTGCAAGTAGGCTCTACCCCCACTAAATGGGGTTGCGCGCATCGATCGGTACCATCCTTGAGCTTCTCCGACTTTCGGAAGGGTTAGGGTTAGGGTTAGGGATGAAAGCACATAGGAGAAAGAGATATTCTTGAATAACTTTTTTTGTGAAGGTCGGAGAGACTTGCAAGTAGGCTCTACCCCCACTAAATGGGGTTGCGCGCATCGATCGGTACCATCCTTGAGCTTCTCCGACTTTCGGAAGGGTTAGGGTTAGGGTTAGGGATGAAAGCACATAGGAGAAAGAGATATTCTTGAATAACTTTTTTTGTGAAGGTCGGAGAGACTTGCAAGTAGGCTCTACCCCCACTAAATGGGGTAGCGCGCATCGATCGGTACCATCCTTGAGCTTCTCCGACTTTCGGAAGGGTTAGGGTTAGGGTTAGGGATGAAAGCACATAGGAGAAAGAGATATTCTTGAATAACTTTTTTTGTGAAGGTCGGAGAGACTTGGAAAGTGGTTGCATCTGGACTAATTTGGGTCCTGCGGATCGATTGGTACCATCCCCGAGCTTGTACGACCTTCGGAAGAGGTCGACCGACGAAATTCCCCCAAATCTGAGGAGATATTCTTGAATAACTTTTTTTGTGAAGGTCGGAGAGACTTGCAAGTAGGCTCTACCCCCACTAAATGGGGTAGCGCGCATCGATCGGTACCATCCTTGAGCTTCTCCGACTTTCGGAAGGGTTAGGGTTAGGGTTAGGGATGAAAGCACATAGGAGAAAGAGATATTCTTGAATAACTTTTTTTGTGAAGGTCGGAGAGACTTGGAAAGTGGTTGCATCTGGACTAATTTGGGTCCTGCGGATCGATTGGTACCATCCCCGAGCTTGTACGACCTTCGGAAGAGGTCGACCGACGAAATTCCCCCAAATCTGAGGAGATATTCTTGAATAACTTTTTTTGTGAAGGTCGGAGAGACTTGCAAGTAGGCTCTACCCCCACTAAATGGGGTTGCGCGCATCGATCGGTACCATCCTTGAGCTTCTCCGACTTTTGGAAGGGTTAGGGTTAGGGTTAGGGATGAAAGCACATAGGAGAAAGAGATATTCTTGAATAACTTTTTTTGTGAAGGTCGGAGAGACTTGCAAGTAGGCTCTACCCCCACTAAATGGGGTAGCGCGCATCGATCGGTACCATCCTTGAGCTTCTCCGACTTTCGGAAGGGTTAGGGTTAGGGTTAGGGATGAAAGCACATAGGAGAAAGAGATATTCTTGAATAACTTTTTTTGTGAAGGTCGGAGAGACTTGGAAAGTGGTTGCATCTGGACTAATTTGGGTCCTGCGGATCGATTGGTACCATCCCCGAGCTTGTACGACCTTCGGAAGAGGTCGACCGACGAAATTCCCCCAAATCTGAGGAGATATTCTTGAATAACTTTTTTTGTGAAGGTCGGAGAGACTTGCAAGTAGGCTCTACCCCCACTAAATGGGGTTGCACGCATCGATCGGTACCATCCTTGAGCTTCTCCGACTTTCGGAAGGGTTAGGGTTAGGGTTAGGGATGAAAGCACATAGGAGAAAGAGATATTCTTGAATAACTTTTTTTGTGAAGGTCGGAGAGACTTGCAAGTAGGCTCTACCCCCACTAAATGGGGTAGCGCGCATCGATCGGTACCATCCTTGAGCTTCTCCGACTTTCGGAAGGGTTAGGGTTAGGGTTAGGGATGAAAGCACATAGGAGAAAGAGATATTCTTGAATAACTTTTTTTGTGAAGGTCGGATAGACTTGCAAGTAGGCTCTACCCCCACTAAATGGGGTAGCGCGCATCGATCGGTACCATCCTTGAGCTTCTCCGACTTTCGGAAGGGTTAGGGTTAGGGTTAGGGATGAAAGCACATAGGAGAAAGAGATATTCTTGAATAACTTTTTTTGTGAAGGTCGGAGAGACTTGCAAGTAGGCTCTGCCCCCACTAAATGGGGTAGCGCGCATCGATCGGTACCATCCTTGAGCTTCTCCGACTTTCGGAAGGGTTAGGGTTAGGGATGAAAGCACATAGGAGAAAGAGATATTCTTGAATAACTTTTTTTGTGAAGGTCGGAGAGACTTGGAAAGTGGTTGCATCTGGACTAATTTGGGTCCTGCGGATCGATTGGTACCATCCCCGAGCTTGTACGACCTTCGAAAGAGGTCGACCGACGAAATTCCCCCAAATCTGAGGAGATATTCTTGAATAACTTTTTTTGTGAAGGTCTGAGAGACTTGCAAGTAGGCTCTACCCCCACTAAATGGGGTAGCGCGCATCGATCGGTACCATCCTTGAGCTTCTCCGACTTTCGGAAGGGTTAGGGTTAGGGATGAAAGCACATAGGAGAAAGAGATATTCTTGAATAACTTTTTTTGTGAAGGTCGGAGAGACTTGCAAGTAGGCTCTACCCCCACTAAATGGGGTAGCGCACATCGATCGGTACCATCCTTGAGCTTCTCCGACTTTCGGAAGGGTTAGGGTTAGGGTTAGGGATGAAAGCACATAGGAGAAAGAGATATTCTTGAATAACTTTTTTTGTGAAGGTCGGAGAGACTTGGAAAGTGGTTGCATCTGGACTAATTTGGGTCCTGCGGATCGATTGGTACCATCCCCGAGCTTGTACGACCTTCGGAAGAGGTCGACCGACGAAATTCCCCCAAATCTGAGGAGATATTCTTGAATTACTTTTTTTGTGAAGGTCGGAGAGACTTGCAAGTAGGCTCTACCCCCACTAAATGGGGTTGCGCGCATCGATCGGTACCATCCTTGAGCTTCTCCGACTTTCGGAAGGGTTAGGGTTAGGGTTAGGGATGAAAGCACATAGGAGAAAGAGATATTCTTGAATAACTTTTTTTGTGAAGGTCGGAGAGACTTGCAAGTAGGCTCTACCCCCACTAAATGGGGTAGCGCGCATCGATCGGTACCATCCTTGAGCTTCTCCGACTTTCGGAAGGGTTAGGGTTAGGGTTAGGGATGAAAGCACATAGGAGAAAGAGATATTCTTGAATAACTTTTTTTGTGAAGGTCGGAGAGACTTGGAAAGTGGTTGCATCTGGACTAATTTGGGTCCTGCGGATCGATTGGTACCATCCCCGAGCTTGTACGACCTTCGGAAGAGGTCGACCGACGAAATTCCCCCAAATCTGAGGAGATATTCTTGAATAACTTTTTTTGTGAAGGTCGGAGAGACTTGCAAGTAGGCTCTACCCCCACTAAATGGGGTAGCGCGCATCGATCGGTACCATCCTTGAGCTTCTCCGACTTTCGGAAGGGTTAGGGTTAGGGTTAGGGATGAAAGCACATAGGAGAAAGAGATATTCTTGAATAACTTTTTTTGTGAAGGTCGGAGAGACTTGCAAGTAGGCTCTACCCCCACTAAATGGGGTAGCGCGCATCGATCGGTACCATCCTTGAGCTTCTCCGACTTTCGGAAGGGTTAGGGTTAGGGTTAGGGATGAAAGCACATAGGAGAAAGAGATATTCTTGAATAACTTTTTTTGTGAAGGTCGGAGAGACTTGGAAAGTGGTTGCATCTGGACTAATTTGGGTCCTGCGGATCGATTGGTACCATCCCCGAGCTTGTACGACCTTCGGAAGAGGTCGACCGACGAAATTCCCCCAAATCTGAGGAGATATTCTTGAATAACTTTTTTTGTGAAGGTCGGAGAGACTTGCAAGTAGGCTCTACCCCCACTAAATGGGGTTGCGCGCATCGATCGGTACCATCCTTGAGCTTCTCCGACTTTTGGAAGGGTTAGGGTTAGGGTTAGGGATGAAAGCACATAGGAGAAAGAGATATTCTTGAATAACTTTTTTTGTGAAGGTCGGAGAGACTTGCAAGTAGGCTCTACCCCCACTAAATGGGGTAGCGCGCATCGATCGGTACCATCCTTGAGCTTCTCCGACTTTCGGAAGGGTTAGGGTTAGGGTTAGGGATGAAAGCACATAGGAGAAAGAGATATTCTTGAATAACTTTTTTTGTGAAGGTCGGAGAGACTTGCAAGTAGGCTCTACCCCCACTAAATGGGGTAGCGCGCATCGATCGGTACCATCCTTGAGCTTCTCCGACTTTCGGAAGGGTTAGGGTTAGGGTTAGGGATGAAAGCACATAGGAGAAAGAGATATTCTTGAATAACTTTTTTTGTGAAGGTCGGAGAGACTTGCAAGTAGGCTCTGCCCCCACTAAATGGGGTAGCGCGCATCGATCGGTACCATCCTTGAGCTTCTCCGACTTTCGGAAGGGTTAGGGTTAGGGTTAGGGATGAAAGCACATAGGAGAAAGAGATATTCTTGAATAACTTTTTTTGTGAAGGTCGGAGAGACTTGGAAAGTGGTTGCATCTGGACTAATTTGGGTCCTGCGGATCGATTGGTACCATCCCCGAGCTTGTACGACCTTCGGAAGAGGTCGACCGACGAAATTCCCCCAAATCTGAGGAGATATTCTTGAATAACTTTTTTTGTGAAGGTCTGAGAGACTTGCAAGTAGGCTCTACCCCCACTAAATGGGGTAGCGCGCATCGATCGGTACCATCCTTGAGCTTCTCCGACTTTCGGAAGGGTTAGGGTTAGGGATGAAAGCACATAGGAGAAAGAGATATTCTTGAATAACTTTTTTTGTGAAGGTCGGAGAGACTTGCAAGTAGGCTCTACCCCCACTAAATGGGGTAGCGCGCATCGATCGGTACCATCCTTGAGCTTCTCCGACTTTCGGAAGGGTTAGGGTTAGGGTTAGGGATGAAAGCACATAGGAGAAAGAGATATTCTTGAATAACTTTTTTTGTGAAGGTCGGAGAGACTTGGAAAGTGGTTGCATCTGGACTAATTTGGGTCCTGCGGATCGATTGGTACCATCCCCGAGCTTGTACGACCTTCGGAAGAGGTCGACCGACGAAATTCCCCCAAATCTGAGGAGATATTCTTGAATTACTTTTTTTGTGAAGGTCGGAGAGACTTGCAAGTAGGCTCTACCCCCACTAAATGGGGTTGCGCGCATCGATCGGTACCATCCTTGAGCTTCTCCGACTTTCGGAAGGGTTAGGGTTAGGGTTAGGGATGAAAGCACATAGGAGAAAGAGATATTCTTGAATAACTTTTTTTGTGAAGGTCGGAGAGACTTGCAAGTAGGCTCTACCCCCACTAAATGGGGTAGCGCGCATCGATCGGTACCATCCTTGAGCTTCTCCGACTTTCGGAAGGGTTAGGGTTAGGGTTAGGGATGAAAGCACATAGGAGAAAGAGATATTCTTGAATAACTTTTTTTGTGAAGGTCGGAGAGACTTGCAAGTAGGCTCTGCCCCCACTAAATGGAGTAGCGCGCATCGATCGGTACCATCCTTGAGCTTCTCCGACTTTCGGAAGGGTTAGGGTTAGGGTTAGGGATGAAAGCACATAGGAGAAAGAGATATTCTTGAATAACTTTTTTTGTGAAGGTCGGAGAGACTTGGAAAGTGGTTGCATCTGGACTAATTTGGGTCCTGCGGATCGATTGGTACCATCCCCGAGCTTGTACGACCTTCGGAAGAGGTCGACCGACGAAATTCCCCCAAATCTGAGGAGATATTCTTGAATTACTTTTTTTGTGAAGGTCGGAGAGACTTGCAAGTAGGCTCTACCCCCACTAAATGGGGTTGCGCGCATCGATTGGTACCATCCTTGAGCTTCTCCGACTTTCGGAAGGGTTAGGGTTAGGGTTAGGGATGAAAGCACATAGGAGAAAGAGATATTCTTGAATAACTTTTTTTGTGAAGGTCGGAGAGACTTGCAAGTAGGCTCTACCCCCACTAAATGGGGTAGCGCGCATCGATCGGTACCATCCTTGAGCTTCTCCGACTTTCGGAAGGGTTAGGGTTAGGGTTAGGGATGAAAGCACATAGGAGAAAGAGATATTCTTGAATAACTTTTTTTGTGAAGGTCGGAGAGACTTGCAAGTAGGCTCTGCCCCCACTAAATGGGGTAGCGCGCATCGATCGGTACCATCCTTGAGCTTCTCCGACTTTCGGAAGGGTTAGGGTTAGGGTTAGGGATGAAAGCACATAGGAGAAAGAGATATTCTTGAATAACTTTTTTTGTGAAGGTCGGAGAGACTTGGAAAGTGGTTGCATCTGGACTAATTTGGGTCCTGCGGATCGATTGGTACCATCCCCGAGCTTGTACGACCTTCGGAAGAGGTCGACCGACGAAATTCCCCCAAATCTGAGGAGATATTCTTGAATAACTTTTTTTGTGAAGGTCTGAGAGACTTGCAAGTAGGCTCTACCCCCACTAAATGGGGTAGCGCGCATCGATCGGTACCATCCTTGAGCTTCTCCGACTTTCGGAAGGGTTAGGGTTAGGGATGAAAGCACATAGGAGAAAGAGATATTCTTGAATAACTTTTTTTGTGAAGGTCGGAGAGACTTGAAAAGTGGTTGCATCTGGACTAATTTGGGTCCTGCGGATCGATTGGTACCATCCCCGAGCTTGTACGACCTTCGGAAGAGGTCGACCGACGAAATTCCCCCAAATCTGAGGAGATATTCTTGAATAACTTTTTTTGTGAAGGTCGGAGAGACTTGCAAGTAGGCTCTACCCCCACTAAATGGGGTTGCGCGCATCGATCGGTACCATCCTCGAGCTTCTCCGACTTTCGGAAGGGTTAGGGTTAGGGTTAGGGATGAAAGCACATAGGAGAAAGAGATATTCTTGAATAACTTTTTTTGTGAAGGTCGGAGAGACTTGCAAGTAGGCTCTACCCCCACTAAATGGGGTAGCGCGCATCGATCGGTACCATCTTTGAGCTTCTCCGACTTTCGGAAGGGTTAGGGTTAGGGTTAGGGATGAAAGCACATAGGAGAAAGAGATATTCTTGAATAACTTTTTTTGTGAAGGTCGGAGAGACTTGCAAGTAGGCTCTACCCCCACTAAATGGGGTAGCGCGCATCGATCGGTACCATCCTTGAGCTTCTCCGACTTTCGGAAGGGTTAGGGTTAGGGTTAGGGATGAAAGCACATAGGAGAAAGAGATATTCTTGAATAACTTTTTTTGTGAAGGTCGGAGAGACTTGCAAGTAGGCTCTGCCCCCACTAAATGGGGTAGCGCGCATCGATCGGTACCATCCTTGAGCTTCTCCGACTTTCGGAAGGGTTAGGGTTAGGGTTAGGGATGAAAGCACATAGGAGAAAGAGATATTCTTGAATAACTTTTTTTGTGAAGGTCGGAGAGACTTGGAAAGTGGTTGCATCTGGACTAATTTGGGTCCTGCGGATCGATTGGTACCATCCCCGAGCTTGTACGACCTTCGGAAGAGGTCGACCGACGAAATTCCCCCAAATCTGAGGAGATATTCTTGAATAACTTTTTTTGTGAAGGTCTGAGAGACTTGCAAGTAGGCTCTACCCCCACTAAATGGGGTAGCGCGCATCGATCGGTACCATCCTTGAGCTTCTCCGACTTTCGGAAGGGTTAGGGTTAGGGATGAAAGCACATAGGAGAAAGAGATATTCTTGAATAACTTTTTTTGTGAAGGTCGGAGAGACTTGCAAGTAGGCTCTACCCCCACTAAATGGGGTAGCGCGCATCGATCGGTACCATCCTTGAGCTTCTCCGACTTTCGGAAGGGTTAGGGTTAGGGTTAGGGATGAAAGCACATAGGAGAAAGAGATATTCTTGAATAACTTTTTTTGTGAAGGTCGGAGAGACTTGGAAAGTGGTTGCATCTGGACTAATTTGGGTCCTGCGGATCGATTGGTACCATCCCCGAGCTTGTACGACCTTCGGAAGAGGTCGACCGACGAAATTCCCCCAAATCTGAGGAGATATTCTTGAATTACTTTTTTTGTGAAGGTCGGAGAGACTTGCAAGTAGGCTCTACCCCCACTAAATGGGGTTGCGCGCATCGATCGGTACCATCCTTGAGCTTCTCCGACTTTCGGAAGGGTTAGGGTTAGGGTTAGGGATGAAAGCACATAGGAGAAAGAGATATTCTTGAATAACTTTTTTTGTGAAGGTCGGAGAGACTTGCAAGTAGGCTCTACCCCCACTAAATGGGGTAGCGCGCATCGATCGGTACCATCCTTGAGCTTCTCCGACTTTCGGAAGGGTTAGGGTTAGGGTTAGGGATGAAAGCACATAGGAGAAAGAGATATTCTTGAATAACTTTTTTTGTGAAGGTCGGAGAGACTTGCAAGTAGGCTCTGCCCCCACTAAATGGAGTAGCGCGCATCGATCGGTACCATCCTTGAGCTTCTCCGACTTTCGGAAGGGTTAGGGTTAGGGTTAGGGATGAAAGCACATAGGAGAAAGAGATATTCTTGAATAACTTTTTTTGTGAAGGTCGGAGAGACTTGGAAAGTGGTTGCATCTGGACTAATTTGGGTCCTGCGGATCGATTGGTACCATCCCCGAGCTTGTACGACCTTCGGAAGAGGTCGACCGACGAAATTCCCCCAAATCTGAGGAGATATTCTTGAATTACTTTTTTTGTGAAGGTCGGAGAGACTTGCAAGTAGGCTCTACCCCCACTAAATGGGGTTGCGCGCATCGATTGGTACCATCCTTGAGCTTCTCCGACTTTCGGAAGGGTTAGGGTTAGGGTTAGGGATGAAAGCACATAGGAGAAAGAGATATTCTTGAATAACTTTTTTTGTGAAGGTCGGAGAGACTTGCAAGTAGGCTCTACCCCCACTAAATGGGGTAGAGCGCATCGATCGGTACCATCCTTGAGCTTCTCCGACTTTCGGAAGGGTTAGGGTTAGGGTTAGGGATGAAAGCACATAGGAGAAAGAGATATTCTTGAATAACTTTTTTTGTGAAGGTCGGAGAGACTTGAAAAGTGGTTGCATCTGGACTAATTTGGGTCCTGCGGATCGATTGGTACCATCCCCGAGCTTGTACGACCTTCGGAAGAGGTCGACCGACGAAATTCCCCCAAATCTGAGGAGATATTCTTGAATAACTTTTTTTGTGAAGGTCGGAGAGACTTGCAAGTAGGCTCTACCCCCACTAAATGGGGTAGCGCGCATCGATCGGTACCATCCTTGAGCTTCTCCGACTTTCGGAAGGGTTAGGGTTAGGGATGAAAGCACATAGGAGAAAGAGATATTCTTGAATAACTTTTTTTGTGAAGGTCGGAGAGACTTGCAAGTAGGCTCTACCCCCACTAAATGGGGTTGCACGCATCGATCGGTACCATCCTTGAGCTTCTCCGACTTTCGGAAGGGTTAGGGTTAGGGTTAGGGATGAAAGCACATAGGAGAAAGAGATATTCTTGAATAACTTTTTTTGTGAAGGTCGGAGAGACTTGCAAGTAGGCTCTACCCCCACTAAATGGGGTAGCGCGCATCGATCGGTACCATCCTTGAGCTTCTCCGACTTTCGGAAGGGTTAGGGTTAGGGTTAGGGATGAAAGCACATAGGAGAAAGAGATATTCTTGAATAACTTTTTTTGTGAAGGTCGGATAGACTTGCAAGTAGGCTCTACCCCCACTAAATGGGGTAGCGCGCATCGATCGGTACCATCCTTGAGCTTCTCCGACTTTCGGAAGGGTTAGGGTTAGGGTTAGGGATGAAAGCACATAGGAGAAAGAGATATTCTTGAATAACTTTTTTTGTGAAGGTCGGAGAGACTTGCAAGTAGGCTCTGCCCCCACTAAATGGGGTAGCGCGCATCGATCGGTACCATCCTTGAGCTTCTCCGACTTTCGGAAGGGTTAGGGTTAGGGATGAAAGCACATAGGAGAAAGAGATATTCTTGAATAACTTTTTTTGTGAAGGTCGGAGAGACTTGGAAAGTGGTTGCATCTGGACTAATTTGGGTCCTGCGGATCGATTGGTACCATCCCCGAGCTTGTACGACCTTCGAAAGAGGTCGACCGACGAAATTCCCCCAAATCTGAGGAGATATTCTTGAATAACTTTTTTTGTGAAGGTCTGAGAGACTTGCAAGTAGGCTCTACCCCCACTAAATGGGGTAGCGCGCATCGATCGGTACCATCCTTGAGCTTCTCCGACTTTCGGAAGGGTTAGGGTTAGGGATGAAAGCACATAGGAGAAAGAGATATTCTTGAATAACTTTTTTTGTGAAGGTCGGAGAGACTTGCAAGTAGGCTCTACCCCCACTAAATGGGGTAGCGCACATCGATCGGTACCATCCTTGAGCTTCTCCGACTTTCGGAAGGGTTAGGGTTAGGGTTAGGGATGAAAGCACATAGGAGAAAGAGATATTCTTGAATAACTTTTTTTGTGAAGGTCGGAGAGACTTGGAAAGTGGTTGCATCTGGACTAATTTGGGTCCTGCGGATCGATTGGTACCATCCCCGAGCTTGTACGACCTTCGGAAGAGGTCGACCGACGAAATTCCCCCAAATCTGAGGAGATATTCTTGAATTACTTTTTTTGTGAAGGTCGGAGAGACTTGCAAGTAGGCTCTACCCCCACTAAATGGGGTTGCGCGCATCGATCGGTACCATCCTTGAGCTTCTCCGACTTTCGGAAGGGTTAGGGTTAGGGTTAGGGATGAAAGCACATAGGAGAAAGAGATATTCTTGAATAACTTTTTTTGTGAAGGTCGGAGAGACTTGCAAGTAGGCTCTACCCCCACTAAATGGGGTAGCGCGCATCGATCGGTACCATCCTTGAGCTTCTCCGACTTTCGGAAGGGTTAGGGTTAGGGTTAGGGATGAAAGCACATAGGAGAAAGAGATATTCTTGAATAACTTTTTTTGTGAAGGTCGGAGAGACTTGCAAGTAGGCTCTGCCCCCACTAAATGGAGTAGCGCGCATCGATCGGTACCATCCTTGAGCTTCTCCGACTTTCGGAAGGGTTAGGGTTAGGGTTAGGGATGAAAGCACATAGGAGAAAGAGATATTCTTGAATAACTTTTTTTGTGAAGGTCGGAGAGACTTGGAAAGTGGTTGCATCTGGACTAATTTGGGTCCTGCGGATCGATTGGTACCATCCCCGAGCTTGTACGACCTTCGGAAGAGGTCGACCGACGAAATTCCCCCAAATCTGAGGAGATATTCTTGAATTACTTTTTTTGTGAAGGTCGGAGAGACTTGCAAGTAGGCTCTACCCCCACTAAATGGGGTTGCGCGCATCGATTGGTACCATCCTTGAGCTTCTCCGACTTTCGGAAGGGTTAGGGTTAGGGTTAGGGATGAAAGCACATAGGAGAAAGAGATATTCTTGAATAACTTTTTTTGTGAAGGTCGGAGAGACTTGCAAGTAGGCTCTACCCCCACTAAATGGGGTAGCGCGCATCGATCGGTACCATCCTTGAGCTTCTCCGACTTTCGGAAGGGTTAGGGTTAGGGTTAGGGATGAAAGCACATAGGAGAAAGAGATATTCTTGAATAACTTTTTTTGTGAAGGTCGGAGAGACTTGCAAGTAGGCTCTGCCCCCACTAAATGGGGTAGCGCGCATCGATCGGTACCATCCTTGAGCTTCTCCGACTTTCGGAAGGGTTAGGGTTAGGGTTAGGGATGAAAGCACATAGGAGAAAGAGATATTCTTGAATAACTTTTTTTGTGAAGGTCGGAGAGACTTGGAAAGTGGTTGCATCTGGACTAATTTGGGTCCTGCGGATCGATTGGTACCATCCCCGAGCTTGTACGACCTTCGGAAGAGGTCGACCGACGAAATTCCCCCAAATCTGAGGAGATATTCTTGAATAACTTTTTTTGTGAAGGTCTGAGAGACTTGCAAGTAGGCTCTACCCCCACTAAATGGGGTAGCGCGCATCGATCGGTACCATCCTTGAGCTTCTCCGACTTTCGGAAGGGTTAGGGTTAGGGATGAAAGCACATAGGAGAAAGAGATATTCTTGAATAACTTTTTTTGTGAAGGTCGGAGAGACTTGAAAAGTGGTTGCATCTGGACTAATTTGGGTCCTGCGGATCGATTGGTACCATCCCCGAGCTTGTACGACCTTCGGAAGAGGTCGACCGACGAAATTCCCCCAAATCTGAGGAGATATTCTTGAATAACTTTTTTTGTGAAGGTCGGAGAGACTTGCAAGTAGGCTCTACCCCCACTAAATGGGGTTGCGCGCATCGATCGGTACCATCCTCGAGCTTCTCCGACTTTCGGAAGGGTTAGGGTTAGGGTTAGGGATGAAAGCACATAGGAGAAAGAGATATTCTTGAATAACTTTTTTTGTGAAGGTCGGAGAGACTTGCAAGTAGGCTCTACCCCCACTAAATGGGGTAGCGCGCATCGATCGGTACCATCTTTGAGCTTCTCCGACTTTCGGAAGGGTTAGGGTTAGGGTTAGGGATGAAAGCACATAGGAGAAAGAGATATTCTTGAATAACTTTTTTTGTGAAGGTCGGAGAGACTTGCAAGTAGGCTCTACCCCCACTAAATGGGGTAGCGCGCATCGATCGGTACCATCCTTGAGCTTCTCCGACTTTCGGAAGGGTTAGGGTTAGGGTTAGGGATGAAAGCACATAGGAGAAAGAGATATTCTTGAATAACTTTTTTTGTGAAGGTCGGAGAGACTTGCAAGTAGGCTCTGCCCCCACTAAATGGGGTAGCGCGCATCGATCGGTACCATCCTTGAGCTTCTCCGACTTTCGGAAGGGTTAGGGTTAGGGTTAGGGATGAAAGCACATAGGAGAAAGAGATATTCTTGAATAACTTTTTTTGTGAAGGTCGGAGAGACTTGGAAAGTGGTTGCATCTGGACTAATTTGGGTCCTGCGGATCGATTGGTACCATCCCCGAGCTTGTACGACCTTCGGAAGAGGTCGACCGACGAAATTCCCCCAAATCTGAGGAGATATTCTTGAATAACTTTTTTTGTGAAGGTCTGAGAGACTTGCAAGTAGGCTCTACCCCCACTAAATGGGGTAGCGCGCATCGATCGGTACCATCCTTGAGCTTCTCCGACTTTCGGAAGGGTTAGGGTTAGGGATGAAAGCACATAGGAGAAAGAGATATTCTTGAATAACTTTTTTTGTGAAGGTCGGAGAGACTTGCAAGTAGGCTCTACCCCCACTAAATGGGGTAGCGCGCATCGATCGGTACCATCCTTGAGCTTCTCCGACTTTCGGAAGGGTTAGGGTTAGGGTTAGGGATGAAAGCACATAGGAGAAAGAGATATTCTTGAATAACTTTTTTTGTGAAGGTCGGAGAGACTTGGAAAGTGGTTGCATCTGGACTAATTTGGGTCCTGCGGATCGATTGGTACCATCCCCGAGCTTGTACGACCTTCGGAAGAGGTCGACCGACGAAATTCCCCCAAATCTGAGGAGATATTCTTGAATTACTTTTTTTGTGAAGGTCGGAGAGACTTGCAAGTAGGCTCTACCCCCACTAAATGGGGTTGCGCGCATCGATCGGTACCATCCTTGAGCTTCTCCGACTTTCGGAAGGGTTAGGGTTAGGGTTAGGGATGAAAGCACATAGGAGAAAGAGATATTCTTGAATAACTTTTTTTGTGAAGGTCGGAGAGACTTGCAAGTAGGCTCTACCCCCACTAAATGGGGTAGCGCGCATCGATCGGTACCATCCTTGAGCTTCTCCGACTTTCGGAAGGGTTAGGGTTAGGGTTAGGGATGAAAGCACATAGGAGAAAGAGATATTCTTGAATAACTTTTTTTGTGAAGGTCGGAGAGACTTGCAAGTAGGCTCTGCCCCCACTAAATGGAGTAGCGCGCATCGATCGGTACCATCCTTGAGCTTCTCCGACTTTCGGAAGGGTTAGGGTTAGGGTTAGGGATGAAAGCACATAGGAGAAAGAGATATTCTTGAATAACTTTTTTTGTGAAGGTCGGAGAGACTTGGAAAGTGGTTGCATCTGGACTAATTTGGGTCCTGCGGATCGATTGGTACCATCCCCGAGCTTGTACGACCTTCGGAAGAGGTCGACCGACGAAATTCCCCCAAATCTGAGGAGATATTCTTGAATTACTTTTTTTGTGAAGGTCGGAGAGACTTGCAAGTAGGCTCTACCCCCACTAAATGGGGTTGCGCGCATCGATTGGTACCATCCTTGAGCTTCTCCGACTTTCGGAAGGGTTAGGGTTAGGGTTAGGGATGAAAGCACATAGGAGAAAGAGATATTCTTGAATAACTTTTTTTGTGAAGGTCGGAGAGACTTGCAAGTAGGCTCTACCCCCACTAAATGGGGTAGAGCGCATCGATCGGTACCATCCTTGAGCTTCTCCGACTTTCGGAAGGGTTAGGGTTAGGGTTAGGGATGAAAGCACATAGGAGAAAGAGATATTCTTGAATAACTTTTTTTGTGAAGGTCGGAGAGACTTGAAAAGTGGTTGCATCTGGACTAATTTGGGTCCTGCGGATCGATTGGTACCATCCCCGAGCTTGTACGACCTTCGGAAGAGGTCGACCGACGAAATTCCCCCAAATCTGAGGAGATATTCTTGAATAACTTTTTTTGTGAAGGTCGGAGAGACTTGCAAGTAGGCTCTACCCCCACTAAATGGGGTAGCGCGCATCGATCGGTACCATCCTTGAGCTTCTCCGACTTTCGGAAGGGTTAGGGTTAGGGATGAAAGCACATAGGAGAAAGAGATATTCTTGAATAACTTTTTTTGTGAAGGTCGGAGAGACTTGCAAGTAGGCTCTACCCCCACTAAATGGGGTTGCACGCATCGATCGGTACCATCCTTGAGCTTCTCCGACTTTCGGAAGGGTTAGGGTTAGGGTTAGGGATGAAAGCACATAGGAGAAAGAGATATTCTTGAATAACTTTTTTTGTGAAGGTCGGAGAGACTTGCAAGTAGGCTCTACCCCCACTAAATGGGGTAGCGCGCATCGATCGGTACCATCCTTGAGCTTCTCCGACTTTCGGAAGGGTTAGGGTTAGGGTTAGGGATGAAAGCACATAGGAGAAAGAGATATTCTTGAATAACTTTTTTTGTGAAGGTCGGATAGACTTGCAAGTAGGCTCTACCCCCACTAAATGGGGTAGCGCGCATCGATCGGTACCATCCTTGAGCTTCTCCGACTTTCGGAAGGGTTAGGGTTAGGGTTAGGGATGAAAGCACATAGGAGAAAGAGATATTCTTGAATAACTTTTTTTGTGAAGGTCGGAGAGACTTGCAAGTAGGCTCTGCCCCCACTAAATGGGGTAGCGCGCATCGATCGGTACCATCCTTGAGCTTCTCCGACTTTCGGAAGGGTTAGGGTTAGGGATGAAAGCACATAGGAGAAAGAGATATTCTTGAATAACTTTTTTTGTGAAGGTCGGAGAGACTTGGAAAGTGGTTGCATCTGGACTAATTTGGGTCCTGCGGATCGATTGGTACCATCCCCGAGCTTGTACGACCTTCGAAAGAGGTCGACCGACGAAATTCCCCCAAATCTGAGGAGATATTCTTGAATAACTTTTTTTGTGAAGGTCTGAGAGACTTGCAAGTAGGCTCTACCCCCACTAAATGGGGTAGCGCGCATCGATCGGTACCATCCTTGAGCTTCTCCGACTTTCGGAAGGGTTAGGGTTAGGGATGAAAGCACATAGGAGAAAGAGATATTCTTGAATAACTTTTTTTGTGAAGGTCGGAGAGACTTGCAAGTAGGCTCTACCCCCACTAAATGGGGTAGCGCACATCGATCGGTACCATCCTTGAGCTTCTCCGACTTTCGGAAGGGTTAGGGTTAGGGTTAGGGATGAAAGCACATAGGAGAAAGAGATATTCTTGAATAACTTTTTTTGTGAAGGTCGGAGAGACTTGGAAAGTGGTTGCATCTGGACTAATTTGGGTCCTGCGGATCGATTGGTACCATCCCCGAGCTTGTACGACCTTCGGAAGAGGTCGACCGACGAAATTCCCCCAAATCTGAGGAGATATTCTTGAATTACTTTTTTTGTGAAGGTCGGAGAGACTTGCAAGTAGGCTCTACCCCCACTAAATGGGGTTGCGCGCATCGATCGGTACCATCCTTGAGCTTCTCCGACTTTCGGAAGGGTTAGGGTTAGGGTTAGGGATGAAAGCACATAGGAGAAAGAGATATTCTTGAATAACTTTTTTTGTGAAGGTCGGAGAGACTTGCAAGTAGGCTCTACCCCCACTAAATGGGGTAGCGCGCATCGATCGGTACCATCCTTGAGCTTCTCCGACTTTCGGAAGGGTTAGGGTTAGGGTTAGGGATGAAAGCACATAGGAGAAAGAGATATTCTTGAATAACTTTTTTTGTGAAGGTCGGAGAGACTTGGAAAGTGGTTGCATCTGGACTAATTTGGGTCCTGCGGATCGATTGGTACCATCCCCGAGCTTGTACGACCTTCGGAAGAGGTCGACCGACGAAATTCCCCCAAATCTGAGGAGATATTCTTGAATAACTTTTTTTGTGAAGGTCGGAGAGACTTGCAAGTAGGCTCTACCCCCACTAAATGGGGTAGCGCGCATCGATCGGTACCATCCTTGAGCTTCTCCGACTTTCGGAAGGGTTAGGGTTAGGGTTAGGGATGAAAGCACATAGGAGAAAGAGATATTCTTGAATAACTTTTTTTGTGAAGGTCGGAGAGACTTGCAAGTAGGCTCTACCCCCACTAAATGGGGTAGCGCGCATCGATCGGTACCATCCTTGAGCTTCTCCGACTTTCGGAAGGGTTAGGGTTAGGGTTAGGGATGAAAGCACATAGGAGAAAGAGATATTCTTGAATAACTTTTTTTGTGAAGGTCGGAGAGACTTGGAAAGTGGTTGCATCTGGACTAATTTGGGTCCTGCGGATCGATTGGTACCATCCCCGAGCTTGTACGACCTTCGGAAGAGGTCGACCGACGAAATTCCCCCAAATCTGAGGAGATATTCTTGAATAACCTTTTTTGTGAAGGTCGGAGAGACTTGCAAGTAGGCTCTACCCCCACTAAATGGGGTTGCGCGCATCGATCGGTACCATCCTTGAGCTTCTCCGACTTTTGGAAGGGTTAGGGTTAGGGTTAGGGATGAAAGCACATAGGAGAAAGAGATATTCTTGAATAACTTTTTTTGTGAAGGTCGGAGAGACTTGCAAGTAGGCTCTACCCCCACTAAATGGGGTAGCGCGCATCGATCGGTACCATCCTTGAGCTTCTCCGACTTTCGGAAGGGTTAGGGTTAGGGTTAGGGATGAAAGCACATAGGAGAAAGAGATATTCTTGAATAACTTTTTTTGTGAAGGTCGGAGAGACTTGCAAGTAGGCTCTACCCCCACTAAATGGGGTAGCGCGCATCGATCGGTACCATCCTTGAGCTTCTCCGACTTTCGGAAGGGTTAGGGTTAGGGTTAGGGATGAAAGCACATAGGAGAAAGAGATATTCTTGAATAACTTTTTTTGTGAAGGTCGGAGAGACTTGCAAGTAGGCTCTGCCCCCACTAAATGGGGTAGCGCGCATCGATCGGTACCATCCTTGAGCTTCTCCGACTTTCGGAAGGGTTAGGGTTAGGGTTAGGGATGAAAGCACATAGGAGAAAGAGATATTCTTGAATAACTTTTTTTGTGAAGGTCGGAGAGACTTGGAAAGTGGTTGCATCTGGACTAATTTGGGTCCTGCGGATCGATTGGTACCATCCCCGAGCTTGTACGACCTTCGGAAGAGGTCGACCGACGAAATTCCCCCAAATCTGAGGAGATATTCTTGAATAACTTTTTTTGTGAAGGTCTGAGAGACTTGCAAGTAGGCTCTACCCCCACTAAATGGGGTAGCGCGCATCGATCGGTACCATCCTTGAGCTTCTCCGACTTTCGGAAGGGTTAGGGTTAGGGATGAAAGCACATAGGAGAAAGAGATATTCTTGAATAACTTTTTTTGTGAAGGTCGGAGAGACTTGCAAGTAGGCTCTACCCCCACTAAATGGGGTAGCGCGCATCGATCGGTACCATCCTTGAGCTTCTCCGACTTTCGGAAGGGTTAGGGTTAGGGTTAGGGATGAAAGCACATAGGAGAAAGAGATATTCTTGAATAACTTTTTTTGTGAAGGTCGGAGAGACTTGGAAAGTGGTTGCATCTGGACTAATTTGGGTCCTGCGGATCGATTGGTACCATCCCCGAGCTTGTACGACCTTCGGAAGAGGTCGACCGACGAAATTCCCCCAAATCTGAGGAGATATTCTTGAATTACTTTTTTTGTGAAGGTCGGAGAGACTTGCAAGTAGGCTCTACCCCCACTAAATGGGGTTGCGCGCATCGATCGGTACCATCCTTGAGCTTCTCCGACTTTCGGAAGGGTTAGGGTTAGGGTTAGGGATGAAAGCACATAGGAGAAAGAGATATTCTTGAATAACTTTTTTTGTGAAGGTCGGAGAGACTTGCAAGTAGGCTCTACCCCCACTAAATGGGGTAGCGCGCATCGATCGGTACCATCCTTGAGCTTCTCCGACTTTCGGAAGGGTTAGGGTTAGGGTTAGGGATGAAAGCACATAGGAGAAAGAGATATTCTTGAATAACTTTTTTTGTGAAGGTCGGAGAGACTTGCAAGTAGGCTCTGCCCCCACTAAATGGAGTAGCGCGCATCGATCGGTACCATCCTTGAGCTTCTCCGACTTTCGGAAGGGTTAGGGTTAGGGTTAGGGATGAAAGCACATAGGAGAAAGAGATATTCTTGAATAACTTTTTTTGTGAAGGTCGGAGAGACTTGGAAAGTGGTTGCATCTGGACTAATTTGGGTCCTGCGGATCGATTGGTACCATCCCCGAGCTTGTACGACCTTCGGAAGAGGTCGACCGACGAAATTCCCCCAAATCTGAGGAGATATTCTTGAATTACTTTTTTTGTGAAGGTCGGAGAGACTTGCAAGTAGGCTCTACCCCCACTAAATGGGGTTGCGCGCATCGATTGGTACCATCCTTGAGCTTCTCCGACTTTCGGAAGGGTTAGGGTTAGGGTTAGGGATGAAAGCACATAGGAGAAAGAGATATTCTTGAATAACTTTTTTTGTGAAGGTCGGAGAGACTTGCAAGTAGGCTCTACCCCCACTAAATGGGGTAGCGCGCATCGATCGGTACCATCCTTGAGCTTCTCCGACTTTCGGAAGGGTTAGGGTTAGGGTTAGGGATGAAAGCACATAGGAGAAAGAGATATTCTTGAATAACTTTTTTTGTGAAGGTCGGAGAGACTTGCAAGTAGGCTCTGCCCCCACTAAATGGGGTAGCGCGCATCGATCGGTACCATCCTTGAGCTTCTCCGACTTTCGGAAGGGTTAGGGTTAGGGTTAGGGATGAAAGCACATAGGAGAAAGAGATATTCTTGAATAACTTTTTTTGTGAAGGTCGGAGAGACTTGGAAAGTGGTTGCATCTGGACTAATTTGGGTCCTGCGGATCGATTGGTACCATCCCCGAGCTTGTACGACCTTCGGAAGAGGTCGACCGACGAAATTCCCCCAAATCTGAGGAGATATTCTTGAATAACTTTTTTTGTGAAGGTCTGAGAGACTTGCAAGTAGGCTCTACCCCCACTAAATGGGGTAGCGCGCATCGATCGGTACCATCCTTGAGCTTCTCCGACTTTCGGAAGGGTTAGGGTTAGGGATGAAAGCACATAGGAGAAAGAGATATTCTTGAATAACTTTTTTTGTGAAGGTCGGAGAGACTTGAAAAGTGGTTGCATCTGGACTAATTTGGGTCCTGCGGATCGATTGGTACCATCCCCGAGCTTGTACGACCTTCGGAAGAGGTCGACCGACGAAATTCCCCCAAATCTGAGGAGATATTCTTGAATAACTTTTTTTGTGAAGGTCGGAGAGACTTGCAAGTAGGCTCTACCCCCACTAAATGGGGTTGCGCGCATCGATCGGTACCATCCTCGAGCTTCTCCGACTTTCGGAAGGGTTAGGGTTAGGGTTAGGGATGAAAGCACATAGGAGAAAGAGATATTCTTGAATAACTTTTTTTGTGAAGGTCGGAGAGACTTGCAAGTAGGCTCTACCCCCACTAAATGGGGTAGCGCGCATCGATCGGTACCATCTTTGAGCTTCTCCGACTTTCGGAAGGGTTAGGGTTAGGGTTAGGGATGAAAGCACATAGGAGAAAGAGATATTCTTGAATAACTTTTTTTGTGAAGGTCGGAGAGACTTGCAAGTAGGCTCTACCCCCACTAAATGGGGTAGCGCGCATCGATCGGTACCATCCTTGAGCTTCTCCGACTTTCGGAAGGGTTAGGGTTAGGGTTAGGGATGAAAGCACATAGGAGAAAGAGATATTCTTGAATAACTTTTTTTGTGAAGGTCGGAGAGACTTGCAAGTAGGCTCTGCCCCCACTAAATGGGGTAGCGCGCATCGATCGGTACCATCCTTGAGCTTCTCCGACTTTCGGAAGGGTTAGGGTTAGGGTTAGGGATGAAAGCACATAGGAGAAAGAGATATTCTTGAATAACTTTTTTTGTGAAGGTCGGAGAGACTTGGAAAGTGGTTGCATCTGGACTAATTTGGGTCCTGCGGATCGATTGGTACCATCCCCGAGCTTGTACGACCTTCGGAAGAGGTCGACCGACGAAATTCCCCCAAATCTGAGGAGATATTCTTGAATAACTTTTTTTGTGAAGGTCTGAGAGACTTGCAAGTAGGCTCTACCCCCACTAAATGGGGTAGCGCGCATCGATCGGTACCATCCTTGAGCTTCTCCGACTTTCGGAAGGGTTAGGGTTAGGGATGAAAGCACATAGGAGAAAGAGATATTCTTGAATAACTTTTTTTGTGAAGGTCGGAGAGACTTGCAAGTAGGCTCTACCCCCACTAAATGGGGTAGCGCGCATCGATCGGTACCATCCTTGAGCTTCTCCGACTTTCGGAAGGGTTAGGGTTAGGGTTAGGGATGAATGCACATAGGAGAAAGAGATATTCTTGAATAACTTTTTTTGTGAAGGTCGGAGAGACTTGGAAAGTGGTTGCATCTGGACTAATTTGGGTCCTGCGGATCGATTGGTACCATCCCCGAGCTTGTACGACCTTCGGAAGAGGTCGACCGACGAAATTCCCCCAAATCTGAGGAGATATTCTTGAATTACTTTTTTTGTGAAGGTCGGAGAGACTTGCAAGTAGGCTCTACCCCCACTAAATGGGGTTGCGCGCATCGATCGGTACCATCCTTGAGCTTCTCCGACTTTCGGAAGGGTTAGGGTTAGGGTTAGGGATGAAAGCACATAGGAGAAAGAGATATTCTTGAATAACTTTTTTTGTGAAGGTCGGAGAGACTTGCAAGTAGGCTCTACCCCCACTAAATGGGGTAGCGCGCATCGATCGGTACCATCCTTGAGCTTCTCCGACTTTCGGAAGGGTTAGGGTTAGGGTTAGGGATGAAAGCACATAGGAGAAAGAGATATTCTTGAATAACTTTTTTTGTGAAGGTCGGAGAGACTTGCAAGTAGGCTCTGCCCCCACTAAATGGAGTAGCGCGCATCGATCGGTACCATCCTTGAGCTTCTCCGACTTTCGGAAGGGTTAGGGTTAGGGTTAGGGATGAAAGCACATAGGAGAAAGAGATATTCTTGAATAACTTTTTTTGTGAAGGTCGGAGAGACTTGGAAAGTGGTTGCATCTGGACTAATTTGGGTCCTGCGGATCGATTGGTACCATCCCCGAGCTTGTACGACCTTCGGAAGAGGTCGACCGACGAAATTCCCCCAAATCTGAGGAGATATTCTTGAATTACTTTTTTTGTGAAGGTCGGAGAGACTTGCAAGTAGGCTCTACCCCCACTAAATGGGGTTGCGCGCATCGATTGGTACCATCCTTGAGCTTCTCCGACTTTCGGAAGGGTTAGGGTTAGGGTTAGGGATGAAAGCACATAGGAGAAAGAGATATTCTTGAATAACTTTTTTTGTGAAGGTCGGAGAGACTTGCAAGTAGGCTCTACCCCCACTAAATGGGGTAGAGCGCATCGATCGGTACCATCCTTGAGCTTCTCCGACTTTCGGAAGGGTTAGGGTTAGGGTTAGGGATGAAAGCACATAGGAGAAAGAGATATTCTTGAATAACTTTTTTTGTGAAGGTCGGAGAGACTTGAAAAGTGGTTGCATCTGGACTAATTTGGGTCCTGCGGATCGATTGGTACCATCCCCGAGCTTGTACGACCTTCGGAAGAGGTCGACCGACGAAATTCCCCCAAATCTGAGGAGATATTCTTGAATAACTTTTTTTGTGAAGGTCGGAGAGACTTGCAAGTAGGCTCTACCCCCACTAAATGGGGTAGCGCGCATCGATCGGTACCATCCTTGAGCTTCTCCGACTTTCGGAAGGGTTAGGGTTAGGGATGAAAGCACATAGGAGAAAGAGATATTCTTGAATAACTTTTTTTGTGAAGGTCGGAGAGACTTGCAAGTAGGCTCTACCCCCACTAAATGGGGTAGCGCGCATCGATCGGTACCATCCTTGAGCTTCTCCGACTTTCGGAAGGGTTAGGGTTAGGGTTAGGGATGAAAGCACATAGGAGAAAGAGATATTCTTGAATAACTTTTTTTGTGAAGGTCGGAGAGACTTGGAAAGTGGTTGCATCTGGACTAATTTGGGTCCTGCAGATCGATTGGTACCATCCCCGAGCTTGTACGACCTTCGGAAGAGGTCGACCGACGAAATTCCCCCAAATCTGAGGAGATATTCTTGAATTACTTTTTTTGTGAAGGTCGGAGAGACTTGCAAGTAGGCTCTACCCCCACTAAATGGGGTTGCGCGCATCGATCGGTACCATCCTTGAGCTTCTCCGACTTTCGGAAGGGTTAGGGTTAGGGTTAGGGATGAAAGCACATAGGAGAAAGAGATATTCTTGAATAACTTTTTTTGTGAAGGTCGGAGAGACTTGCAAGTAGGCTCTACCCCCACTAAATGGGGTAGCGCGCATCGATCGGTACCATCCTTGAGCTTCTCCGACTTTCGGAAGGGTTAGGGTTAGGGTTAGGGATGAAAGCACATAGGAGAAAGAGATATTCTTGAATAACTTTTTTTGTGAAGGTCGGAGAGACTTGGAAAGTGGTTGCATCTGGACTAATTTGGGTCCTGCAGATCGATTGGTACCATCCCCGAGCTTGTACGACCTTCGGAAGAGGTCGACCGACGAAATTCCCCCAAATCTGAGGAGATATTCTTGAATAACTTTTTTTGTGAAGGTCGGAGAGACTTGCAAGTAGGCTCTACCCCCACTAAATGGGGTAGCGCGCATCGATCGGTACCATCCTTGAGCTTCTCCGACTTTCGGAAGGGTTAGGGTTAGGGTTAGGGATGAAAGCACATAGGAGAAAGAGATATTCTTGAATAACTTTTTTTGTGAAGGTCGGAGAGACTTGCAAGTAGGCTCTACCCCCACTAAATGGGGTAGCGCGCATCGATCGGTACCATCCTTGAGCTTCTCCGACTTTCGGAAGGGTTAGGGTTAGGGTTAGGGATGAAAGCACATAGGAGAAAGAGATATTCTTGAATAACTTTTTTTGTGAAGGTCGGAGAGACTTGGAAAGTGGTTGCATCTGGACTAATTTGGGTCCTGCGGATCGATTGGTACCATCCCCGAGCTTGTACGACCTTCGGAAGAGGTCGACCGACGAAATTCCCCCAAATCTGAGGAGATATTCTTGAATAACTTTTTTTGTGAAGGTCAGAGAGACTTGCAAGTAGGCTCTACCCCCACTAAATGGGGTTGCGCGCATCGATCGGTACTATCCTTGAGCTTCTCCGACTTTTGGAAGGGTTAGGGTTAGGGTTAGGGATGAAAGCACATAGGAGAAAGAGATATTCTTGAATAACTTTTTTTGTGAAGGTCGGAGAGACTTGCAAGTAGGCTCTACCCCCACTAAATGGGGTAGCGCGCATCGATCGGTACCATCCTTGAGCTTCTCCGACTTTCGGAAGGGTTAGGGTTAGGGTTAGGGATGAAAGCACATAGGAGAAAGAGATATTCTTGAATAACTTTTTTTGTGAAGGTCGGAGAGACTTGGAAAGTGGTTGCATCTGGACTAATTTGGGTCCTGCGGATCGATTGGTACCATCCCCGAGCTTGTACGACCTTCGGAAGAGGTCGACCGACGAAATTCCCCCAAATCTGAGGAGATATTCTTGAATAACTTTTTTTGTGAAGGTCGGAGAGACTTGCAAGTAGGCTCTACCCCCACTAAATGGGGTTGCGCGCATCGATCGGTACCATCCTCGAGCTTCTCCGACTTTCGGAAGGGTTAGGGTTAGGGTTAGGGATGAAAGCACATAGGAGAAAGAGATATTCTTGAATAACTTTTTTTGTGAAGGTCGGAGAGACTTGCAAGTAGGCTCTACCCCCACTAAATGGGGTAGCGCGCATCGATCGGTACCATCTTTGAGCTTCTCCGACTTTCGGAAGGGTTAGGGTTAGGGTTAGGGATGAAAGCACATAGGAGAAAGAGATATTCTTGAATAACTTTTTTTGTGAAGGTCGGAGAGACTTGCAAGTAGGCTCTACCCCCACTAAATGGGGTAGCGCGCATCGATCGGTACCATCCTTGAGCTTCTCCGACTTTCGGAAGGGTTAGGGTTAGGGATGAAAGCACATAGGAGAAAGAGATATTCTTGAATAACTTTTTTTGTGAAGGTCGGAGAGACTTGCAAGTAGGCTCTGCCCCCACTAAATGGGGTAGCGCGCATCGATCGGTACCATCCTTGAGCTTCTCCGACTTTCGGAAGGGTTAGGGTTAGGGTTAGGGATGAAAGCACATAGGAGAAAGAGATATTCTTGAATAACTTTTTTTGTGAAGGTCGGAGAGACTTGGAAAGTGGTTGCATCTGGACTAATTTGGGTCCTGCGGATCGATTGGTACCATCCCCGAGCTTGTACGACCTTCGGAAGAGGTCGACCGACGAAATTCCCCCAAATCTGAGGAGATATTCTTGAATAACTTTTTTTGTGAAGGTCTGAGAGACTTGCAAGTAGGCTCTACCCCCACTAAATGGGGTAGCGCGCATCGATCGGTACCATCCTTGAGCTTCTCCGACTATCGGAAGGGTTAGGGTTAGGGATGAAAGCACATAGGAGAAAGAGATATTCTTGAATAACTTTTTTTGTGAAGGTCGGAGAGACTTGCAAGTAGGCTCTACCCCCACTAAATGGGGTAGCGCGCATCGATCGGTACCATCGTTGAGCTTCTCCGACTTTCGGAAGGGTTAGGGTTAGGGTTAGGGATGAAAGCACATAGGAGAAAGAGATATTCTTGAATAACTTTTTTTGTGAAGGTCGGAGAGACTTGGAAAGTGGTTGCATCTGGACTAATTTGGGTCCTGCGGATCGATTGGTACCATCCCCGAGCTTGTACGACCTTCGGAAGAGGTCGACCGACGAAATTCCCCCAAATCTGAGGAGATATTCTTGAATTACTTTTTTTGTGAAGGTCGGAGAGACTTGCAAGTAGGCTCTACCCCCACTAAATGGGGTTGCGCGCATCGATCGGTACCATCCTTGAGCTTCTCCGACTTTCGGAAGGGTTAGGGTTAGGGTTAGGGATGAAAGCACATAGGAGAAAGAGATATTCTTGAATAACTTTTTTTGTGAAGGTCGGAGAGACTTGCAAGTAGGCTCTACCCCCACTAAATGGGGTAGCGCGCATCGATCGGTACCATCCTTGAGCTTCTCCGACTTTCGGAAGGGTTAGGGTTAGGGTTAGGGATGAAAGCACATAGGAGAAAGAGATATTCTTGAATAACTTTTTTTGTGAAGGTCGGAGAGACTTGCAAGTAGGCTCTGCCCCCACTAAATGGAGTAGCGCGCATCGATCGGTACCATCCTTGAGCTTCTCCGACTTTCGGAAGGGTTAGGGTTAGGGTTAGGGATGAAAGCACATAGGAGAAAGAGATATTCTTGAATAACTTTTTTTGTGAAGGTCGGAGAGACTTGGAAAGTGGTTGCATCTGGACTAATTTGGGTCCTGCGGATCGATTGGTACCATCCCCGAGCTTGTACGACCTTCGGAAGAGGTCGACCGACGAAATTCCCCCAAATCTGAGGAGATATTCTTGAATTACTTTTTTTGTGAAGGTCGGAGAGACTTGCAAGTAGGCTCTACCCCCACTAAATGGGGTTGCGCGCATCGATTGGTACCATCCTTGAGCTTCTCCGACTTTCGGAAGGGTTAGGGTTAGGGTTAGGGATGAAAGCACATAGGAGAAAGAGATATTCTTGAATAACTTTTTTTGTGAAGGTCGGAGAGACTTGCAAGTAGGCTCTACCCCCACTAAATGGGGTAGCGCGCATCGATCGGTACCATCCTTGAGCTTCTCCGACTTTCGGAAGGGTTAGGGTTAGGGTTAGGGATGAAAGCACATAGGAGAAAGAGATATTCTTGAATAACTTTTTTTGTGAAGGTCGGAGAGACTTGCAAGTAGGCTCTGCCCCCACTAAATGGGGTAGCGCGCATCGATCGGTACCATCCTTGAGCTTCTCCGACTTTCGGAAGGGTTAGGGTTAGGGTTAGGGATGAAAGCACATAGGAGAAAGAGATATTCTTGAATAACTTTTTTTGTGAAGGTCGGAGAGACTTGCAAGTAGGCTCTACCCCCACTAAATGGGGTAGCGCGCATCGATCGGTACCATCTTTGAGCTTCTCCGACTTTCGGAAGGGTTAGGGTTAGGGTTAGGGATGAAAGCACATAGGAGAAAGAGATATTCTTGAATAACTTTTTTTGTGAAGGTCGGAGAGACTTGCAAGTAGGCTCTACCCCCACTAAATGGGGTAGCGCGCATCGATCGGTACCATCCTTGAGCTTCTCCGACTTTCGGAAGGGTTAGGGTTAGGGATGAAAGCACATAGGAGAAAGAGATATTCTTGAATAACTTTTTTTGTGAAGGTCGGAGAGACTTGCAAGTAGGCTCTGCCCCCACTAAATGGGGTAGCGCGCATCGATCGGTACCATCCTTGAGCTTCTCCGACTTTCGGAAGGGTTAGGGTTAGGGTTAGGGATGAAAGCACATAGGAGAAAGAGATATTCTTGAATAACTTTTTTTGTGAAGGTCGGAGAGACTTGGAAAGTGGTTGCATCTGGACTAATTTGGGTCCTGCGGATCGATTGGTACCATCCCCGAGCTTGTACGACCTTCGGAAGAGGTCGACCGACGAAATTCCCCCAAATCTGAGGAGATATTCTTGAATAACTTTTTTTGTGAAGGTCTGAGAGACTTGCAAGTAGGCTCTACCCCCACTAAATGGGGTAGCGCGCATCGATCGGTACCATCCTTGAGCTTCTCCGACTATCGGAAGGGTTAGGGTTAGGGATGAAAGCACATAGGAGAAAGAGATATTCTTGAATAACTTTTTTTGTGAAGGTCGGAGAGACTTGCAAGTAGGCTCTACCCCCACTAAATGGGGTAGCGCGCATCGATCGGTACCATCGTTGAGCTTCTCCGACTTTCGGAAGGGTTAGGGTTAGGGTTAGGGATGAAAGCACATAGGAGAAAGAGATATTCTTGAATAACTTTTTTTGTGAAGGTCGGAGAGACTTGGAAAGTGGTTGCATCTGGACTAATTTGGGTCCTGCGGATCGATTGGTACCATCCCCGAGCTTGTACGACCTTCGGAAGAGGTCGACCGACGAAATTCCCCCAAATCTGAGGAGATATTCTTGAATTACTTTTTTTGTGAAGGTCGGAGAGACTTGCAAGTAGGCTCTACCCCCACTAAATGGGGTTGCGCGCATCGATCGGTACCATCCTTGAGCTTCTCCGACTTTCGGAAGGGTTAGGGTTAGGGTTAGGGATGAAAGCACATAGGAGAAAGAGATATTCTTGAATAACTTTTTTTGTGAAGGTCGGAGAGACTTGCAAGTAGGCTCTACCCCCACTAAATGGGGTAGCGCGCATCGATCGGTACCATCCTTGAGCTTCTCCGACTTTCGGAAGGGTTAGGGTTAGGGTTAGGGATGAAAGCACATAGGAGAAAGAGATATTCTTGAATAACTTTTTTTGTGAAGGTCGGAGAGACTTGCAAGTAGGCTCTGCCCCCACTAAATGGAGTAGCGCGCATCGATCGGTACCATCCTTGAGCTTCTCCGACTTTCGGAAGGGTTAGGGTTAGGGTTAGGGATGAAAGCACATAGGAGAAAGAGATATTCTTGAATAACTTTTTTTGTGAAGGTCGGAGAGACTTGGAAAGTGGTTGCATCTGGACTAATTTGGGTCCTGCAGATCGATTGGTACCATCCCCGAGCTTGTACGACCTTCGGAAGAGGTCGACCGACGAAATTCCCCCAAATCTGAGGAGATATTCTTGAATTACTTTTTTTGTGAAGGTCGGAGAGACTTGCAAGTAGGCTCTACCCCCACTAAATGGGGTTGCGCGCATCGATTGGTACCATCCTTGAGCTTCTCCGACTTTCGGAAGGGTTAGGGTTAGGGTTAGGGATGAAAGCACATAGGAGAAAGAGATATTCTTGAATAACTTTTTTTGTGAAGGTCGGAGAGACTTGCAAGTAGGCTCTACCCCCACTAAATGGGGTAGCGCGCATCGATCGGTACCATCCTTGAGCTTCTCCGACTTTCGGAAGGGTTAGGGTTAGGGTTAGGGATGAAAGCACATAGGAGAAAGAGATATTCTTGAATAACTTTTTTTGTGAAGGTCGGAGAGACTTGCAAGTAGGCTCTGCCCCCACTAAATGGGGTAGCGCGCATCGATCGGTACCATCCTTGAGCTTCTCCGACTTTCGGAAGGGTTAGGGTTAGGGTTAGGGATGAAAGCACATAGGAGAAAGAGATATTCTTGAATAACTTTTTTTGTGAAGGTCGGAGAGACTTGGAAAGTGGTTGCATCTGGACTAATTTGGGTCCTGCGGATCGATTGGTACCATCCCCGAGCTTGTACGACCTTCGGAAGAGGTCGACCGACGAAATTCCCCCAAATCTGAGGAGATATTCTTGAATAACTTTTTTTGTGAAGGTCTGAGAGACTTGCAAGTAGGCTCTACCCCCACTAAATGGGGTAGCGCGCATCGATCGGTACCATCCTTGAGCTTCTCCGACTTTCGGAAGGGTTAGGGTTAGGGATGAAAGCACATAGGAGAAAGAGATATTCTTGAATAACTTTTTTTGTGAAGGTCGGAGAGACTTGAAAAGTGGTTGCATCTGGACTAATTTGGGTCCTGCGGATCGATTGGTACCATCCCCGAGCTTGTACGACCTTCGGAAGAGGTCGACCGACGAAATTCCCCCAAATCTGAGGAGATATTCTTGAATAACTTTATTTGTGAAGGTCGGAGAGACTTGCAAGTAGGCTCTACCCCCACTAAATGGGGTTGCGCGCATCGATCGGTACCATCCTTGAGCTTCTCCGACTTTCGGAAGGGTTAGGGTTAGGGTTAGGGATGAAAGCACATAGGAGAAAGAGATATTCTTGAATAACTTTTTTTGTGAAGGTCGGAGAGACTTGCAAGTAGGCTCTACCCCCACTAAATGGGGTAGCGCGCATCGATCGGTACCATCCTTGAGCTTCTCCGACTTTCGGAAGGGTTAGGGTTAGGGTTAGGGATGAAAGCACATAGGAGAAAGAGATATTCTTGAATAACTTTTTTTGTGAAGGTCGGAGAGACTTGAAAAGTGGTTGCATCTGGACTAATTTGGGTCCTGCGGATCGATTGGTACCATCCCCGAGCTTGTACGACCTTCGGAAGAGGTCGACCGACGAAATTCCCCCAAATCTGAGGAGATATTCTTGAATTACTTTTTTTGTGAAGGTCGGAGAGACTTGCAAGTAGGCTCTACCCCCACTAAATGGGGTTGCGCGCATCGATCGGTACCATCCTTGAGCTTCTCCGACTTTCGGAAGGGTTAGGGTTAGGGTTAGGGATGAAAGCACATAGGAGAAAGAGATATTCTTGAATAACTTTTTTTGTGAAGGTCGGAGAGACTTGCAAGTAGGCTCTACCCCCACTAAATGTGGTAGCGCGCATCGATCGGTACCATCCTTGAGCTTCTCCGACTTTCGGAAGGGTTAGGGTTAGGGTTAGGGATGAAAGCACATAGGAGAAAGAGATATTCTTGAATAACTTTTTTTGTGAAGGTCGGAGAGACTTGCAAGTAGGCTCTACCCCCACTAAATGGGGTAGCGCGCATCGATCGGTACCATCCTTGAGCTTCTCCGACTTTCGGAAGGGTTAGGGTTAGGGTTAGGGATGAAAGCACATAGGAGAAAGAGATATTCTTGAATAACTTTTTTTGTGAAGGTCGGAGAGACTTGCAAGTAGGCTCTACCCCCACTAAATGGGGTAGCGCGCATCGATCGGTACCATCCTTGAGCTTCTCCGACTTTCGGAAGGGTTAGGGTTAGGGTTAGGGATGAAAGCACATAGGAGAAAGAGATATTCTTGAATAACTTTTTTTGTGAAGGTCGGAGAGACTTGGAAAGTGGTTGCATCTGGACTAATTTGGGTCCTGCGGATCGATTGGTACCATCCCCGAGCTTGTACGACCTTCGGAAGAGGTCGACCGACGAAATTCCCCCAAATCTGAGGAGATATTCTTGAATTACTTTTTTTGTGAAGGTCGGAGAGACTTGCAAGTAGGCTCTACCCCCACTAAATGGGGTTGCGCGCATCGATCGGTACCATCCTTGAGCTTCTCCGACTTTCGGAAGGGTTAGGGTTAGGGATGAAAGCACATAGGAGAAAGAGATATTCTTGAATAACTTTTTTTGTGAAGGTCGGAGAGACTTGCAAGTAGGCTCTACCCCCACTAAATGGGGTAGCGCGCATCGATCGGTACCATCCTTGAGCTTCTCCGACTTTTGGAAGGGTTAGGGTTAGGGTTAGGGATGAAAGCACATAGGAGAAAGAGATATTCTTGAATAACTTTTTTTGTGAAGGTCGGAGAGACTTGGAAAGTGGTTGCATCTGGACTAATTTGTGTCCTGCGGATCGATTGGTACCATCCCCGAGCTTGTACGACCTTCGGAAGAGGTCGACCGACGAAATTCCCCCAAATCTGAGGAGATATTCTTGAATAACTTTTTTTGTGAAGGTCGGAGAGACTTGCAAGTAGGCTCTACCCCCACTAAATGGGGTAGCGCGCATCGATCGGTACCATCCTTGAGCTTCTCCGACTTTCGGAAGGGTTAGGGTTAGGGTTAGGGATGAAAGCACATAGGAGAAAGAGATATTCTTGAATAACTTTTTTTGTGAAGGTCGGAGAGACTTGCAAGTAGGCTCTACTCCCACTAAATGGGGTAGCGCGCATCGATCGGTACCATCCTTGAGCTTCTCCGACTTTCGGAAGGGTTAGGGTTAGGGTTAGGGATGAAAGCACATAGGAGAAAGAGATATTCTTGAATAACTTTTTTTGTGAAGGTCGGAGAGACTTGGAAAGTGGTTGCATCTGGACTAATTTGGGTCCTGCGGATCGATTGGTACCATCCCCGAGCTTGTACGACCTTCGGAAGAGGTCGACCGACGAAATTCCCCCAAATCTGAGGAGATATTCTTGAATTACTTTTTTTTTGAAGGTCGGAGAGACTTGCAAGTAGGCTCTACCCCCACTAAATGGGGTTGCGCGCATCGATCGGTACCATCCTTGAGCTTCTCCGACTTTCGGAAGGGTTAGGGTTAGGGTTAGGGATGAAAGCACATAGGAGAAAGAGATATTCTTGAATAACTTTTTTTGTGAAGGTCGGAGAGACTTGCAAGTAGGCTCTACCCCCACTAAATGTGGTAGCGCGCATCGATCGGTACCATCCTTGAGCTTCTCCGACTTTCGGAAGGGTTAGGGTTAGGGTTAGGGATGAAAGCACATAGGAGAAAGAGATATTCTTGAATAACTTTTTTTGTGAAGGTCGGAGAGACTTGCAAGTAGGCTCTACCCCCACTAAATGGGGTAGCGCGCATCGATCGGTACCATCCTTGAGCTTCTCCGACTTTCGGAAGGGTTAGGGTTAGGGATGAAAGCACATAGGAGAAAGAGATATTCTTGAATAACTTTTTTTGTGAAGGTCGGAGAGACTTGCAAGTAGGCTCTACCCCCACTAAATGGGGTAGCGCGCATCGATCGGTACCATCCTTGAGCTTCTCCGACTTTCGGAAGGGTTAGGGTTAGGGTTAGGGATGAAAGCACATAGGAGAAAGAGATATTCTTGAATAACTTTTTTTGTGAAGGTCGGAGAGACTTGGAAAGTGGTTGCATCTGGACTAATTTGGGTCCTGCGGATCGATTGGTACCATCCCCGAGCTTGTACGACCTTCGGAAGAGGTCGACCGACGAAATTCCCCCAAATCTGAGGAGATATTCTTGAATAACTTTTTTTGTGAAGGTCGGAGAGACTTGCAAGTAGGCTCTACCCCCACTAAATGGGGTTGCACGCATCGATCGGTACCATCCTTGAGCTTCTCCGACTTTCGGAAGGGTTAGGGTTAGGGTTAGGGATGAAAGCACATAGGAGAAAGAGATATTCTTGAATAACTTTTTTTGTGAAGGTCGGAGAGACTTGCAAGTAGGCTCTACCCCCACTAAATGGGGTAGCGCGCATCGATCGGTACCATCCTTGAGCTTCTCCGACTTTCGGAAGGGTTAGGGTTAGGGATGAAAGCACATAGGAGAAAGAGATATTCTTGAATAACTTTTTTTGTGAAGGTCGGAGAGACTTGCAAGTAGGCTCTGCCCCCACTAAATGGGGTAGCGCGCATCGATCGGTACCATCCTTGAGCTTCTCCGACTTTCGGAAGGGTTAGGGTTAGGGTTAGGGATGAAAGCACATAGGAGAAAGAGATATTCTTGAATAACTTTTTTTGTGAAGGTCGGAGAGACTTGGAAAGTGGTTGCATCTGGACTAATTTGGGTCCTGCGGATCGATTGGTACCATCCCCGAGCTTGTACGACCTTCGGAAGAGGTCGACCGACGAAATTCCCCCAAATCTGAGGAGATATTCTTGAATAACTTTTTTTGTGAAGGTCTGAGAGACTTGCAAGTAGGCTCTACCCCCACTAAATGGGGTAGCGCGCATCGATCGGTACCATCCTTGAGCTTCTCCGACTATCGGAAGGGTTAGGGTTAGGGATGAAAGCACATAGGAGAAAGAGATATTCTTGAATAACTTTTTTTGTGAAGGTCGGAGAGACTTGCAAGTAGGCTCTACCCCCACTAAATGGGGTAGCGCGCATCGATCGGTACCATCGTTGAGCTTCTCCGACTTTCGGAAGGGTTAGGGTTAGGGTTAGGGATGAAAGCACATAGGAGAAAGAGATATTCTTGAATAACTTTTTTTGTGAAGGTCGGAGAGACTTGGAAAGTGGTTGCATCTGGACTAATTTGGGTCCTGCGGATCGATTGGTACCATCCCCGAGCTTGTACGACCTTCGGAAGAGGTCGACCGACGAAATTCCCCCAAATCTGAGGAGATATTCTTGAATTACTTTTTTTGTGAAGGTCGGAGAGACTTGCAAGTAGGCTCTACCCCCACTAAATGGGGTTGCGCGCATCGATCGGTACCATCCTTGAGCTTCTCCGACTTTCGGAAGGGTTAGGGTTAGGGTTAGGGATGAAAGCACATAGGAGAAAGAGATATTCTTGAATAACTTTTTTTGTGAAGGTCGGAGAGACTTGCAAGTAGGCTCTACCCCCACTAAATGGGGTAGCGCGCATCGATCGGTACCATCCTTGAGCTTCTCCGACTTTCGGAAGGGTTAGGGTTAGGGTTAGGGATGAAAGCACATAGGAGAAAGAGATATTCTTGAATAACTTTTTTTGTGAAGGTCGGAGAGACTTGCAAGTAGGCTCTGCCCCCACTAAATGGAGTAGCGCGCATCGATCGGTACCATCCTTGAGCTTCTCCGACTTTCGGAAGGGTTAGGGTTAGGGTTAGGGATGAAAGCACATAGGAGAAAGAGATATTCTTGAATAACTTTTTTTGTGAAGGTCGGAGAGACTTGGAAAGTGGTTGCATCTGGACTAATTTGGGTCCTGCGGATCGATTGGTACCATCCCCGAGCTTGTACGACCTTCGGAAGAGGTCGACCGACGAAATTCCCCCAAATCTGAGGAGATATTCTTGAATTACTTTTTTTGTGAAGGTCGGAGAGACTTGCAAGTAGGCTCTACCCCCACTAAATGGGGTTGCGCGCATCGATTGGTACCATCCTTGAGCTTCTCCGACTTTCGGAAGGGTTAGGGTTAGGGTTAGGGATGAAAGCACATAGGAGAAAGAGATATTCTTGAATAACTTTTTTTGTGAAGGTCGGAGAGACTTGCAAGTAGGCTCTACCCCCACTAAATGGGGTAGCGCGCATCGATCGGTACCATCCTTGAGCTTCTCCGACTTTCGGAAGGGTTAGGGTTAGGGTTAGGGATGAAAGCACATAGGAGAAAGAGATATTCTTGAATAACTTTTTTTGTGAAGGTCGGAGAGACTTGCAAGTAGGCTCTGCCCCCACTAAATGGGGTAGCGCGCATCGATCGGTACCATCCTTGAGCTTCTCCGACTTTCGGAAGGGTTAGGGTTAGGGTTAGGGATGAAAGCACATAGGAGAAAGAGATATTCTTGAATAACTTTTTTTGTGAAGGTCGGAGAGACTTGCAAGTAGGCTCTACCCCCACTAAATGGGGTAGCGCGCATCGATCGGTACCATCTTTGAGCTTCTCCGACTTTCGGAAGGGTTAGGGTTAGGGTTAGGGATGAAAGCACATAGGAGAAAGAGATATTCTTGAATAACTTTTTTTGTGAAGGTCGGAGAGACTTGCAAGTAGGCTCTACCCCCACTAAATGGGGTAGCGCGCATCGATCGGTACCATCCTTGAGCTTCTCCGACTTTCGGAAGGGTTAGGGTTAGGGATGAAAGCACATAGGAGAAAGAGATATTCTTGAATAACTTTTTTTGTGAAGGTCGGAGAGACTTGCAAGTAGGCTCTGCCCCCACTAAATGGGGTAGCGCGCATCGATCGGTACCATCCTTGAGCTTCTCCGACTTTCGGAAGGGTTAGGGTTAGGGTTAGGGATGAAAGCACATAGGAGAAAGAGATATTCTTGAATAACTTTTTTTGTGAAGGTCGGAGAGACTTGGAAAGTGGTTGCATCTGGACTAATTTGGGTCCTGCGGATCGATTGGTACCATCCCCGAGCTTGTACGACCTTCGGAAGAGGTCGACCGACGAAATTCCCCCAAATCTGAGGAGATATTCTTGAATAACTTTTTTTGTGAAGGTCTGAGAGACTTGCAAGTAGGCTCTACCCCCACTAAATGGGGTAGCGCGCATCGATCGGTACCATCCTTGAGCTTCTCCGACTATCGGAAGGGTTAGGGTTAGGGATGAAAGCACATAGGAGAAAGAGATATTCTTGAATAACTTTTTTTGTGAAGGTCGGAGAGACTTGCAAGTAGGCTCTACCCCCACTAAATGGGGTAGCGCGCATCGATCGGTACCATCGTTGAGCTTCTCCGACTTTCGGAAGGGTTAGGGTTAGGGTTAGGGATGAAAGCACATAGGAGAAAGAGATATTCTTGAATAACTTTTTTTGTGAAGGTCGGAGAGACTTGGAAAGTGGTTGCATCTGGACTAATTTGGGTCCTGCGGATCGATTGGTACCATCCCCGAGCTTGTACGACCTTCGGAAGAGGTCGACCGACGAAATTCCCCCAAATCTGAGGAGATATTCTTGAATTACTTTTTTTGTGAAGGTCGGAGAGACTTGCAAGTAGGCTCTACCCCCACTAAATGGGGTTGCGCGCATCGATCGGTACCATCCTTGAGCTTCTCCGACTTTCGGAAGGGTTAGGGTTAGGGTTAGGGATGAAAGCACATAGGAGAAAGAGATATTCTTGAATAACTTTTTTTGTGAAGGTCGGAGAGACTTGCAAGTAGGCTCTACCCCCACTAAATGGGGTAGCGCGCATCGATCGGTACCATCCTTGAGCTTCTCCGACTTTCGGAAGGGTTAGGGTTAGGGTTAGGGATGAAAGCACATAGGAGAAAGAGATATTCTTGAATAACTTTTTTTGTGAAGGTCGGAGAGACTTGAAAAGTGGTTGCATCTGGACTAATTTGGGTCCTGCGGATCGATTGGTACCATCCCCGAGCTTGTACGACCTTCGGAAGAGGTCGACCGACGAAATTCCCCCAAATCTGAGGAGATATTCTTGAATTACTTTTTTTGTGAAGGTCGGAGAGACTTGCAAGTAGGCTCTACCCCCACTAAATGGGGTTGCGCGCATCGATCGGTACCATCCTTGAGCTTCTCCGACTTTCGGAAGGGTTAGGGTTAGGGTTAGGGATGAAAGCACATAGGAGAAAGAGATATTCTTGAATAACTTTTTTTGTGAAGGTCGGAGAGACTTGCAAGTAGGCTCTACCCCCACTAAATGTGGTAGCGCGCATCGATCGGTACCATCCTTGAGCTTCTCCGACTTTCGGAAGGGTTAGGGTTAGGGTTAGGGATGAAAGCACATAGGAGAAAGAGATATTCTTGAATAACTTTTTTTGTGAAGGTCGGAGAGACTTGCAAGTAGGCTCTACCCCCACTAAATGGGGTAGCGCGCATCGATCGGTACCATCCTTGAGCTTCTCCGACTTTCGGAAGGGTTAGGGTTAGGGTTAGGGATGAAAGCACATAGGAGAAAGAGATATTCTTGAATAACTTTTTTTGTGAAGGTCGGAGAGACTTGCAAGTAGGCTCTACCCCCACTAAATGGGGTAGCGCGCATCGATCGGTACCATCCTTGAGCTTCTCCGACTTTCGGAAGGGTTAGGGTTAGGGTTAGGGATGAAAGCACATAGGAGAAAGAGATATTCTTGAATAACTTTTTTTGTGAAGGTCGGAGAGACTTGGAAAGTGGTTGCATCTGGACTAATTTGGGTCCTGCGGATCGATTGGTACCATCCCCGAGCTTGTACGACCTTCGGAAGAGGTCGACCGACGAAATTCCCCCAAATCTGAGGAGATATTCTTGAATTACTTTTTTTGTGAAGGTCGGAGAGACTTGCAAGTAGGCTCTACCCCCACTAAATGGGGTTGCGCGCATCGATCGGTACCATCCTTGAGCTTCTCCGACTTTCGGAAGGGTTAGGGTTAGGGATGAAAGCACATAGGAGAAAGAGATATTCTTGAATAACTTTTTTTGTGAAGGTCGGAGAGACTTGCAAGTAGGCTCTACCCCCACTAAATGGGGTAGCGCGCATCGATCGGTACCATCCTTGAGCTTCTCCGACTTTTGGAAGGGTTAGGGTTAGGGTTAGGGATGAAAGCACATAGGAGAAAGAGATATTCTTGAATAACTTTTTTTGTGAAGGTCGGAGAGACTTGGAAAGTGGTTGCATCTGGACTAATTTGTGTCCTGCGGATCGATTGGTACCATCCCCGAGCTTGTACGACCTTCGGAAGAGGTCGACCGACGAAATTCCCCCAAATCTGAGGAGATATTCTTGAATAACTTTTTTTGTGAAGGTCGGAGAGACTTGCAAGTAGGCTCTACCCCCACTAAATGGGGTAGCGCGCATCGATCGGTACCATCCTTGAGCTTCTCCGACTTTCGGAAGGGTTAGGGTTAGGGTTAGGGATGAAAGCACATAGGAGAAAGAGATATTCTTGAATAACTTTTTTTGTGAAGGTCGGAGAGACTTGCAAGTAGGCTCTACTCCCACTAAATGGGGTAGCGCGCATCGATCGGTACCATCCTTGAGCTTCTCCGACTTTCGGAAGGGTTAGGGTTAGGGTTAGGGATGAAAGCACATAGGAGAAAGAGATATTCTTGAATAACTTTTTTTGTGAAGGTCGGAGAGACTTGGAAAGTGGTTGCATCTGGACTAATTTGGGTCCTGCGGATCGATTGGTACCATCCCCGAGCTTGTACGACCTTCGGAAGAGGTCGACCGACGAAATTCCCCCAAATCTGAGGAGATATTCTTGAATTACTTTTTTTTTGAAGGTCGGAGAGACTTGCAAGTAGGCTCTACCCCCACTAAATGGGGTTGCGCGCATCGATCGGTACCATCCTTGAGCTTCTCCGACTTTCGGAAGGGTTAGGGTTAGGGTTAGGGATGAAAGCACATAGGAGAAAGAGATATTCTTGAATAACTTTTTTTGTGAAGGTCGGAGAGACTTGCAAGTAGGCTCTACCCCCACTAAATGTGGTAGCGCGCATCGATCGGTACCATCCTTGAGCTTCTCCGACTTTCGGAAGGGTTAGGGTTAGGGTTAGGGATGAAAGCACATAGGAGAAAGAGATATTCTTGAATAACTTTTTTTGTGAAGGTCGGAGAGACTTGGAAAGTGGTTGCATCTGGACTAATTTGGGTCCTGCAGATCGATTGGTACCATCCCCGAGCTTGTACGACCTTCGGAAGAGGTCGACCGACGAAATTCCCCCAAATCTGAGGAGATATTCTTGAATAACTTTTTTTGTGAAGGTCGGAGAGACTTGCAAGTAGGCTCTACCCCCACTAAATGGGGTAGCGCACATCGATCGGTACCATCCTTGAGCTTCTCCGACTTTCGGAAGGGTTAGGGTTAGGGTTAGGGATGAAAGCACATAGGAGAAAGAGATATTCTTGAATAACTTTTTTTGTGAAGGTCGGAGAGACTTGGAAAGTGGTTGCATCTGGACTAATTTGGGTCCTGCGGATCGATTGGTACCATCCCCGAGCTTGTACGACCTTCGGAAGAGGTCGACCGACGAAATTCCCCCAAATCTGAGGAGATATTCTTGAATTACTTTTTTTTTGAAGGTCGGAGAGACTTGCAAGTAGGCTCTACCCCCACTAAATGGGGTTGCGCGCATCGATCGGTACCATCCTTGAGCTTCTCCGACTTTCGGAAGGGTTAGGGTTAGGGTTAGGGATGAAAGCACATAGGAGAAAGAGATATTCTTGAATAACTTTTTTTGTGAAGGTCGGAGAGACTTGCAAGTAGGCTCTACCCCCACTAAATGTGGTAGCGCGCATCGATCGGTACCATCCTTGAGCTTCTCCGACTTTCGGAAGGGTTAGGGTTAGGGTTAGGGATGAAAGCACATAGGAGAAAGAGATATTCTTGAATAACTTTTTTTGTGAAGGTCGGAGAGACTTGCAAGTAGGCTCTACCCCCACTAAATGGGGTAGCGCGCATCGATCGGTACCATCCTTGAGCTTCTCCGACTTTCGGAAGGGTTAGGGTTAGGGATGAAAGCACATAGGAGAAAGAGATATTCTTGAATAACTTTTTTTGTGAAGGTCGGAGAGACTTGCAAGTAGGCTCTACCCCCACTAAATGGGGTAGCGCGCATCGATCGGTACCATCCTTGAGCTTCTCCGACTTTCGGAAGGGTTAGGGTTAGGGTTAGGGATGAAAGCACATAGGAGAAAGAGATATTCTTGAATAACTTTTTTTGTGAAGGTCGGAGAGACTTGGAAAGTGGTTGCATCTGGACTAATTTGGGTCCTGCGGATCGATTGGTACCATCCCCGAGCTTGTACGACCTTCGGAAGAGGTCGACCGACGAAATTCCCCCAAATCTGAGGAGATATTCTTGAATAACTTTTTTTGTGAAGGTCGGAGAGACTTGCAAGTAGGCTCTACCCCCACTAAATGGGGTTGCACGCATCGATCGGTACCATCCTTGAGCTTCTCCGACTTTCGGAAGGGTTAGGGTTAGGGTTAGGGATGAAAGCACATAGGAGAAAGAGATATTCTTGAATAACTTTTTTTGTGAAGGTCGGAGAGACTTGCAAGTAGGCTCTACCCCCACTAAATGGGGTAGCGCGCATCGATCGGTACCATCCTTGAGCTTCTCCGACTTTCGGAAGGGTTAGGGTTAGGGTTAGGGATGAAAGCACATAGGAGAAAGAGATATTCTTGAATAACTTTTTTTGTGAAGGTCGGAGAGACTTGGAAAGTGGTTGCATCTGGACTAATTTGTGTCCTGCGGATCGATTGGTACCATCCGCGAGCTTGTACGACCTTCGGAAGAGGTCGACCGACGAAATTCCCCCAAATCTGAGGAGATATTCTTGAATAACTTTTTTTGTGAAGGTCGGAGAGACTTGCAAGTAGGCTCTACCCCCACTAAATGGGGTAGCGCGCATCGATCGGTACCATCCTTGAGCTTCTCCGACTTTCGGAAGGGTTAGGGTTAGGGTTAGGGATGAAAGCACATAGGAGAAAGAGATATTCTTGAATAACTTTTTTTGTGAAGGTCGGAGAGACTTGCAAGTAGGCTCTACCCCCACTAAATGGGGTAGCGCGCATCGATCGGTACCATCCTTGAGCTTCTCCGACTTTCGGAAGGGTTAGGGTTAGGGTTAGGGATGAAAGCACATAGGAGAAAGAGATATTCTTGAATAACTTTTTTTGTGAAGGTCGGAGAGACTTGGAAAGTGGTTGCATCTGGACTAATTTGGGTCCTGCGGATCGATTGGTACCATCCCCGAGCTTGTACGACCTTCGGAAGAGGTCGACCGACGAAATTCCCCCAAATCTGAGGAGATATTCTTGAATAACTTTTTTTGTGAAGGTCGGAGAGACTTGCAAGTAGGCTCTACCCCCACTAAATGGGGTTGCGCGCATCGATCGGTACCATCCTTGAGCTTCTCCGACTTTTGGAAGGGTTAGGGTTAGGGTTAGGGATGAAAGCACATAGGAGAAAGAGATATTCTTGAATAACTTTTTTTGTGAAGGTCGGAGAGACTTGCAAGTAGGCTCTACCCCCACTAAATGGGGTAGCGCGCATCGATCGGTACCATCCTTGAGCTTCTCCGACTTTCGGAAGGGTTAGGGTTAGGGTTAGGGATGAAAGCACATAGGAGAAAGAGATATTCTTGAATAACTTTTTTTGTGAAGGTCGGAGAGACTTGGAAAGTGGTTGCATCTGGACTAATTTGGGTCCTGCGGAACGATTGGTACCATCCCCGAGCTTGTACGACCTTCGGAAGAGGTCGACCGACGAAATTCCCCCAAATCTGAGGAGATATTCTTGAATAACTTTTTTTGTGAAGGTCGGAGAGACTTGCAAGTAGGCTCTACCCCCACTAAATGGGGTTGCGCGCATCGATCGGTACCATCCTCGAGCTTCTCCGACTTTCGGAAGGGTTAGGGTTAGGGTTAGGGATGAAAGCACATAGGAGAAAGAGATATTCTTGAATAACTTTTTTTGTGAAGGTCGGAGAGACTTGCAAGTAGGCTCTACCCCCACTAAATGGGGTAGCGCGCATCGATCGGTACCATCTTTGAGCTTCTCCGACTTTCGGAAGGGTTAGGGTTAGGGTTAGGGATGAAAGCACATAGGAGAAAGAGATATTCTTGAATAACTTTTTTTGTGAAGGTCGGAGAGACTTGCAAGTAGGCTCTACCCCCACTAAATGGGGTAGCGCGCATCGATCGGTACCATCCTTGAGCTTCTCCGACTTTCGGAAGGGTTAGGGTTAGGGTTAGGGATGAAAGCACATAGGAGAAAGAGATATTCTTGAATAACTTTTTTTGTGAAGGTCGGAGAGACTTGCAAGTAGGCTCTGCCCCCACTAAATGGGGTAGCGCGCATCGATCGGTACCATCCTTGAGCTTCTCCGACTTTCGGAAGGGTTAGGGTTAGGGTTAGGGATGAAAGCACATAGGAGAAAGAGATATTCTTGAATAACTTTTTTTGTGAAGGTCGGAGAGACTTGGAAAGTGGTTGCATCTGGACTAATTTGGGTCCTGCGGATCGATTGGTACCATCCCCGAGCTTGTACGACCTTCGGAAGAGGTCGACCGACGAAATTCCCCCAAATCTGAGGAGATATTCTTGAATAACTTTTTTTGTGAAGGTCTGAGAGACTTGCAAGTAGGCTCTACCCCCACTAAATGGGGTAGCGCGCATCGATCGGTACCATCTTTGAGCTTCTCCGACTTTCGGAAGGGTTAGGGTTAGGGATGAAAGCACATAGGAGAAAGAGATATTCTTGAATAACTTTTTTTGTGAAGGTCGGAGAGACTTGCAAGTAGGCTCTACTCCCACTAAATGGGGTAGCGCGCATCGATCGGTACCATCCTTGAGCTTCTCCGACTTTCGGAAGGGTTAGGGTTAGGGTTAGGGATGAAAGCACATAGGAGAAAGAGATATTCTTGAATAACTTTTTTTGTGAAGGTCGGAGAGACTTGGAAAGTGGTTGCATCTGGACTAATTTGGGTCCTGCAGATCGATTGGTACCATCCCCGAGCTTGTACGACCTTCGGAAGAGGTCGACCGACGAAATTCCCCCAAATCTGAGGAGATATTCTTGAATTACTTTTTTTGTGAAGGTCGGAGAGACTTGCAAGTAGGCTCTACCCCCACTAAATGGGGTTGCGCGCATCGATCGGTACCATCCTTGAGCTTCTCCGACTTTCGGAAGGGTTAGGGTTAGGGTTAGGGATGAAAGCACATAGGAGAAAGAGATATTCTTGAATAACTTTTTTTGTGAAGGTCGGAGAGACTTGCAAGTAGGCTCTACCCCCACTAAATGGGGTAGCGCGCATCGATCGGTACCATCCTTGAGCTTCTCCGACTTTCGGAAGGGTTAGGGTTAGGGTTAGGGATGAAAGCACATAGGAGAAAGAGATATTCTTGAATAACTTTTTTTGTGAAGGTCGGAGAGACTTGCAAGTAGGCTCTGCCCCCACTAAATGGAGTAGCGCGCATCGATCGGTACCATCCTTGAGCTTCTCCGACTTTCGGAAGGGTTAGGGTTAGGGTTAGGGATGAAAGCACATAGGAGAAAGAGATATTCTTGAATAACTTTTTTTGTGAAGGTCGGAGAGACTTGGAAAGTGGTTGCATCTGGACTAATTTGGGTCCTGCGGATCGATTGGTACCATCCCCGAGCTTGTACGACCTTCGGAAGAGGTCGACCGACGAAATTCCCCCAAATCTGAGGAGATATTCTTGAATTACTTTTTTTGTGAAGGTCGGAGAGACTTGCAAGTAGGCTCTACCCCCACTAAATGGGGTTGCGCGCATCGATCGGTACCATCCTTGAGCTTCTCCGACTTTCGGAAGGGTTAGGGTTAGGGTTAGGGATGAAAGCACATAGGAGAAAGAGATATTCTTGAATAACTTTTTTTGTGAAGGTCGGAGAGACTTGCAAGTAGGCTCTACCCCCACTAAATGGGGTAGCGCGCATCGATCGGTACCATCCTTGAGCTTCTCCGACTTTCGGAAGGGTTAGGGTTAGGGTTAGGGATGAAAGCACATAGGAGAAAGAGATATTCTTGAATAACTTTTTTTGTGAAGGTCGGAGAGACTTGCAAGTAGGCTCTGCCCCCACTAAATGGGGTAGCGCGCATCGATCGGTCCCATCCTTGAGCTTCTCCGACTTTCGGAAGGGTTAGGGTTAGGGTTAGGGATGAAAGCACATAGGAGAAAGAGATATTCTTGAATAACTTTTTTTGTGAAGGTCGGAGAGACTTGGAAAGTGGTTGCATCTGGACTAGTTTGGGTCCTGCGGATCGATTGGTACCATCCCCGAGCTTGTACGACCTTCGGAAGAGGTCGACCGACGAAATTCCCCCAAATCTGAGGAGATATTCTTGAATAACTTTTTTTGTGAAGGTCTGAGAGACTTGCAAGTAGGCTCTACCCCCACTAAATGGGGTAGCGCGCATCGATCGGTACCATCCTTGAGCTTCTCCGACTTTCGGAAGGGTTAGGGTTAGGGATGAAAGCACATAGGAGAAAGAGATATTCTTGAATAACTTTTTTTGTGAAGGTCGGAGAGACTTGAAAAGTGGTTGCATCTGGACTAATTTGGGTCCTGCGGATCGATTGGTACCATCCCCGAGCTTGTACGACCTTCGGAAGAGGTCGACCGACGAAATTCCCCCAAATCTGAGGAGATATTCTTGAATAACTTTTTTTGTGAAGGTCGGAGAGACTTGCAAGTAGGCTCTACCCCCACTAAATGGGGTTGCGCGCATCGATCGGTACCATCCTTGAGCTTCTCCGACTTTCGGAAGGGTTAGGGTTAGGGATGAAAGCACATAGGAGAAAGAGATATTCTTGAATAACTTTTTTTGTGAAGGTCGGAGAGACTTGCAAGTAGGCTTTACCCCCACTAAATGGGGTAGCGCGCATCGATCGGTACCATCCTTGAGCTTCTCCGACTTTCGGAAGGGTTAGGGTTAGGGTTAGGGATGAAAGCACATAGGAGAAAGAGATATTCTTGAATAACTTTTTTTGTGAAGGTCGGAGAGACTTGAAAAGTGGTTGCATCTGGACTAATTTGGGTCCTGCGGATCGATTGGTACCATCCCCGAGCTTGTACGACCTTCGGAAGAGGTCGACCGACGAAATTCCCCCAAATCTGAGGAGATATTCTTGAATTACTTTTTTTGTGAAGGTCGGAGAGACTTGCAAGTAGGCTCTACTCCCACTAAATGGGGTTGCGCGCATCGATCGGTACCATCCTTGAGCTTCTCCGACTTTCGGAAGGGTTAGGGTTAGGGTTAGGGATGAAAGCACATAGGAGAAAGAGATATTCTTGAATAACTTTTTTTGTGAAGGTCGGAGAGACTTGCAAGTAGGCTCTACCCCCACTAAATGTGGTAGCGCGCATCGATCGGTACCATCCTTGAGCTTCTCCGACTTTCGGAAGGGTTAGGGTTAGGGTTAGGGATGAAAGCACATAGGAGAAAGAGATATTCTTGAATAACTTTTTTTGTGAAGGTCGGAGAGACTTGCAAGTAGGCTCTACCCCCACTAAATGGGGTAGCGCGCATCGATCGGTACCATCCTTGAGCTTCTCCGACTTTCGGAAGGGTTAGGGTTAGGGTTAGGGATGAAAGCACATAGGAGAAAGAGATATTCTTGAATAACTTTTTTTGTGAAGGTCGGAGAGACTTGCAAGTAGGCTCTACCCCCACTAAATGGGGTAGCGCGCATCGATCGGTACCATCCTTGAGCTTCTCCGACTTTCGGAAGGGTTAGGGTTAGGGATGAAAGCACATAGGAGAAAGAGATATTCTTGAATAACTTTTTTTGTGAAGGTCGGAGAGACTTGGAAAGTGGTTGCATCTGGACTAATTTGGGTCCTGCGGATCGATTGGTACCATCCCCGAGCTTGTACGACCTTCGGAAGAGGTCGACCGACGAAATTCCCCCAAATCTGAGGAGATATTCTTGAATAACTTTTTTTGTGAAGGTCGGAGAGACTTGCAAGTAGGCTCTACCCCCACTAAATGGGGTTGCGCGCATCGATCGGTACCATCCTTGAGCTTCTCCGACTTTCGGAAGGGTTAGGGTTAGGGTTAGGGATGAAAGCACATAGGAGAAAGAGATATTCTTGAATAACTTTTTTTGTGAAGGTCGGAGAGACTTGCAAGTAGGCTCTACCCCCACTAAATGGGGTAGCGCGCATCGATCGGTACCATCCTTGAGCTTCTCCGACTTTCGGAAGGGTTAGGGTTAGGGTTAGGGATGAAAGCACATAGGAGAAAGAGATATTCTTGAATAACTTTTTTTGTGAAGGTCGGAGAGACTTGGAAAGTGGTTGCATCTGGACTAATTTGTGTCCTGCGGATCGATTGGTACCATCCCCAAGCTTGTACGACCTTCGGAAGAGGTCGACCGACGAAATTCCCCCAAATCTGAGGAGATATTCTTGAATAACTTTTTTTGTGAAGGTCGGAGAGACTTGCAAGTAGGCTCTACCCCCACTAAATGGGGTAGCGCGCATCGATCGGTACCATCCTTGAGCTTCTCCGACTTTCGGAAGGGTTAGGGTTAGGGTTAGGGATGAAAGCACATAGGAGAAAGAGATATTCTTGAATAACTTTTTTTGTGAAGGTCGGAGAGACTTGCAAGTAGGCTCTACCCCCACTAAATGGGGTAGCGCGCATCGATCGGTACCATCCTTGAGCTTCTCCGACTTTCGGAAGGGTTAGGGTTAGGGTTAGGGATGAAAGCACATAGGAGAAAGAGATATTCTTGAATAACTTTTTTTGTGAAGGTCGGAGAGACTTGGAAAGTGGTTGCATCTGGACTAATTTGGGTCCTGCGGATCGATTGGTACCATCCCCGAGCTTGTACGACCTTCGAAAGAGGTCGACCGACGAAATTCCCCCAAATCTGAGGAGATATTCTTGAATAACTTTTTTTGTGAAGGTCGGAGAGACTTGCAAGTAGGCTCTACCCCCACTAAATGGGGTTGCGCGCATCGATCGGTACCATCCTTGAGCTTCTCCGACTTTCGGAAGGGTTAGGGTTAGGGTTAGGGATGAAAGCACATAGGAGAAAGAGATATTCTTGAATAACTTTTTTTGTGAAGGTCGGAGAGACTTGCAAGTAGGCTCTACTCCCACTAAATGGGGTAGCGCGCATCGATCGGTACCATCCTTGAGCTTCTCCGACTTTCGGAAGGGTTAGGGTTAGGGTTAGGGATGAAAGCACATAGGAGAAAGAGATATTCTTGAATAACTTTTTTTGTGAAGGTCGGAGAGACTTGGAAAGTGGTTGCATCTGGACTAATTTGGGTCCTGCGGATCGATTGGTACCATCCCCGAGCTTGTACGACCTTCGGAAGAGGTCGACCGACGAAATTCCCCCAAATCTGAGGAGATATTCTTGAATTACTTTTTTTTTGAAGGTCGGAGAGACTTGCAAGTAGGCTCTACCCCCACTAAATGGGGTTGCACGCATCGATCGGTACCATCCTTGAGCTTCTCCGACTTTCGGAAGGGTTAGGGTTAGGGTTAGGGATGAAAGCACATAGGAGAAAGAGATATTCTTGAATAACTTTTTTTGTGAAGGTCGGAGAGACTTGCAAGTAGGCTCTACCCCCACTAAATGTGGTAGCGCGCATCGATCGGTACCATCCTTGAGCTTCTCCGACTTTCGGAAGGGTTAGGGTTAGGGTTAGGGATGAAAGCACATAGGAGAAAGAGATATTCTTGAATAACTTTTTTTGTGAAGGTCGGAGAGACTTGCAAGTAGGCTCTACCCCCACTAAATGGGGTAGCGCGCATCGATCGGTACCATCCTTGAGCTTCTCCGACTTTCGGAAGGGTTAGGGTTAGGGATGAAAGCACATAGGAGAAAGAGATATTCTTGAATAACTTTTTTTGTGAAGGTCGGAGAGACTTGCAAGTAGGCTCTACCCCCACTAAATGGGGTAGCGCGCATCGATCGGTACCATCCTTGAGCTTCTCCGACTTTCGGAAGGGTTAGGGTTAGGGTTAGGGATGAAAGCACATAGGAGAAAGAGATATTCTTGAATAACTTTTTTTGTGAAGGTCGGAGAGACTTGGAAAGTGGTTGCATCTGGACTAATTTGGGTCCTGCGGATCGATTGGTACCATCCCCGAGCTTGTACGACCTTCGGAAGAGGTCGACCGACGAAATTCCCCCAAATCTGAGGAGATATTCTTGAATAACTTTTTTTGTGAAGGTTGGAGAGACTTGCAAGTAGGCTCTACCCCCACTAAATGGGGTTGCGCGCATCGATCGGTACCATCCTTGAGCTTCTCCGACTTTCGGAAGGGTTAGGGTTAGGGTTAGGGATGAAAGCACATAGGAGAAAGAGATATTCTTGAATAACTTTTTTTGTGAAGGTCGGAGAGACTTGCAAGTAGGCTCTACCCCCACTAAATGGGGTAGCGCGCATCGATCGGTACCATCCTTGAGCTTCTCCGACTTTCGGAAGGGTTAGGGTTAGGGTTAGGGATGAAAGCACATAGGAGAAAGAGATATTCTTGAATAACTTTTTTTGTGAAGGTCGGAGAGACTTGGAAAGTGGTTGCATCTGGACTAATTTGTGTCCTGCGGATCGATTGGTACCATCCCCGAGCTTGTACGACCTTCGGAAGAGGTCGACCGACGAAATTCCCCCAAATCTGAGGAGATATTCTTGAATAACTTTTTTTGTGAAGGTCGGAGAGACTTGCAAGTAGGCTCTACCCCCACTAAATGGGGTAGCGCGCATCGATCGGTACCATCCTTGAGCTTCTCCGACTTTCGGAAGGGTTAGGGTTAGGGTTAGGGATGAAAGCACATAGGAGAAAGAGATATTCTTGAATAACTTTTTTTGTGAAGGTCGGAGAGACTTGCAAGTAGGCTCTACCCCCACTAAATGGGGTAGCGCGCATCGATCGGTACCATCCTTGAGCTTCTCCGACTTTCGGAAGGGTTAGGGTTAGGGTTAGGGATGAAAGCACATAGGAGAAAGAGATATTCTTGAATAACTTTTTTTGTGAAGGTCGGAGAGACTTGGAAAGTGGTTGCATCTGGACTAATTTGGGTCCTGCGGATCGATTGGTACCATCCCCGAGCTTGTACGACCTTCGGAAGAGGTCGACCGACGAAATTCCCCCAAATCTGAGGAGATATTCTTGAATAACTTTTTTTGTGAAGGTCGGAGAGACTTGCAAGTAGGCTCTACCCCCACTAAATGGGGTTGCGCGCATCGATCGGTACCATCCTTGAGCTTCTCCGACTTTCGGAAGGGTTAGGGTTAGGGTTAGGGATGAAAGCACATAGAAGAAAGAGATATTCTTGAATAACTTTTTTTGTGAAGGTCGGAGAGACTTGCAAGTAGGCTCTACTCCCACTAAATGGGGTAGCGCGCATCGATCGGTACCATCCTTGAGCTTCTCCGACTTTCGGAAGGGTTAGGGTTAGGGTTAGGGATGAAAGCACATAGGAGAAAGAGATATTCTTGAATAACTTTTTTTGTGAAGGTCGGAGAGACTTGGAAAGTGGTTGCATCTGGACTAATTTGGGTCCTGCGGATCGATTGGTACCATCCCCGAGCTTGTACGACCTTCGGAAGAGGTCGACCGACGAAATTCCCCCAAATCTGAGGAGATATTCTTGAATAACTTTTTTTGTGAAGGTCGGAGAGACTTGCAAGTAGGCTCTACTCCCACTAAATGGGGTAGCGCGCATCGATCGGTACCATCCTTGAGCTTCTCCGACTTTCGGAAGGGTTAGGGTTAGGGTTAGGGATGAAAGCACATAGGAGAAAGAGATATTCTTGAATAACTTTTTTTGTGAAGGTCGGAGAGACTTGGAAAGTGGTTGCATCTGGACTAATTTGGGTCCTGCGGATCGATTGGTACCATCCCCGAGCTTGTACGACCTTCGGAAGAGGTCGACCGACGAAATTCCCCCAAATCTGAGGAGATATTCTTGAATAACTTTTTTTGTGAAGGTCGGAGAGACTTGCAAGTAGGCTCTACCCCCACTAAATGGGGTTGCGCGCATCGATCGGTACCATCCTTGAGCTTCTCCGACTTTCGGAAGGGTTAGGGTTAGGGTTAGGGATGAAAGCACATAGGAGAAAGAGATATTCTTGAATAACTTTTTTTGTGAAGGTCGGAGAGACTTGCAAGTAGGCTCTACCCCCACTAAATGGGGTAACGCGCATCGATCGGTACCATCCTTGAGCTTCTCCGACTTTCGGAAGGGTTAGGGTTAGGGTTAGGGATGAAAGCACATAGGAGAAAGAGATATTCTTGAATAACTTTTTTTGTGAAGGTCGGAGAGACTTGCAAGTAGGCTCTACCCCCACTAAATGGGGTAGCGCGCATCGATCGGTACCATCCTTGAGCTTCTCCGACTTTCGGAAGGGTTAGGGTTAGGGTTAGGGATGAAAGCACATAGGAGAAAGAGATATTCTTGAATAACTTTTTTTGTGAAGGTCGGAGAGACTTGCAAGTAGGCTCTGCCCCCACTAAATGGGGTAGCGCGCATCGATCGGTACCATCCTTGAGCTTCTCCGACTTTCGGAAGGGTTAGGGTTAGGGTTAGGGATGAAAGCACATAGGAGAAAGAGATATTCTTGAATAACTTTTTTTGTGAAGGTCGGAGAGACTTGGAAAGTGGTTGCATCTGGACTAATTTGGGTCCTGCGGATCGATTGGTACCATCCCCGAGCTTGTACGACCTTCGGAAGAGGTCGACCGACGAAATTCCCCCAAATCTGAGGAGATATTCTTGAATAACTTTTTTTGTGAAGGTCTGAGAGACTTGCAAGTAGGCTCTACCCCCACTAAATGGGGTAGCGCGCATCGATCGGTACCATCCTTGAGCTTCTCCGACTTTCGGAAGGGTTAGGGTTAGGGATGAAAGCACATAGGAGAAAGAGATATTCTTGAATAACTTTTTTTGTGAAGGTCGGAGAGACTTGGAAAGTGGTTGCATCTGGACTAATTTGGGTCCTGCGGATCGATTGGTACCATCCCCGAGCTTGTACGACCTTCGAAAGAGGTCGACCGACGAAATTCCCCCAAATCTGAGGAGATATTCTTGAATAACTTTTTTTGTGAAGGTCGGAGAGACTTGCAAGTAGGCTCTACCCCCACTAAATGGGGTTGCGCGCATCGATCGGTACCATCCTTGAGCTTCTCCGACTTTCGGAAGGGTTAGGGTTAGGGTTAGGGATGAAAGCACATAGGAGAAAGAGATATTCTTGAATAACTTTTTTTGTGAAGGTCGGAGAGACTTGCAAGTAGGCTCTACCCCCACTAAATGGGGTAGCGCGCATCGATCGGTACCATCCTTGAGCTTCTCCGACTTTCGGAAGGGTTAGGGTTAGGGTTAGGGATGAAAGCACATAGGAGAAAGAGATATTCTTGAATAACTTTTTTTGTGAAGGTCGGAGAGACTTGGAAAGTGGTTGCATCTGGACTAATTTGGGTCCTGCGGATCGATTGGTACCATCCCCGAGCTTTTACGACCTTCGGAAGAGGTCGACCGACGAAATTCCCCCAAATCTGAGGAGATATTCTTGAATTACTTTTTTTGTGAAGGTCGGAGAGACTTGCAAGTAGGCTCTACCCCCACTAAATGGGGTTGCGCGCATCGATCGGTACTATCCTTGAGCTTCTCCGACTTTCGGAAGGGTTAGGGTTAGGGTTAGGGATGAAAGCACATAGGAGAAAGAGATATTCTTGAATAACTTTTTTTGTGAAGGTCGGAGAGACTTGCAAGTAGGCTCTACCCCCACTAAATGTGGTAGCGCGCATCGATCGGTACCATCCTTGAGCTTCTTCGACTTTCGGAAGGGTTAGGGTTAGGGTTAGGGATGAAAGCACATAGGAGAAAGAGATATTCTTGAATAACTTTTTTTGTGAAGGTCGGAGAGACTTGCAAGTAGGCTCTACCCCCACTAAATGGGGTAGCGCGCATCGATCGGTACCATCCTTGAGCTTCTCCGACTTTCGGAAGGGTTAGGGTTAGGGTTAGGGATGAAAGCACATAGGAGAAAGAGATATTCTTGAATAACTTTTTTTGTGAAGGTCGGAGAGACTTGCAAGTAGGCTCTACCCCCACTAAATGGGGTAGCGCGCATCGATCGGTACCATCTTTGAGCTTCTCCGACTTTCGGAAGGGTTAGGGTTAGGGTTAGGGATGAAAGCACATAGGAGAAAGAGATATTCTTGAATAACTTTTTTTGTGAAGGTCGGAGAGACTTGGAAAGTGGTTGCATCTGGACTAATTTGGGTCCTGCGGATCGATTGGTACCATCCCCGAGCTTGTACGACCTTCGGAAGAGGTCGACCGACGAAATTCCCCCAAATCTGAGGAGATATTCTTGAATAACTTTTTTTGTGAAGGTCGGAGAGACTTGCAAGTAGGCTCTACCCCCACTAAATGGGGTTGCGCGCATCGATCGGTACCATCCTTGAGCTTCTCCGACTTTCGGAAGGGTTAGGGTTAGGGTTAGGGATGAAAGCACATAGGAGAAAGAGATATTCTTGAATAACTTTTTTTGTGAAGGTCGGAGAGACTTGCAAGTAGGCTCTACCCCCACTAAATGGGGTAGCGCGCATCGATCGGTACCATCCTTGAGCTTCTCCGACTTTCGGAAGGGTTAGGGTTAGGGTTAGGGATGAAAGCACATAGGAGAAAGAGATATTCTTGAATAACTTTTTTTGTGAAGGTCGGAGAGACTTGGAAAGTGGTTGCATCTGGACTAATTTGGGTCCTGCGGATCGATTGGTACCATCCCCGAGCTTGTACGACCTTCGGAAGAGGTCGACCGACGAAATTCCCCCAAATCTGAGGAGATATTCTTGAATTACTTTTTTTGTGAAGGTCGGAGAGACTTGCAAGTAGGCTCTACCCCCACTAAATGGGGTAGCGCGCATCGATCGGTACCATCCTTGAGCTTCTCCGACTTTCGGAAGGGTTAGGGTTAGGGTTAGGGATGAAAGCACATAGGAGAAAGAGATATTCTTGAATAACTTTTTTTGTGAAGGTCGGAGAGACTTGAAAAGTGGTTGCATCTGGACTAATTTGGGTCCTGCGGATCGATTGGTACCATCCCCGAGCTTGTACGACCTTCGGAAGAGGTCGACCGACGAAATTCCCCCAAATCTGAGGAGATATTCTTGAATAACTTTTTTTGTGAAGGTCGGAGAGACTTGCAAGTAGGCTCTACCCCCACTAAATGGGGTTGCGCGCATCGATCGGTACCATCCTTGAGCTTCTCCGACTTTCGGAAGGGTTAGGGTTAGGGTTAGGGATGAAAGCACATAGGAGAAAGAGATATTCTTGAATAACTTTTTTTGTGAAGGTCGGAGAGACTTGCAAGTAGGCTCTACCCCCACTAAATGGGGTAGCGCGCATCGATCGGTACCATCCTTGAGCTTCTCCGACTTTCGGAAGGGTTAGGGTTAGGGTTAGGGATGAAAGCACATAGGAGAAAGAGATATTCTTGAATAACTTTTTTTGTGAAGGTCGGAGAGACTTGGAAAGTGGTTGCATCTGGACTAATTTGGGTCCTGCGGATCGATTGGTACCATCCCCGAGCTTGTACGACCTTCGGAAGAGGTCGACCGACGAAATTCCCCCAAATCTGAGGAGATATTCTTGAATTACTTTTTTTGTGAAGGTCGGAGAGACTTGCAAGTAGGCTCTACCCCCACTAAATGGGGTTGCGCGCATCGATCGGTACCATCCTTGAGCTTCTCCGACTTTCGGAAGGGTTAGGGTTAGGGTTAGGGATGAAAGCACATAGGAGAAAGAGATATTCTTGAATAACTTTTTTTGTGAAGGTCGGAGAGACTTGCAAGTAGGCTCTACCCCCACTAAATGGGGTAGCGCGCATCGATCGGTACCATCCTTGAGCTTCTCCGACTTTCGGAAGGGTTAGGGTTAGGGTTAGGGATGAAAGCACATAGGAGAAAGAGATATTCTTGAATAACTTTTTTTGTGAAGGTCGGAGAGACTTGCAAGTAGGCTCTACCCCCACTAAATGGGGTAGCGCGCATCGATCGGTACCATCTTTGAGCTTCTCCGACTTTCGGAAGGGTTAGGGTTAGGGTTAGGGATGAAAGCACATAGGAGAAAGAGATATTCTTGAATAACTTTTTTTGTGAAGGTCGGAGAGACTTGGAAAGTGGTTGCATCTGGACTAATTTGGGTCCTGCGGATCGATTGGTACCATCCCCGAGCTTGTACGACCTTCGGAAGAGGTCGACCGACGAAATTCCCCCAAATCTGAGGAGATATTCTTGAATAACTTTTTTTGTGAAGGTCGGAGAGACTTGCAAGTAGGCTCTACCCCCACTAAATGGGGTTGCGCGCATCGATCGGTACCATCCTTGAGCTTCTCCGACTTTCGGAAGGGTTAGGGTTAGGGTTAGGGATGAAAGCACATAGGAGAAAGAGATATTCTTGAATAACTTTTTTTGTGAAGGTCGGAGAGACTTGCAAGTAGGCTCTACCCCCACTAAATGGGGTAGCGCGCATCGATCGGTACCATCCTTGAGCTTCTCCGACTTTCGGAAGGGTTAGGGTTAGGGTTAGGGATGAAAGCACATAGGAGAAAGAGATATTCTTGAATAACTTTTTTTGTGAAGGTCGGAGAGACTTGGAAAGTGGTTGCATCTGGACTAATTTGGGTCCTGCGGATCGATTGGTACCATCCCCGAGCTTGTACGACCTTCGGAAGAGGTCGACCGACGAAATTCCCCCAAATCTGAGGAGATATTCTTGAATTACTTTTTTTGTGAAGGTCGGAGAGACTTGCAAGTAGGCTCTACCCCCACTAAATGGGGTAGCGCGCATCGATCGGTACCATCCTTGAGCTTCTCCGACTTTCGGAAGGGTTAGGGTTAGGGTTAGGGATGAAAGCACATAGGAGAAAGAGATATTCTTGAATAACTTTTTTTGTGAAGGTCGGAGAGACTTGAAAAGTGGTTGCATCTGGACTAATTTGGGTCCTGCGGATCGATTGGTACCATCCCCGAGCTTGTACGACCTTCGGAAGAGGTCGACCGACGAAATTCCCCCAAATCTGAGGAGATATTCTTGAATAACTTTTTTTGTGAAGGTCGGAGAGACTTGCAAGTAGGCTCTACCCCCACTAAATGGGGTTGCGCGCATCGATCGGTACCATCCTTGAGCTTCTCCGACTTTCGGAAGGGTTAGGGTTAGGGTTAGGGATGAAAGCACATAGGAGAAAGAGATATTCTTGAATAACTTTTTTTGTGAAGGTCGGAGAGACTTGCAAGTAGGCTCTACCCCCACTAAATGGGGTAGCGCGCATCGATCGGTACCATCCTTGAGCTTCTCCGACTTTCGGAAGGGTTAGGGTTAGGGTTAGGGATGAAAGCACATAGGAGAAAGAGATATTCTTGAATAACTTTTTTTGTGAAGGTCGGAGAGACTTGGAAAGTGGTTGCATCTGGACTAATTTGGGTCCTGCGGATCGATTGGTACCATCCCCGAGCTTGTACGACCTTCGGAAGAGGTCGACCGACGAAATTCCCCCAAATCTGAGGAGATATTCTTGAATTACTTTTTTTGTGAAGGTCGGAGAGACTTGCAAGTAGGCTCTACCCCCACTAAATGGGGTTGCGCGCATCGATCGGTACCATCCTTGAGCTTCTCCGACTTTCGGAAGGGTTAGGGTTAGGGTTAGGGATGAAAGCACATAGGAGAAAGAGATATTCTTGAATAACTTTTTTTGTGAAGGTCGGAGAGACTTGCAAGTAGGCTCTACCCCCACTAAATGGGGTAGCGCGCATCGATCGGTACCATCCTTGAGCTTCTCCGACTTTCGGAAGGGTTAGGGTTAGGGTTAGGGATGAAAGCACATAGGAGAAAGAGATATTCTTGAATAACTTTTTTTGTGAAGGTCGGAGAGACTTGGAAAGTGGTTGCATCTGGACTAATTTGGGTCCTGCGGATCGATTGGTACCATCCCCGAGCTTGTACGACCTTCGGAAGAGGTCGACCGACGAAATTCCCCCAAATCTGAGGAGATATTCTTGAATTACTTTTTTTGTGAAGGTCGGAGAGACTTGCAAGTAGGCTCTACCCCCACTAAATGGGGTTGCGCGCATCGATCGGTACCATCCTTGAGCTTCTCCGACTTTCGGAAGGGTTAGGGTTAGGGTTAGGGATGAAAGCACATAGGAGAAAGAGATATTCTTGAATAACTTTTTTTGTGAAGGTCGGAGAGACTTGCAAGTAGGCTCTACCCCCACTAAATGGGGTAACGCGCATCGATTGGTACCATCCTTGAGCTTCTCCGACTTTCGGAAGGGTTAGGGTTAGGGTTAGGGATGAAAGCACATAGGAGAAAGAGATATTCTTGAATAACGTTTTTTGTGAAGGTCGGAGAGACTTGCAAGTAGGCTCTACCCCCACTAAATGGGGTAGCGCGCATCGATCGGTACCATCCTTGAGCTTCTCCGACTTTCGGAAGGGTTAGGGTTAGGGTTAGGGATGAAAGCACATAGGAGAAAGAGATATTCTTGAATAACTTTTTTTGTGAAGGTCGGAGAGACTTGCAAGTAGGCTCTACCCCCACTAAATGGGGTAGCGCGCATCGATCGGTACCATCCTTGAGCTTCTCCGACTTTCGGAAGGGTTAGGGTTAGGGTTAGGGATGAAAGCACATAGGAGAAAGAGATATTCTTGAATAACTTTTTTTGTGAAGGTCGGAGAGACTTGGAAAGTGGTTGCATCTGGACTAATTTGGGTCCTGCGGATCGATTGGTACCATCCCCGAGCTTGTACGACCTTCGGAAGAGGTCGACCGACGAAATTCCCCCAAATCTGAGGAGATATTCTTGAATTACTTTTTTTGTGAAGGTCGGAGAGACTTGCAAGTAGGCTCTACCCCCACTAAATGGGGTTGCGCGCATCGATCGGTACCATCCTTGAGCTTCTCCGACTTTCGGAAGGGTTAGGGTTAGGGTTAGGGATGAAAGCACATAGGAGAAAGAGATATTCTTGAATAACTTTTTTTGTGAAGGTCGGAGAGACTTGCAAGTAGGCTCTACCCCCACTAAATGGGGTAGCGCGCATCGATCGGTACCATCCTTGAGCTTCTCCGACTTTCGGAAGGGTTAGGGTTAGGGTTAGGGATGAAAGCACATAGGAGAAAGAGATATTCTTGAATAACTTTTTTTGTGAAGGTCGGAGAGACTTGGAAAGTGGTTGCATCTGGACTAATTTGGGTCCTGCGGATCGATTGGTACCATCCCCGAGCTTGTACGACCTTCGGAAGAGGTCGACCGACGAAATTCCCCCAAATCTGAGGAGATATTCTTGAATTACTTTTTTTGTGAAGGTCGGAGAGACTTGCAAGTAGGCTCTACCCCCACTAAATGGGGTTGCGCGCATCGATCGGTACCATCCTTGAGCTTCTCCGACTTTCGGAAGGGTTAGGGTTAGGGTTAGGGATGAAAGCACATAGGAGAAAGAGATATTCTTGAATAACTTTTTTTGTGAAGGTCGGAGAGACTTGCAAGTAGGCTCTACCCCCACTAAATGGGGTAACGCGCATCGATTGGTACCATCCTTGAGCTTCTCCGACTTTCGGAAGGGTTAGGGTTAGGGTTAGGGATGAAAGCACATAGGAGAAAGAGATATTCTTGAATAACGTTTTTTGTGAAGGTCGGAGAGACTTGCAAGTAGGCTCTACCCCCACTAAATGGGGTAGCGCGCATCGATCGGTACCATCCTTGAGCTTCTCCGACTTTCGGAAGGGTTAGGGTTAGGGTTAGGGATGAAAGCACATAGGAGAAAGAGATATTCTTGAATAACTTTTTTTGTGAAGGTCGGAGAGACTTGCAAGTAGGCTCTACCCCCACTAAATGGGGTAGCGCGCATCGATCGGTACCATCCTTGAGCTTCTCCGACTTTCGGAAGGGTTAGGGTTAGGGTTAGGGATGAAAGCACATAGGAGAAAGAGATATTCTTGAATAACTTTTTTTGTGAAGGTCGGAGAGACTTGGAAAGTGGTTGCATCTGGACTAATTTGGGTCCTGCGGATCGATTGGTACCATCCCCGAGCTTGTAAGACCTTCGGAAGAGGTCGACCGACGAAATTCCCCCAAATCTGAGGAGATATTCTTGAATAACTTTTTTTGTGAAGGTCGGAGAGACTTGCAAGTAGGCTCTACCCCCACTAAATGGGGTTGCGCGCATCGATCGGTACCATCCTTGAGCTTCTCCGACTTTCGGAAGGGTTAGGGTTAGGGTTAGGGATGAAAGCACATAGGAGAAAGAGATATTCTTGAATAACTTTTTTTGTGAAGGTCGGAGAGACTTGCAAGTAGGCTCTACCCCCACTAAATGGGGTAGCGCGCATCGATCGGTACCATCCTTGAGCTTCTCCGACTTTCGGAAGGGTTAGGGTTAGGGTTAGGGATGAAAGCACATAGGAGAAAGAGATATTCTTGAATAACTTTTTTTGTGAAGGTCGGAGAGACTTGGAAAGTGGTTGCATCTGGACTAATTTGGGTCCTGCGGATCGATTGGTACCATCCCCAAGCTTGTACGACCTTCGGAAGAGGTCGACCGACGAAATTCCCCCAAATCTGAGGAGATATTCTTGAATAACTTTTTTTGTGAAGGTCGGAGAGACTTGCAAGTAGGCTCTACTCCCACTAAATGGGGTAGCGCGCATCGATCGGTACCATCCTTGAGCTTCTCCGACTTTCGGAAGGGTTAGGGTTAGGGTTAGGGATGAAAGCACATAGGAGAAAGAGATATTCATGAATAACTTTTTTTGTGAAGGTTGGAGAGACTTGGAAAGTGGTTGCATCTGGACTAATTTGGGTCCTGCGGATCGATTGGTACCATCCCCGAGCTTGTACGACCTTCGGAAGAGGTCGACCGACGAAATTCCCCCAAATCTGAGGAGATATTCTTGAATAACTTTTTTTGTGAAGGTCGGAGAGACTTGCAAGTAGGCTCTACCCCCACTAAATGGGGTTGCGCGCATCGATCGGTACCATCCTTGAGCTTCTCCGACTTTCGGAAGGGTTAGGGTTAGGGTTAGGGATGAAAGCACATAGGAGAAAGAGATATTCTTGAATAACTTTTTTTGTGAAGGTCGGAGAGACTTGCAAGTAGGCTCTACCCCCACTAAATGGGGTAGCGCGCATCGATCGGTACCATCCTTGAGCTTCTCCGACTTTCGGAAGGGTTAGGGTTAGGGTTAGGGATGAAAGCACATAGGAGAAAGAGATATTCTTGAATAACTTTTTTTGTGAAGGTCGGAGAGACTTGCAAGTAGGCTCTACCCCCACTAAATGGGGTAGCGCGCATCGATCAGTACCATCTTTGAGCTTCTCCGACTTTCGGAAGGGTTAGGGTTAGGGTTAGGGATGAAAGCACATAGGAGAAAGAGATATTCTTGAATAACTTTTTTTGTGAAGGTCGGAGAGACTTGCAAGTAGGCTCTACCCCCACTAAATGGGGTAGCGCACATCGATCGGTACCATCCTTGAGCTTCTCCGACTTTCGGAAGGGTTAGGGTTAGGGTTAGGGATGAAAGCACATAGGAGAAAGAGATATTCTTGAATAACTTTTTTTGTGAAGGTCGGAGAGACTTGGAAAGTGGTTGCATCTGGACTAATTTGGGTCCTGCGGATCGATTGGTACCATCCCCGAGCTTGTACGACCTTCGGAAGAGGTCGACCGACGAAATTCCCCCAAATCTGAGGAGATATTCTTGAATTACTTTTTTTGTGAAGGTCGGAGAGACTTGCAAGTAGGCTCTACCCCCACTAAATGGGGTTGCGCGCATCGATCGGTACCATCCTTGAGCTTCTCCGACTTTCGGAAGGGTTAGGGTTAGGGTTAGGGATGAAAGCACATAGGAGAAAGAGATATTCTTGAATAACTTTTTTTGTGAAGGTCGGAGAGACTTGCAAGTAGGCTCTACCCCCACTAAATGGGGTAACGCGCATCGATTGGTACCATCCTTGAGCTTCTCCGACTTTCGGAAGGGTTAGGGTTAGGGTTAGGGATGAAAGCACATAGGAGAAAGAGATATTCTTGAATAACTTTTTTTGTGAAGGTCGGAGAGACTTGCAAGTAGGCTCTACCCCCACTAAATGGGGTAGCGCGCATCGATCGGTACCATCCTTGAGCTTCTCCGACTTTCGGAAGGGTTAGGGTTAGGGTTAGGGATGAAAGCACATAGGAGAAAGAGATATTCTTGAATAACTTTTTTTGTGAAGGTCGGAGAGACTTGCAAGTAGGCTCTACCCCCACTAAATGGGGTAGCGCGCATCGATCGGTACCATCCTTGAGCTTCTCCGACTTTCGGAAGGGTTAGGGTTAGGGTTAGGGATGAAAGCACATAGGAGAAAGAGATATTCTTGAATAACTTTTTTTGTGAAGGTCGGAGAGACTTGGAAAGTGGTTGCATCTGGACTAATTTGGGTCCTGCGGATCGATTGGTACCATCCCCGAGCTTGTAAGACCTTCGGAAGAGGTCGACCGACGAAATTCCCCCAAATCTGAGGAGATATTCTTGAATAACTTTTTTTGTGAAGGTCGGAGAGACTTGCAAGTAGGCTCTACCCCCACTAAATGGGGTTGCGCGCATCGATCGGTACCATCCTTGAGCTTCTCCGACTTTCGGAAGGGTTAGGGTTAGGGTTAGGGATGAAAGCACATAGGAGAAAGAGATATTCTTGAATAACTTTTTTTGTGAAGGTCGGAGAGACTTGCAAGTAGGCTCTACCCCCACTAAATGGGGTAGCGCGCATCGATCGGTACCATCCTTGAGCTTCTCCGACTTTCGGAAGGGTTAGGGTTAGGGTTAGGGATGAAAGCACATAGGAGAAAGAGATATTCTTGAATAACTTTTTTTTTGAAGGTCGGAGAGACTTGGAAAGTGGTTGCATCTGGACTAATTTGGGTCCTGCGGATCGATTGGTACCATCCCCGAGCTTGTACGACCTTCGGAAGAGGTCGACCGACGAAATTCCCCCAAATCTGAGGAGATATTCTTGAATAACTTTTTTTGTGAAGGTCGGAGAGACTTGCAAGTAGGCTCTACCCCCACTAAATGGGGTAGCGCGCATCGATCGGTACCATCCTTGAGCTTCTCCGACTTTCGGAAGGGTTAGGGTTAGGGTTAGGGATGAAAGCACATAGGAGAAAGAGATATTCTTGAATAACTTTTTTTGTGAAGGTCGGAGAGACTTGAAAAGTGGTTGCATCTGGACTAATTTGGGTCCTGCGGATCGATTGGTACCATCCCCGAGCTTGTACGACCTTCGGAAGAGGTCGACCGACGAAATTCCCCCAAATCTGAGGAGATATTCTTGAATAACTTTTTTTGTGAAGGTCGGAGAGACTTGCAAGTAGGCTCTACCCCCACTAAATGGGGTTGCGCGCATCGATCGGTACCATCCTTGAGCTTCTCCGACTTTCGGAAGGGTTAGGGTTAGGGTTAGGGATGAAAGCACATAGGAGAAAGAGATATTCTTGAATAACTTTTTTTGTGAAGGTCGGAGAGACTTGCAAGTAGGCTCTACCCCCACTAAATGGGGTAGCGCGCATCGATCGGTACCATCCTTGAGCTTCTCCGACTTTCGGAAGGGTTAGGGTTAGGGTTAGGGATGAAAGCACATAGGAGAAAGAGATATTCTTGAATAACTTTTTTTGTGAAGGTCGGAGAGACTTGGAAAGTGGTTGCATCTGGACTAATTTGGGTCCTGCGGATCGATTGGTACCATCCCCGAGCTTGTACGACCTTCGGAAGAGGTCGACCGACGAAATTCCCCCAAATCTGAGGAGATATTCTTGAATTACTTTTTTTGTGAAGGTCGGAGAGACTTGCAAGTAGGCTCTACCCCCACTAAATGGGGTTGCGCGCATCGATCGGTACCATCCTTGAGCTTCTCCGACTTTCGGAAGGGTTAGGGTTAGGGTTAGGGATGAAAGCACATAGGAGAAAGAGATATTCTTGAATAACTTTTTTTGTGAAGGTCGGAGAGACGTGCAAGTAGGCTCTACCCCCACTAAATGGGGTAGCGCGCATCGATCGGTACCATCCTTGAGCTTCTCCGACTTTCGGAAGGGTTAGGGTTAGGGTTAGGGATGAAAGCACATAGGAGAAAGAGATATTCTTGAATAACTTTTTTTGTGAAGGTCGGAGAGACTTGGAAAGTGGTTGCATCTGGACTAATTTGGGTCCTGCGGATCGATTGGTACCATCCCCGAGCTTGTACGACCTTCGGAAGAGGTCGACCGACGAAATTCCCCCAAATCTGAGGAGATATTCTTGAATTACTTTTTTTGTGAAGGTCGGAGAGACTTGCAAGTAGGCTCTACCCCCACTAAATGGGGTTGCGCGCATCGATCGGTACCATCCTTGAGCTTCTCCGACTTTCGGAAGGGTTAGGGTTAGGGTTAGGGATGAAAGCACATAGGAGAAAGAGATATTCTTGAATAACTTTTTTTGTGAAGGTCGGAGAGACTTGCAAGTAGGCTCTACCCCCACTAAATGGGGTAACGCGCATCGATTGGTACCATCCTTGAGCTTCTCCGACTTTCGGAAGGGTTAGGGTTAGGGTTAGGGATGAAAGCACATAGGAGAAAGAGATATTCTTGAATAACGTTTTTTGTGAAGGTCGGAGAGACTTGCAAGTAGGCTCTACCCCCACTAAATGGGGTAGCGCGCATCGATCGGTACCATCCTTGAGCTTCTCCGACTTTCGGAAGGGTTAGGGTTAGGGTTAGGGATGAAAGCACATAGGAGAAAGAGATATTCTTGAATAACTTTTTTTGTGAAGGTCGGAGAGACTTGCAAGTAGGCTCTACCCCCACTAAATGGGGTAGCGCGCATCGATCGGTACCATCCTTGAGCTTCTCCGACTTTCGGAAGGGTTAGGGTTAGGGTTAGGGATGAAAGCACATAGGAGAAAGAGATATTCTTGAATAACTTTTTTTGTGAAGGTCGGAGAGACTTGGAAAGTGGTTGCATCTGGACTAATTTGGGTCCTGCGGATCGATTGGTACCATCCCCGAGCTTGTACGACCTTCGGAAGAGGTCGACCGACGAAATTCCCCCAAATCTGAGGAGATATTCTTGAATTACTTTTTTTGTGAAGGTCGGAGAGACTTGCAAGTAGGCTCTACCCCCACTAAATGGGGTTGCGCGCATCGATCGGTACCATCCTTGAGCTTCTCCGACTTTCGGAAGGGTTAGGGTTAGGGATGAAAGCACATAGGAGAAAGAGATATTCTTGAATAACTTTTTTTGTGAAGGTCGGAGAGACTTGCAAGTAGGCTCTACCCCCACTAAATGGGGTAGCGCGCATCGATCGGTACCATCCTTGAGCTTCTCCGACTTTCGGAAGGGTTAGGGTTAGGGTTAGGGATGAAAGCACATAGGAGAAAGAGATATTCTTGAATAACTTTTTTTGTGAAGGTCGGAGAGACTTGGAAAGTGGTTGCATCTGGACTAATTTGGGTCCTGCGGATCGATTGGTACCATCCCCGAGCTTGTACGACCTTCGGAAGAGGTCGACCGACGAAATTCCCCCAAATCTGAGGAGATATTCTTGAATTACTTTTTTTGTGAAGGTCGGAGAGACTTGCAAGTAGGCTCTACCCCCACTAAATGGGGTTGCGCGCATCGATCGGTACCATCCTTGAGCTTCTCCGACTTTCGGAAGGGTTAGGGTTAGGGTTAGGGATGAAAGCACATAGGAGAAAGAGATATTCTTGAATAACTTTTTTTGTGAAGGTCGGAGAGACTTGCAAGTAGGCTCTACCCCCACTAAATGGGGTAACGCGCATCGATTGGTACCATCCTTGAGCTTCTCCGACTTTCGGAAGGGTTAGGGTTAGGGTTAGGGATGAAAGCACATAGGAGAAAGAGATATTCTTGAATAACGTTTTTTGTGAAGGTCGGAGAGACTTGCAAGTAGGCTCTACCCCCACTAAATGGGGTAGCGCGCATCGATCGGTACCATCCTTGAGCTTCTCCGACTTTCGGAAGGGTTAGGGTTAGGGTTAGGGATGAAAGCACATAGGAGAAAGAGATATTCTTGAATAACTTTTTTTGTGAAGGTCGGAGAGACTTGCAAGTAGGCTCTACCCCCACTAAATGGGGTAGCGCGCATCGATCGGTACCATCCTTGAGCTTCTCCGACTTTCGGAAGGGTTAGGGTTAGGGTTAGGGATGAAAGCACATAGGAGAAAGAGATATTCTTGAATAACTTTTTTTGTGAAGGTCGGAGAGACTTGGAAAGTGGTTGCATCTGGACTAATTTGGGTCCTGCGGATCGATTGGTACCATCCCCGAGCTTGTAAGACCTTCGGAAGAGGTCGACCGACGAAATTCCCCCAAATCTGAGGAGATATTCTTGAATAACTTTTTTTGTGAAGGTCGGAGAGACTTGCAAGTAGGCTCTACCCCCACTAAATGGGGTTGCGCGCATCGATCGGTACCATCCTTGAGCTTCTCCGACTTTCGGAAGGGTTAGGGTTAGGGTTAGGGATGAAAGCACATAGGAGAAAGAGATATTCTTGAATAACTTTTTTTGTGAAGGTCGGAGAGACTTGCAAGTAGGCTCTACCCCCACTAAATGGGGTAGCGCGCATCGATCGGTACCATCCTTGAGCTTCTCCGACTTTCGGAAGGGTTAGGGTTAGGGTTAGGGATGAAAGCACATAGGAGAAAGAGATATTCTTGAATAACTTTTTTTGTGAAGGTCGGAGAGACTTGGAAAGTGGTTGCATCTGGACTAATTTGGGTCCTGCGGATCGATTGGTACCATCCCCAAGCTTGTACGACCTTCGGAAGAGGTCGACCGACGAAATTCCCCCAAATCTGAGGAGATATTCTTGAATAACTTTTTTTGTGAAGGTCGGAGAGACTTGCAAGTAGGCTCTACTCCCACTAAATGGGGTAGCGCGCATCGATCGGTACCATCCTTGAGCTTCTCCGACTTTCGGAAGGGTTAGGGTTAGGGTTAGGGATGAAAGCACATAGGAGAAAGAGATATTCATGAATAACTTTTTTTGTGAAGGTTGGAGAGACTTGGAAAGTGGTTGCATCTGGACTAATTTGGGTCCTGCGGATCGATTGGTACCATCCCCGAGCTTGTACGACCTTCGGAAGAGGTCGACCGACGAAATTCCCCCAAATCTGAGGAGATATTCTTGAATAACTTTTTTTGTGAAGGTCGGAGAGACTTGCAAGTAGGCTCTACCCCCACTAAATGGGGTTGCGCGCATCGATCGGTACCATCCTTGAGCTTCTCCGACTTTCGGAAGGGTTAGGGTTAGGGTTAGGGATGAAAGCACATAGGAGAAAGAGATATTCTTGAATAACTTTTTTTGTGAAGGTCGGAGAGACTTGCAAGTAGGCTCTACCCCCACTAAATGGGGTAGCGCGCATCGATCGGTACCATCCTTGAGCTTCTCCGACTTTCGGAAGGGTTAGGGTTAGGGTTAGGGATGAAAGCACATAGGAGAAAGAGATATTCTTGAATAACTTTTTTTGTGAAGGTCGGAGAGACTTGCAAGTAGGCTCTACCCCCACTAAATGGGGTAGCGCGCATCGATCAGTACCATCTTTGAGCTTCTCCGACTTTCGGAAGGGTTAGGGTTAGGGTTAGGGATGAAAGCACATAGGAGAAAGAGATATTCTTGAATAACTTTTTTTGTGAAGGTCGGAGAGACTTGCAAGTAGGCTCTACCCCCACTAAATGGGGTAGCGCGCATCGATCGGTACCATCCTTGAGCTTCTCCGACTTTCGGAAGGGTTAGGGTTAGGGTTAGGGATGAAAGCACATAGGAGAAAGAGATATTCTTGAATAACTTTTTTTGTGAAGGTCGGAGAGACTTGGAAAGTGGTTGCATCTGGACTAATTTGGGTCCTGCGGATCGATTGGTACCATCCCCGAGCTTGTACGACCTTCGGAAGAGGTCGACCGACGAAATTCCCCCAAATCTGAGGAGATATTCTTGAATTACTTTTTTTGTGAAGGTCGGAGAGACTTGCAAGTAGGCTCTACCCCCACTAAATGGGGTTGCGCGCATCGATCGGTACCATCCTTGAGCTTCTCCGACTTTCGGAAGGGTTAGGGTTAGGGTTAGGGATGAAAGCACATAGGAGAAAGAGATATTCTTGAATAACTTTTTTTGTGAAGGTCGGAGAGACTTGCAAGTAGGCTCTACCCCCACTAAATGGGGTAACGCGCATCGATTGGTACCATCCTTGAGCTTCTCCGACTTTCGGAAGGGTTAGGGTTAGGGTTAGGGATGAAAGCACATAGGAGAAAGAGATATTCTTGAATAACTTTTTTTGTGAAGGTCGGAGAGACTTGCAAGTAGGCTCTACCCCCACTAAATGGGGTAGCGCGCATCGATCGGTACCATCCTTGAGCTTCTCCGACTTTCGGAAGGGTTAGGGTTAGGGTTAGGGATGAAAGCACATAGGAGAAAGAGATATTCTTGAATAACTTTTTTTGTGAAGGTCGGAGAGACTTGCAAGTAGGCTCTACCCCCACTAAATGGGGTAGCGCGCATCGATCGGTACCATCCTTGAGCTTCTCCGACTTTCGGAAGGGTTAGGGTTAGGGTTAGGGATGAAAGCACATAGGAGAAAGAGATATTCTTGAATAACTTTTTTTGTGAAGGTCGGAGAGACTTGGAAAGTGGTTGCATCTGGACTAATTTGGGTCCTGCGGATCGATTGGTACCATCCCCGAGCTTGTAAGACCTTCGGAAGAGGTCGACCGACGAAATTCCCCCAAATCTGAGGAGATATTCTAGAATAACTTTTTTTGTGAAGGTCGGAGAGACTTGCAAGTAGGCTCTACCCCCACTAAATGGGGTTGCGCGCATCGATCGGTACCATCCTTGAGCTTCTCCGACTTTCGGAAGGGTTAGGGTTAGGGTTAGGGATGAAAGCACATAGGAGAAAGAGATATTCTTGAATAACTTTTTTTGTGAAGGTCGGAGAGACTTGCAAGTAGGCTCTACCCCCACTAAATGGGGTAGCGCGCATCGATCGGTACCATCCTTGAGCTTCTCCGACTTTCGGAAGGGTTAGGGTTAGGGTTAGGGATGAAAGCACATAGGAGAAAGAGATATTCTTGAATAACTTTTTTTGTGAAGGTCGGAGAGACTTGGAAAGTGGTTGCATCTGGACTAATTTGGGTCCTGCGGATCGATTGGTACCATCCCCGAGCTTGTACGACCTTCGGAAGAGGTCGACCGACGAAATTCCCCCAAATCTGAGGAGATATTCTTGAATAACTTTTTTTGTGAAGGTCGGAGAGACTTGCAAGTAGGCTCTACTCCCACTAAATGGGGTAGCGCGCATCGATCGGTACCATCCTTGAGCTTCTCCGACTTTCGGAAGGGTTAGGGTTAGGGTTAGGGATGAAAGCACATAGGAGAAAGAGATATTCTTGAATAACTTTTTTTGTGAAGGTCGGAGAGACTTGGAAAGTGGTTGCATCTGGACTAATTTGGGTCCTGCGGATCGATTGGTACCATCCCCGAGCTTGTACGACCTTCGGAAGAGGTCGACCGACGAAATTCCCCCAAATCTGAGGAGATATTCTTGAATTACTTTTTTTGTGAAGGTCGGAGAGACTTGCAAGTAGGCTCTACCCCCACTAAATGGGGTTGCGCGCATCGATCGGTACCATCCTTGAGCTTCTCCGACTTTCGGAAGGGTTAGGGTTAGGGTTAGGGATGAAAGCACATAGGAGAAAGAGATATTCTTGAATAACTTTTTTTGTGAAGGTCGGAGAGACTTGCAAGTAGGCTCTACCCCCACTAAATGGGGTAACGCGCATCGATTGGTACCATCCTTGAGCTTCTCCGACTTTCGGAAGGGTTAGGGTTAGGGTTAGGGATGAAAGCACATAGGAGAAAGAGATATTCTTGAATAACTTTTTTTGTGAAGGTCGGAGAGACTTGCAAGTAGGCTCTACCCCCACTAAATGGGGTAGCGCGCATCGATCGGTACCATCTTTGAGCTTCTCCGACTTTCGGAAGGGTTAGGGTTAGGGTTAGGGATGAAAGCACATAGGAGAAAGAGATATTCTTGAATAACTTTTTTTGTGAAGGTCGGAGAGACTTGCAAGTAGGCTCTACCCCCACTAAATGGGGTAGCGCGCATCGATCGGTACCATCCTTGAGCTTCTCCGACTTTCGGAAGGGTTAGGGTTAGGGTTAGGGATGAAAGCACATAGGAGAAAGAGATATTCTTGAATAACTTTTTTTGTGAAGGTCGGAGAGACTTGGAAAGTGGTTGCATCTGGACTAATTTGGGTCCTGCGGATCGATTGGTACCATCCCCGAGCTTGTAAGACCTTCGGAAGAGGTCGACCGACGAAATTCCCCCAAATCTGAGGAGATATTCTTGAATAACTTTTTTTGTGAAGGTCGGAGAGACTTGCAAGTAGGCTCTACCCCCACTAAATGGGGTTGCGCGCATCGATCGGTACCATCCTTGAGCTTCTCCGACTTTCGGAAGGGTTAGGGTTAGGGTTAGGGATGAAAGCACATAGGAGAAAGAGATATTCTTGAATAACTTTTTTTGTGAAGGTCGGAGAGACTTGCAAGTAGGCTCTACCCCCACTAAATGGGGTAGCGCGCATCGATCGGTACCATCCTTGAGCTTCTCCGACTTTCGGAAGGGTTAGGGTTAGGGTTAGGGATGAAAGCACATAGGAGAAAGAGATATTCTTGAATAACTTTTTTTGTGAAGGTCGGAGAGACTTGGAAAGTGGTTGCATCTGGACTAATTTGGGTCCTGCAGATCGATTGGTACCATCCCCGAGCTTGTACGACCTTCGGAAGAGGTCGACCGACGAAATTCCCCCAAATCTGAGGAGATATTCTTGAATAACTTTCTTTGTGAAGGTCGGAGAGACTTGCAAGTAGGCTCTACTCCCACTAAATGGGGTAGCGCGCATCGATCGGTACCATCCTTGAGCTTCTCCGACTTTCGGAAGGGTTAGGGTTAGGGTTAGGGATGAAAGCACATAGGAGAAAGAGATATTCATGAATAACTTTTTTTGTGAAGGTTGGAGAGACTTGGAAAGTGGTTGCATCTGGACTAATTTGGGTCCTGCGGATCGATTGGTACCATCCCCGAGCTTGTACGACCTTCGGAAGAGGTCGACCGACGAAATTCCCCCAAATCTGAGGAGATATTCTTGAATAACTTTTTTTGTGAAGGTCGGAGAGACTTGCAAGTAGGCTCTACCCCCACTAAATGGGGTTGCGCGCATCGATCGGTACCATCCTTGAGCTTCTCCGACTTTCGGAAGGGTTAGGGTTAGGGTTAGGGATGAAAGCACATAGGAGAAAGAGATATTCTTGAATAACTTTTTTTGTGAAGGTCGGAGAGACTTGCAAGTAGGCTCTACCCCCACTAAATGGGGTAGCGCGCATCGATCAGTACCATCCTTGAGCTTCTCCGACTTTCGGAAGGGTTAGGGTTAGGGTTAGGGATGAAAGCACATAGGAGAAAGAGATATTCTTGAATAACTTTTTTTGTGAAGGTTGGAGAGACTTGCAAGTAGGCTCTACCCCCACTAAATGGGGTAGCGCGCATCGATCAGTACCATCCTTGAGCTTCTCCGACTTTCGGAAGGGTTAGGGTTAGGGTTAGGGATGAAAGCACATAGGAGAAAGAGATATTCTTGAATAACTTTTTTTGTGAAGGTCGGAGAGACTTGCAAGTAGGCTCTACCCCCACTAAATGGGGTAGCGCGCATCGATCGGTACCATCCTTGAGCTTCTCCGACTTTCGGAAGGGTTAGGGTTAGGGTTAGGGATGAAAGCACATAGGAGAAAGAGATATTCTTGAATAACTTTTTTTGTGAAGGTCGGAGAGACTTGGAAAGTGGTTGCATCTGGACTAATTTGGGTCCTGCGGATCGATTGGTACCATCCCCGAGCTTGTACGACCTTCGGAAGAGGTCGACCGACGAAATTCCCCCAAATCTGAGGAGATATTCTTGAATAACTTTTTTTGTGAAGGTCGGAGAGACTTGCAAGTAGGCTCTACCCCCACTAAATGGGGTAGCGCACATCGATCGGTACCATCCTTGAGCTTCTCCGACTTTCGGAAGGGTTAGGGTTAGGGTTAGGGATGAAAGCACATAGGAGAAAGAGATATTCTTGAATAACTTTTTTTGTGAAGGTCGGAGAGACTTGCAAGTAGGCTCTACCCCCACTAAATGGGGTAGCGCACATCGATCGGTACCATCCTTGAGCTTCTCCGACTTTTGGAAGGGTTAGGGTTAGGGTTAGGGATGAAAGCACATAGGAGAAAGAGATATTCTTGAATAACTTTTTTTGTGAAGGTCGGAGAGACTTGCAAGTAGGCTCTACCCCCACTAAATGGGGTAGCGCGCATCGATCGGTACCATCCTTGAGCTTCTCCGACTTTCGGAAGGGTTAGGGTTAGGGTTAGGGATGAAAGCACATAGGAGAAAGAGATATTCTTGAATAACTTTTTTTGTGAAGGTCGGAGAGACTTGCAAGTAGGCTCTACCCCCACTAAATGGGGTAGCGCACATCGATCGGTACCATCCTTGAGCTTCTCCGACTTTCGGAAGGGTTAGGGTTAGGGTTAGGGATGAAAGCACATAGGAGAAAGAGATATTCTTGAATAACTTTTTTTGTGAAGGTCGGAGAGACTTGCAAGTAGGCTCTACCCCCACTAAATGGGGTAGCGCGCATCGATCGGTACCATCCTTGAGCTTCTCCGACTTTCGGAAGGGTTAGGGTTAGGGTTAGGGATGAAAGCACATAGGAGAAAGAGATATTCTTGAATAACTTTTTTTGTGAAGGTCGGAGAGACTTGAAAAGTGGTTGCATCTGGACTAATTTGGGTCCTGCGGATCGATTGGTACCATCCCCGAGCTTGTACGACCTTCGGAAGAGGTCGACCGACGAAATTCCCCCAAATCTGAGGAGATATTCTTGAATAACTTTTTTTGTGAAGGTCGGAGAGACTTGCAAGTAGGCTCTACCCCCACTAAATGGGGTAGCGCACATCGATCGGTACCATCCTTGAGCTTCTCCGACTTTCGGAAGGGTTAGGGTTAGGGTTAGGGATGAAAGCACATAGGAGAAAGAGATATTCTTGAATAACTTTTTTTGTGAAGGTCGGAGAGACTTGCAAGTAGGCTCTACCCCCACTAAATGGGGTAGCGCGCATCGATCGGTACCATCCTTGAGCTTCTCCGACTTTTGGAAGGGTTAGGGTTAGGGTTAGGGATGAAAGCACATAGGAGAAAGAGATATTCTTGAATAACTTTTTTTGTGAAGGTCGGAGAGACTTGCAAGTAGGCTCTACCCCCACTAAATGGGGTAGCGCGCATCGATCAGTACCATCCTTGAGCTTCTCCGACTTTCAGAAGGGTTAGGGTTAGGGATGAAAGCACATAGGAGAAAGAGATATTCTTGAATAACTTTTTTTGTGAAGGTCGGAGAGACTTGCAAGTAGGCTCTACCCCCACTAAATGGGGTAGCGCGCATCGATCGGTACCATCCTTGAGCTTCTCCGACTTTCGGAAGGGTTAGGGTTAGGGTTAGGGATGAAAGCACATAGGAGAAAGAGATATTCTTGAATAACTTTTTTTGTGAAGGTCGGAGAGACTTGCAAGTAGGCTCTACCCCCACTAAATGGGGTAGCGCACATCGATCGGTACCATCCTTGAGCTTCTCCGACTTTCGGAAGGGTTAGGGTTAGGGTTAGGGATGAAAGCACATAGGAGAAAGAGATATTCTTGAATAACTTTTTTTGTGAAGGTCGGAGAGACTTGGAAAGTGGTTGCATCTGGACTAATTTGGGTCCTGCGGATCGATTGGTACCATCCCCGAGCTTGTACGACCTTCGGAAGAGGTCGACCGACGAAATTCCCCCAAATCTGAGGAGATATTCTTGAATAACTTTTTTTGTGAAGGTCGGAGAGACTTGCAAGTAGGCTCTACCCCCACTAAATGGGGTAGCGCACATCGATCGGTACCATCCTTGAGCTTCTCCGACTTTCGGAAGGGTTAGGGTTAGGGTTAGGGATGAAAGCACATAGGAGAAAGAGATATTCTTGAATAACTTTTTTTGTGAAGGTCGGAGAGACTTGGAAAGTGGTTGCATCTGGACTAATTTGGGTCCTGCGGATCGATTGGTACCATCCCCGAGCTTGTACGACCTTCGGAAGAGGTCGACCGACGAAATTCCCCCAAATCTGAGGAGATATTCTTGAATAACTTTTTTTGTGAAGGTCGGAGAGACTTGCAAGTAGGCTCTACCCCCACTAAATGGGGTTGCGCGCATCGATCGGTACCATCCTTGAGCTTCTCCGACTTTCGGAAGGGTTAGGGTTAGGGTTAGGGATGAAAGCACATAGGAGAAAGAGATATTCTTGAATAACTTTTTTTGTGAAGGTCGGAGAGACTTGCAAGTAGGCTCTACCCCCACTAAATGGGGTAGCGCGCATCGATCGGTACCATCCTTGAGCTTCTCCGACTTTCGGAAGGGTTAGGGTTAGGGTTAGGGATGAAAGCACATAGGAGAAAGAGATATTCTTGAATAACTTTTTTTGTGAAGGTCGGAGAGACTTGGAAAGTGGTTGCATCTGGACTAATTTGGGTCCTGCGGATCGATTGGTACCATCCCCGAGCTTGTACGACCTTCGGAAGAGGTCGACCGACGAAATTCCCCCAAATCTGAGGAGATATTCTTGAATAACTTTTTTTGTGAAGGTCGGAGAGACTTGCAAGTAGGCTCTACTCCCACTAAATGGGGTAGCGCGCATCGATCGGTACCATCCTTGAGCTTCTCCGACTTTCGGAAGGGTTAGGGTTAGGGTTAGGGATGAAAGCACATAGGAGAAAGAGATATTCATGAATAACTTTTTTTGTGAAGGTTGGAGAGACTTGGAAAGTGGTTGCATCTGGACTAATTTGGGTCCTGCGGATCGATTGGTACCATCCCCGAGCTTGTACGACCTTCAAAAGAGGTCGACCGACGAAATTCCCCCAAATCTGAGGAGATATTCTTGAATAACTTTTTTTGTGAAGGTCGGAGAGACTTGCAAGTAGGCTCTACCCCCACTAAATGGGGTTGCGCGCATCGATCGGTACCATCCTTGAGCTTCTCCGACTTTCGGAAGGGTTAGGGTTAGGGTTAGGGATGAAAGCACATAGGAGAAAGAGATATTCTTGAATAACTTTTTTTGTGAAGGTCGGAGAGACTTGCAAGTAGGCTCTACCCCCACTAAATGGGGTAGCGCGCATCGATCGGTACCATCCTTGAGCTTCTCCGACTTTCGGAAGGGTTAGGGTTAGGGTTAGGGATGAAAGCACATAGGAGAAAGAGATATTCTTGAATAACTTTTTTTGTGAAGGTCGGAGAGACTTGCAAGTAGGCTCTACCCCCACTAAATGGGGTAGCGCGCATCGATCAGTACCATCCTTGAGCTTCTCCGACTTTCGGAAGGGTTAGGGTTAGGGTTAGGGATGAAAGCACATAGGAGAAAGAGATATTCTTGAATAACTTTTTTTGTGAAGGTCGGAGAGACTTGCAAGTAGGCTCTACCCCCACTAAATGGGGTAGCGCGCATCGATCGGTACCATCCTTGAGCTTCTCCGACTTTCGGAAGGGTTAGGGTTAGGGTTAGGGATGAAAGCACATAGGAGAAAGAGATATTCTTGAATAACTTTTTTTGTGAAGGTCGGAGAGACTTGGAAAGTGGTTGCATCTGGACTAATTTGGGTCCTGCGGATCGATTGGTACCATCCCCGAGCTTGTACGACCTTCGGAAGAGGTCGACCGACGAAATTCCCCCAAATCTGAGGAGATATTCTTGAATAACTTTTTTTGTGAAGGTCGGAGAGACTTGCAAGTAGGCTCTACCCCCACTAAATGGGGTAGCGCACATCGATCGGTACCATCCTTGAGCTTCTCCGACTTTCGGAAGGGTTAGGGTTAGGGTTAGGGATGAAAGCACATAGGAGAAAGAGATATTCTTGAATAACTTTTTTTGTGAAGGTCGGAGAGACTTGCAAGTAGGCTCTACCCCCACTAAATGGGGTAGCGCACATCGATCGGTACCATCCTTGAGCTTCTCCGACTTTTGGAAGGGTTAGGGTTAGGGTTAGGGATGAAAGCACATAGGAGAAAGAGATATTCTTGAATAACTTTTTTTGTGAAGGTCGGAGAGACTTGCAAGTAGGCTCTACCCCCACTAAATGGGGTAGCGCGCATCGATCAGTACCATCCTTGAGCTTCTCCGACTTTCGGAAGGGTTAGGGTTAGGGTTAGGGATGAAAGCACATAGGAGAAAGAGATATTCTTGAATAACTTTTTTTGTGAAGGTCGGAGAGACTTGCAAGTAGGCTCTACCCCCACTAAATGGGGTAGCGCACATCGATCGGTACCATCCTTGAGCTTCTCCGACTTTCGGAAGGGTTAGGGTTAGGGTTAGGGATGAAAGCACATAGGAGAAAGAGATATTCTTGAATAACTTTTTTTGTGAAGGTCGGAGAGACTTGCAAGTAGGCTCTACCCCCACTAAATGGGGTAGCGCGCATCGATCAGTACCATCCTTGAGCTTCTCCGACTTTCGGAAGGGTTAGGGTTAGGGTTAGGGATGAAAGCACATAGGAGAAAGAGATATTCTTGAATAACTTTTTTTGTGAAGGTCGGAGAGACTTGCAAGTAGGCTCTACCCCCACTAAATGGGGTAGCGCACATCGATCGGTACCATCCTTGAGCTTCTCCGACTTTCGGAAGGGTTAGGGTTAGGGTTAGGGATGAAAGCACATAGGAGAAAGAGATATTCTTGAATAACTTTTTTTGTGAAGGTCGGAGAGACTTGGAAAGTGGTTGCATCTGGACTAATTTGGGTCCTGCGGATCGATTGGTACCATCCCCGAGCTTGTACGACCTTCGGAAGAGGTCGACCGACGAAATTCCCCCAAATCTGAGGAGATATTCTTGAATAACTTTTTTTGTGAAGGTCGGAGAGACTTGCAAGTAGGCTCTACCCCCACTAAATGGGGTAGCGCACATCGATCGGTACCATCCTTGAGCTTCTCCGACTTTCGGAAGGGTTAGGGTTAGGGTTAGGGATGAAAGCACATAGGAGAAAGAGATATTCTTGAATAACTTTTTTTGTGAAGGTCGGAGAGACTTGGAAAGTGGTTGCATCTGGACTAATTTGGGTCCTGCGGATCGATTGGTACCATCCCCGAGCTTGTACGACCTTCGGAAGAGGTCGACCGACGAAATTCCCCCAAATCTGAGGAGATATTCTTGAATAACTTTTTTTGTGAAGGTCGGAGAGACTTGCAAGTAGGCTCTACCCCCACTAAATGGGGTTGCGCGCATCGATCGGTACCATCCTTGAGCTTCTCCGACTTTCGGAAGGGTTAGGGTTAGGGTTAGGGATGAAAGCACATAGGAGAAAGAGATATTCTTGAATAACTTTTTTTGTGAAGGTCGGAGAGACTTGCAAGTAGGCTCTACCCCCACTAAATGGGGTAGCGCGCATCGATCGGTACCATCCTTGAGCTTCTCCGACTTTCGGAAGGGTTAGGGTTAGGGTTAGGGATGAAAGCACATAGGAGAAAGAGATATTCTTGAATAACTTTTTTTGTGAAGGTCGGAGAGACTTGGAAAGTGGTTGCATCTGGACTAATTTGGGTCCTGCGGATCGATTGGTACCATCCCCGAGCTTGTACGACCTTCGGAAGAGGTCGACCGACGAAATTCCCCCAAATCTGAGGAGATATTCTTGAATAACTTTTTTTGTGAAGGTCGGAGAGACTTGCAAGTAGGCTCTACTCCCACTAAATGGGGTAGCGCGCATCGATCGGTACCATCCTTGAGCTTCTCCGACTTTCGGAAGGGTTAGGGTTAGGGTTAGGGATGAAAGCACATAGGAGAAAGAGATATTCATGAATAACTTTTTTTGTGAAGGTTGGAGAGACTTGGAAAGTGGTTGCATCTGGACTAATTTGGGTCCTGCGGATCGATTGGTACCATCCCCGAGCTTGTACGACCTTCAAAAGAGGTCGACCGACGAAATTCCCCCAAATCTGAGGAGATATTCTTGAATAACTTTTTTTGTGAAGGTCGGAGAGACTTGCAAGTAGGCTCTACCCCCACTAAATGGGGTTGCGCGCATCGATCGGTACCATCCTTGAGCTTCTCCGACTTTCGGAAGGGTTAGGGTTAGGGTTAGGGATGAAAGCACATAGGAGAAAGAGATATTCTTGAATAACTTTTTTTGTGAAGGTCGGAGAGACTTGCAAGTAGGCTCTACCCCCACTAAATGGGGTAGCGCGCATCGATCGGTACCATCCTTGAGCTTCTCCGACTTTCGGAAGGGTTAGGGTTAGGGTTAGGGATGAAAGCACATAGGAGAAAGAGATATTCTTGAATAACTTTTTTTGTGAAGGTCGGAGAGACTTGCAAGTAGGCTCTACCCCCACTAAATGGGGTAGCGCGCATCGATCAGTACCATCCTTGAGCTTCTCCGACTTTCGGAAGGGTTAGGGTTAGGGTTAGGGATGAAAGCACATAGGAGAAAGAGATATTCTTGAATAACTTTTTTTGTGAAGGTCGGAGAGACTTGCAAGTAGGCTCTACCCCCACTAAATGGGGTAGCGCGCATCGATCGGTACCATCCTTGAGCTTCTCCGACTTTCGGAAGGGTTAGGGTTAGGGTTAGGGATGAAAGCACATAGGAGAAAGAGATATTCTTGAATAACTTTTTTTGTGAAGGTCGGAGAGACTTGGAAAGTGGTTGCATCTGGACTAATTTGGGTCCTGCGGATCGATTGGTACCATCCCCGAGCTTGTACGACCTTCGGAAGAGGTCGACCGACGAAATTCCCCCAAATCTGAGGAGATATTCTTGAATAACTTTTTTTGTGAAGGTCGGAGAGACTTGCAAGTAGGCTCTACCCCCACTAAATGGGGTAGCGCACATCGATCGGTACCATCCTTGAGCTTCTCCGACTTTCGGAAGGGTTAGGGTTAGGGTTAGGGATGAAAGCACATAGGAGAAAGAGATATTCTTGAATAACTTTTTTTGTGAAGGTCGGAGAGACTTGCAAGTAGGCTCTACCCCCACTAAATGGGGTAGCGCACATCGATCGGTACCATCCTTGAGCTTCTCCGACTTTTGGAAGGGTTAGGGTTAGGGTTAGGGATGAAAGCACATAGGAGAAAGAGATATTCTTGAATAACTTTTTTTGTGAAGGTCGGAGAGACTTGCAAGTAGGCTCTACCCCCACTAAATGGGGTAGCGCGCATCGATCAGTACCATCCTTGAGCTTCTCCGACTTTCGGAAGGGTTAGGGTTAGGGTTAGGGATGAAAGCACATAGGAGAAAGAGATATTCTTGAATAACTTTTTTTGTGAAGGTCGGAGAGACTTGCAAGTAGGCTCTACCCCCACTAAATGGGGTAGCGCACATCGATCGGTACCATCCTTGAGCTTCTCCGACTTTCGGAAGGGTTAGGGTTAGGGTTAGGGATGAAAGCACATAGGAGAAAGAGATATTCTTGAATAACTTTTTTTGTGAAGGTCGGAGAGACTTGCAAGTAGGCTCTACCCCCACTAAATGGGGTAGCGCGCATCGATCAGTACCATCCTTGAGCTTCTCCGACTTTCGGAAGGGTTAGGGTTAGGGTTAGGGATGAAAGCACATAGGAGAAAGAGATATTCTTGAATAACTTTTTTTGTGAAGGTCGGAGAGACTTGCAAGTAGGCTCTACCCCCACTAAATGGGGTAGCGCACATCGATCGGTACCATCCTTGAGCTTCTCCGACTTTCGGAAGGGTTAGGGTTAGGGTTAGGGATGAAAGCACATAGGAGAAAGAGATATTCTTGAATAACTTTTTTTGTGAAGGTCGGAGAGACTTGCAAGTAGGCTCTACCCCCACTAAATGGGGTAGCGCGCATCGATCGGTACCATCCTTGAGCTTCTCCGACTTTCGGAAGGGTTAGGGTTAGGGTTAGGGATGAAAGCACATAGGAGAAAGAGATATTCTTGAATAACTTTTTTTGTGAAGGTCGGAGAGACTTGAAAAGTGGTTGCATCTGGACTAATTTGGGTCCTGCGGATCGATTGGTACCATCCCCGAGCTTGTACGACCTTCAGAAGAGGTCGACCGACGAAATTCCCCCAAATCTGAGGAAATATTCTTGAATAACTTTTTTTGTGAAGGTCGGAGAGACTTGCAAGTAGGCTCTACCCCCACTAAATGGGGTAGCACACATCGATCGGTACCATCCTTGAGCTTCTCCGACTTTCGGAAGGGTTAGGGTTAGGGTTAGGGATGAAAGCACATAGGAGAAAGAGATATTCTTGAATAACTTTTTTTGTGAAGGTCGGAGAGACTTGCAAGTAGGCTCTACCCCCACTAAATGGGGTAGCGCGCATCGATCGGTACCATCCTTGAGCTTCTCCGACTTTTGGAAGGGTTAGGGTTAGGGTTAGGGATGAAAGCACATAGGAGAAAGAGATATTCTTGAATAACTTTTTTTGTGAAGGTCGGAGAGACTTGCAAGTAGGCTCTACCCCCACTAAATGGGGTAGCGCGCATCGATCAGTACCATCCTTGAGCTTCTCCGACTTTCAGAAGGGTTAGGGTTAGGGATGAAAGCACATAGGAGAAAGAGATATTCTTGAATAACTTTTTTTGTGAAGGTCGGAGAGACTTGCAAGTAGGCTCTACCCCCACTAAATGGGGTAGCGCGCATCGATCGGTACCATCCTTGAGCTTCTCCGACTTTCGGAAGGGTTAGGGTTAGGGTTAGGGATGAAAGCACATAGGAGAAAGAGATATTCTTGAATAACTTTTTTTGTGAAGGTCGGAGAGACTTGCAAGTAGGCTCTACCCCCACTAAATGGGGTAGCGCACATCGATCGGTACCATCCTTGAGCTTCTCCGACTTTCGGAAGGGTTAGGGTTAGGGTTAGGGATGAAAGCACATAGGAGAAAGAGATATTCTTGAATAACTTTTTTTGTGAAGGTCGGAGAGACTTGGAAAGTGGTTGCATCTGGACTAATTTGGGTCCTGCGGATCGATTGGTACCATCCCCGAGCTTGTACGACCTTCGGAAGAGGTCGACCGACGAAATTCCCCCAAATCTGAGGAGATATTCTTGAATAACTTTTTTTGTGAAGGTCGGAGAGACTTGCAAGTAGGCTCTACCCCCACTAAATGGGGTAGCGCACATCGATCGGTACCATCCTTGAGCTTCTCCGACTTTCGGAAGGGTTAGGGTTAGGGTTAGGGATGAAAGCACATAGGAGAAAGAGATATTCTTGAATAACTTTTTTTGTGAAGGTCGGAGAGACTTGGAAAGTGGTTGCATCTGGACTAATTTGGGTCCTGCGGATCGATTGGTACCATCCCCGAGCTTGTACGACCTTCGGAAGAGGTCGACCGACGAAATTCCCCCAAATCTGAGGAGATATTCTTGAATAACTTTTTTTGTGAAGGTCGGAGAGACTTGCAAGTAGGCTCTACCCCCACTAAATGGGGTTGCGCGCATCGATCGGTACCATCCTTGAGCTTCTCCGACTTTCGGAAGGGTTAGGGTTAGGGTTAGGGATGAAAGCACATAGGAGAAAGAGATATTCTTGAATAACTTTTTTTGTGAAGGTCGGAGAGACTTGCAAGTAGGCTCTACCCCCACTAAATGGGGTAGCGCGCATCGATCGGTACCATCCTTGAGCTTCTCCGACTTTCGGAAGGGTTAGGGTTAGGGTTAGGGATGAAAGCACATAGGAGAAAGAGATATTCTTGAATAACTTTTTTTGTGAAGGTCGGAGAGACTTGGAAAGTGGTTGCATCTGGACTAATTTGGGTCCTGCGGATCGATTGGTACCATCCCCGAGCTTGTACGACCTTCGGAAGAGGTCGACCGACGAAATTCCCCCAAATCTGAGGAGATATTCTTGAATAACTTTTTTTGTGAAGGTCGGAGAGACTTGCAAGTAGGCTCTACTCCCACTAAATGGGGTAGCGCGCATCGATCGGTACCATCCTTGAGCTTCTCCGACTTTCGGAAGGGTTAGGGTTAGGGTTAGGGATGAAAGCACATAGGAGAAAGAGATATTCATGAATAACTTTTTTTGTGAAGGTTGGAGAGACTTGGAAAGTGGTTGCATCTGGACTAATTTGGGTCCTGCGGATCGATTGGTACCATCCCCGAGCTTGTACGACCTTCAAAAGAGGTCGACCGACGAAATTCCCCCAAATCTGAGGAGATATTCTTGAATAACTTTTTTTGTGAAGGTCGGAGAGACTTGCAAGTAGGCTCTACCCCCACTAAATGGGGTTGCGCGCATCGATCGGTACCATCCTTGAGCTTCTCCGACTTTCGGAAGGGTTAGGGTTAGGGTTAGGGATGAAAGCACATAGGAGAAAGAGATATTCTTGAATAACTTTTTTTGTGAAGGTCGGAGAGACTTGCAAGTAGGCTCTACCCCCACTAAATGGGGTAGCGCGCATCGATCGGTACCATCCTTGAGCTTCTCCGACTTTCGGAAGGGTTAGGGTTAGGGTTAGGGATGAAAGCACATAGGAGAAAGAGATATTCTTGAATAACTTTTTTTGTGAAGGTCGGAGAGACTTGCAAGTAGGCTCTACCCCCACTAAATGGGGTAGCGCGCATCGATCAGTACCATCCTTGAGCTTCTCCGACTTTCGGAAGGGTTAGGGTTAGGGTTAGGGATGAAAGCACATAGGAGAAAGAGATATTCTTGAATAACTTTTTTTGTGAAGGTCGGAGAGACTTGCAAGTAGGCTCTACCCCCACTAAATGGGGTAGCGCGCATCGATCGGTACCATCCTTGAGCTTCTCCGACTTTCGGAAGGGTTAGGGTTAGGGTTAGGGATGAAAGCACATAGGAGAAAGAGATATTCTTGAATAACTTTTTTTGTGAAGGTCGGAGAGACTTGGAAAGTGGTTGCATCTGGACTAATTTGGGTCCTGCGGATCGATTGGTACCATCCCCGAGCTTGTACGACCTTCGGAAGAGGTCGACCGACGAAATTCCCCCAAATCTGAGGAGATATTCTTGAATAACTTTTTTTGTGAAGGTCGGAGAGACTTGCAAGTAGGCTCTACCCCCACTAAATGGGGTAGCGCACATCGATCGGTACCATCCTTGAGCTTCTCCGACTTTCGGAAGGGTTAGGGTTAGGGTTAGGGATGAAAGCACATAGGAGAAAGAGATATTCTTGAATAACTTTTTTTGTGAAGGTCGGAGAGACTTGCAAGTAGGCTCTACCCCCACTAAATGGGGTAGCGCACATCGATCGGTACCATCCTTGAGCTTCTCCGACTTTTGGAAGGGTTAGGGTTAGGGTTAGGGATGAAAGCACATAGGAGAAAGAGATATTCTTGAATAACTTTTTTTGTGAAGGTCGGAGAGACTTGCAAGTAGGCTCTACCCCCACTAAATGGGGTAGCGCGCATCGATCAGTACCATCCTTGAGCTTCTCCGACTTTCGGAAGGGTTAGGGTTAGGGTTAGGGATGAAAGCACATAGGAGAAAGAGATATTCTTGAATAACTTTTTTTGTGAAGGTCGGAGAGACTTGCAAGTAGGCTCTACCCCCACTAAATGGGGTAGCGCACATCGATCGGTACCATCCTTGAGCTTCTCCGACTTTCGGAAGGGTTAGGGTTAGGGTTAGGGATGAAAGCACATAGGAGAAAGAGATATTCTTGAATAACTTTTTTTGTGAAGGTCGGAGAGACTTGCAAGTAGGCTCTACCCCCACTAAATGGGGTAGCGCGCATCGATCAGTACCATCCTTGAGCTTCTCCGACTTTCGGAAGGGTTAGGGTTAGGGTTAGGGATGAAAGCACATAGGAGAAAGAGATATTCTTGAATAACTTTTTTTGTGAAGGTCGGAGAGACTTGCAAGTAGGCTCTACCCCCACTAAATGGGGTAGCGCACATCGATCGGTACCATCCTTGAGCTTCTCCGACTTTCGGAAGGGTTAGGGTTAGGGTTAGGGATGAAAGCACATAGGAGAAAGAGATATTCTTGAATAACTTTTTTTGTGAAGGTCGGAGAGACTTGCAAGTAGGCTCTACCCCCACTAAATGGGGTAGCGCGCATCGATCGGTACCATCCTTGAGCTTCTCCGACTTTCGGAAGGGTTAGGGTTAGGGTTAGGGATGAAAGCACATAGGAGAAAGAGATATTCTTGAATAACTTTTTTTGTGAAGGTCGGAGAGACTTGAAAAGTGGTTGCATCTGGACTAATTTGGGTCCTGCGGATCGATTGGTACCATCCCCGAGCTTGTACGACCTTCAGAAGAGGTCGACCGACGAAATTCCCCCAAATCTGAGGAAATATTCTTGAATAACTTTTTTTGTGAAGGTCGGAGAGACTTGCAAGTAGGCTCTACCCCCACTAAATGGGGTAGCACACATCGATCGGTACCATCCTTGAGCTTCTCCGACTTTCGGAAGGGTTAGGGTTAGGGTTAGGGATGAAAGCACATAGGAGAAAGAGATATTCTTGAATAACTTTTTTTGTGAAGGTCGGAGAGACTTGCAAGTAGGCTCTACCCCCACTAAATGGGGTAGCGCGCATCGATCGGTACCATCCTTGAGCTTCTCCGACTTTTGGAAGGGTTAGGGTTAGGGTTAGGGATGAAAGCACATAGGAGAAAGAGATATTCTTGAATAACTTTTTTTGTGAAGGTCGGAGAGACTTGCAAGTAGGCTCTACCCCCACTAAATGGGGTAGCGCGCATCGATCAGTACCATCCTTGAGCTTCTCCGACTTTCAGAAGGGTTAGGGTTAGGGATGAAAGCACATAGGAGAAAGAGATATTCTTGAATAACTTTTTTTGTGAAGGTCGGAGAGACTTGCAAGTAGGCTCTACCCCCACTAAATGGGGTAGCGCGCATCGATCGGTACCATCCTTGAGCTTCTCCGACTTTCGGAAGGGTTAGGGTTAGGGTTAGGGATGAAAGCACATAGGAGAAAGAGATATTCTTGAATAACTTTTTTTGTGAAGGTCGGAGAGACTTGCAAGTAGGCTCTACCCCCACTAAATGGGGTAGCGCACATCGATCGGTACCATCCTTGAGCTTCTCCGACTTTCGGAAGGGTTAGGGTTAGGGTTAGGGATGAAAGCACATAGGAGAAAGAGATATTCTTGAATAACTTTTTTTGTGAAGGTCGGAGAGACTTGGAAAGTGGTTGCATCTGGACTAATTTGGGTCCTGCGGATCGATTGGTACCATCCCCGAGCTTGTACGACCTTCGGAAGAGGTCGACCGACGAAATTCCCCCAAATCTGAGGAGATATTCTTGAATAACTTTTTTTGTGAAGGTCGGAGAGACTTGCAAGTAGGCTCTACCCCCACTAAATGGGGTAGCGCACATCGATCGGTACCATCCTTGAGCTTCTCCGACTTTCGGAAGGGTTAGGGTTAGGGTTAGGGATGAAAGCACATAGGAGAAAGAGATATTCTTGAATAACTTTTTTTGTGAAGGTCGGAGAGACTTGGAAAGTGGTTGCATCTGGACTAATTTGGGTCCTGCGGATCGATTGGTACCATCCCCGAGCTTGTACGACCTTCGGAAGAGGTCGACCGACGAAATTCCCCCAAATCTGAGGAGATATTCTTGAATAACTTTTTTTGTGAAGGTCGGAGAGACTTGCAAGTAGGCTCTACCCCCACTAAATGGGGTTGCGCGCATCGATCGGTACCATCCTTGAGCTTCTCCGACTTTCGGAAGGGTTAGGGTTAGGGTTAGGGATGAAAGCACATAGGAGAAAGAGATATTCTTGAATAACTTTTTTTGTGAAGGTCGGAGAGACTTGCAAGTAGGCTCTACCCCCACTAAATGGGGTAGCGCGCATCGATCGGTACCATCCTTGAGCTTCTCCGACTTTCGGAAGGGTTAGGGTTAGGGTTAGGGATGAAAGCACATAGGAGAAAGAGATATTCTTGAATAACTTTTTTTGTGAAGGTCGGAGAGACTTGGAAAGTGGTTGCATCTGGACTAATTTGGGTCCTGCGGATCGATTGGTACCATCCCCGAGCTTGTACGACCTTCGGAAGAGGTCGACCGACGAAATTCCCCCAAATCTGAGGAGATATTCTTGAATAACTTTTTTTGTGAAGGTCGGAGAGACTTGCAAGTAGGCTCTACTCCCACTAAATGGGGTAGCGCGCATCGATCGGTACCATCCTTGAGCTTCTCCGACTTTCGGAAGGGTTAGGGTTAGGGTTAGGGATGAAAGCACATAGGAGAAAGAGATATTCATGAATAACTTTTTTTGTGAAGGTTGGAGAGACTTGGAAAGTGGTTGCATCTGGACTAATTTGGGTCCTGCGGATCGATTGGTACCATCCCCGAGCTTGTACGACCTTCAAAAGAGGTCGACCGACGAAATTCCCCCAAATCTGAGGAGATATTCTTGAATAACTTTTTTTGTGAAGGTCGGAGAGACTTGCAAGTAGGCTCTACCCCCACTAAATGGGGTTGCGCGCATCGATCGGTACCATCCTTGAGCTTCTCCGACTTTCGGAAGGGTTAGGGTTAGGGTTAGGGATGAAAGCATATAGGAGAAAGAGATATTCTTGAATAACTTTTTTTGTGAAGGTCGGAGAGACTTGCAAGTAGGCTCTACCCCCACTAAATGGGGTAGCGCGCATCGATCGGTACCATCCTTGAGCTTCTCCGACTTTCGGAAGGGTTAGGGTTAGGGTTAGGGATGAAAGCACATAGGAGAAAGAGATATTCTTGAATAACTTTTTTTGTGAAGGTCGGAGAGACTTGCAAGTAGGCTCTACCCCCACTAAATGGGGTAGCGCGCATCGATCAGTACCATCCTTGAGCTTCTCCGACTTTCGGAAGGGTTAGGGTTAGGGTTAGGGATGAAAGCACATAGGAGAAAGAGATATTCTTGAATAACTTTTTTTGTGAAGGTCGGAGAGACTTGCAAGTAGGCTCTACCCCCACTAAATGGGGTAGCGCGCATCGATCGGTACCATCCTTGAGCTTCTCCGACTTTCGGAAGGGTTAGGGTTAGGGTTAGGGATGAAAGCACATAGGAGAAAGAGATATTCTTGAATAACTTTTTTTGTGAAGGTCGGAGAGACTTGGAAAGTGGTTGCATCTGGACTAATTTGGGTCCTGCGGATCGATTGGTACCATCCCCGAGCTTGTACGACCTTCGGAAGAGGTCGACCGACGAAATTCCCCCAAATCTGAGGAGATATTCTTGAATAACTTTTTTTGTGAAGGTCGGAGAGACTTGCAAGTAGGCTCTACCCCCACTAAATGGGGTAGCGCACATCGATCGGTACCATCCTTGAGCTTCTCCGACTTTCGGAAGGGTTAGGGTTAGGGTTAGGGATGAAAGCACATAGGAGAAAGAGATATTCTTGAATAACTTTTTTTGTGAAGGTCGGAGAGACTTGCAAGTAGGCTCTACCCCCACTAAATGGGGTAGCGCACATCGATCGGTACCATCCTTGAGCTTCTCCGACTTTTGGAAGGGTTAGGGTTAGGGTTAGGGATGAAAGCACATAGGAGAAAGAGATATTCTTGAATAACTTTTTTTGTGAAGGTCGGAGAGACTTGCAAGTAGGCTCTACCCCCACTAAATGGGGTAGCGCGCATCGATCAGTACCATCCTTGAGCTTCTCCGACTTTCGGAAGGGTTAGGGTTAGGGTTAGGGATGAAAGCACATAGGAGAAAGAGATATTCTTGAATAACTTTTTTTGTGAAGGTCGGAGAGACTTGCAAGTAGGCTCTACCCCCACTAAATGGGGTAGCGCACATCGATCGGTACCATCCTTGAGCTTCTCCGACTTTCGGAAGGGTTAGGGTTAGGGTTAGGGATGAAAGCACATAGGAGAAAGAGATATTCTTGAATAACTTTTTTTGTGAAGGTCGGAGAGACTTGCAAGTAGGCTCTACCCCCACTAAATGGGGTAGCGCGCATCGATCGGTACCATCCTTGAGCTTCTCCGACTTTCGGAAGGGTTAGGGTTAGGGTTAGGGATGAAAGCACATAGGAGAAAGAGATATTCTTGAATAACTTTTTTTGTGAAGGTCGGAGAGACTTGAAAAGTGGTTGCATCTGGACTAATTTGGGTCCTGCGGATCGATTGGTACCATCCCCGAGCTTGTACGACCTTCAGAAGAGGTCGACCGACGAAATTCCCCCAAATCTGAGGAAATATTCTTGAATAACTTTTTTTGTGAAGGTCGGAGAGACTTGCAAGTAGGCTCTACCCCCACTAAATGGGGTAGCACACATCGATCGGTACCATCCTTGAGCTTCTCCGACTTTCGGAAGGGTTAGGGTTAGGGTTAGGGATGAAAGCACATAGGAGAAAGAGATATTCTTGAATAACTTTTTTTGTGAAGGTCGGAGAGACTTGCAAGTAGGCTCTACCCCCACTAAATGGGGTAGCGCGCATCGATCGGTACCATCCTTGAGCTTCTCCGACTTTTGGAAGGGTTAGGGTTAGGGTTAGGGATGAAAGCACATAGGAGAAAGAGATATTCTTGAATAACTTTTTTTGTGAAGGTCGGAGAGACTTGCAAGTAGGCTCTACCCCCACTAAATGGGGTAGCGCGCATCGATCAGTACCATCCTTGAGCTTCTCCGACTTTCAGAAGGGTTAGGGTTAGGGATGAAAGCACATAGGAGAAAGAGATATTCTTGAATAACTTTTTTTGTGAAGGTCGGAGAGACTTGCAAGTAGGCTCTACCCCCACTAAATGGGGTAGCGCGCATCGATCGGTACCATCCTTGAGCTTCTCCGACTTTCGGAAGGGTTAGGGTTAGGGTTAGGGATGAAAGCACATAGGAGAAAGAGATATTCTTGAATAACTTTTTTTGTGAAGGTCGGAGAGACTTGCAAGTAGGCTCTACCCCCACTAAATGGGGTAGCGCACATCGATCGGTACCATCCTTGAGCTTCTCCGACTTTCGGAAGGGTTAGGGTTAGGGTTAGGGATGAAAGCACATAGGAGAAAGAGATATTCTTGAATAACTTTTTTTGTGAAGGTCGGAGAGACTTGGAAAGTGGTTGCATCTGGACTAATTTGGGTCCTGCGGATCGATTGGTACCATCCCCGAGCTTGTACGACCTTCGGAAGAGGTCGACCGACGAAATTCCCCCAAATCTGAGGAGATATTCTTGAATAACTTTTTTTGTGAAGGTCGGAGAGACTTGCAAGTAGGCTCTACCCCCACTAAATGGGGTAGCGCACATCGATCGGTACCATCCTTGAGCTTCTCCGACTTTCGGAAGGGTTAGGGTTAGGGTTAGGGATGAAAGCACATAGGAGAAAGAGATATTCTTGAATAACTTTTTTTGTGAAGGTCGGAGAGACTTGCAAGTAGGCTCTACCCCCACTAAATGGGGTAGCACGCATCGATCAGTACCATCCTTGAGCTTCTCCGACTTTCGGAAGGGTTAGGGTTAGGGTTAGGGATGAAAGCACATAGGAGAAAGAGATATTCTTGAATAACTTTTTTTGTGAAGGTCGGAGAGACTTGGAAAGTGGTTGCATCTGGACTAATTTGGGTCCTGCGGATCGATTGGTACCATCCCCGAGCTTGTACGACCTTCGGAAGAGGTCGACCGACGAAATTCCCCCAAATCTGAGGAGATATTCTTGAATAACTTTTTTTGTGAAGGTCGGAGAGACTTGCAAGTAGGCTCTACCCCCACTAAATGGGGTTGCGCGCATCGATCGGTACCATCCTTGAGCTTCTCCGACTTTCGGAAGGGTTAGGGTTAGGGTTAGGGATGAAAGCACATAGGAGAAAGAGATATTCTTGAATAACTTTTTTTGTGAAGGTCGGAGAGACTTGCAAGTAGGCTCTACCCCCACTAAATGTGGTAGCGCGCATCGATCGGTACCATCCTTGAGCTTCTCCGACTTTCGGAAGGGTTAGGGTTAGGGTTAGGGATGAAAGCACATAGGAGAAAGAGATATTCTTGAATAACTTTTTTTGTGAAGGTCGGAGAGACTTGAAAAGTGGTTGCATCTGGACTAATTTGGGTCCTGCGGATCGATTGGTACCATCCCCGAGCTTGTACGACCTTCGGAAGAGGTCGACCGACGAAATTCCCCCAAATCTGAGGAGATATTCTTGAATAACTTTTTTTGTGAAGGTCGGAGAGACTTGCAAGTAGGCTCTACCCCCACTAAATGGGGTAGCGCGCATCGATCGGTACCATCCTTGAGCTTCTCCGACTTTCGGAAGGGTTAGGGTTAGGGTTAGGGATGAAAGCACATAGGAGAAAGAGATATTCTTGAATAACTTTTTTTGTGAAGGTCGGAGAGACTTGGAAAGTGGTTGCATCTGGACTAATTTGGGTCCTGCGGATCGATTGGTACCATCCCCGAGCTTGTACGACCTTCGGAAGAGGTCGACCGACGAAATTCCCCCAAATCTGAGGAGATATTCTTGAATAACTTTTTTTGTGAAGGTCGGAGAGACTTGCAAGTAGGCTCTACCCCCACTAAATGGGGTTGCGCACATCGATCGGTACCATCCTTGAGCTTCTCCGACTTTCGGAAGGGTTAGGGTTAGGGTTAGGGATGAAAGCACATAGGAGAAAGAGATATTCTTGAATAACTTTTTTTGTGAAGGTCGGAGAGACTTGCAAGTAGGCTCTACCCCCACTAAATGGGGTAGCGCGCATCGATCGGTACCATCCTTGAGCTTCTCCGACTTTCGGAAGGGTTAGGGTTAGGGTTAGGGATGAAAGCACATAGGAGAAAGAGATATTCTTGAATAACTTTTTTTGTGAAGGTCGGAGAGACTTGCAAGTAGGCTCTACCCCCACTAAATGGGGTAGCGCGCATCGATCGGTACCATCCTTGAGCTTCTCCGACTTTCGGAAGGGTTAGGGTTAGGGTTAGGGATGAAAGCACATAGGAGAAAGAGATATTCTTGAATAACTTTTTTTGTGAAGGTCGGAGAGACTTGCAAGTAGGCTCTACCCCCACTAAATGGGGTAGCGCGCATCGATCGGTACCATCCTTGAGCTTCTCCGACTTTCGGAAGGGTTAGGGTTAGGGTTAGGGATGAAAGCACATAGGAGAAAGAGATATTCTTGAATAACTTTTTTTGTGAAGGTCGGAGAGACTTGCAAGTAGGCTCTGCCCCCACTAAATGGGGTAGCGCGCATCGATCGGTACCATCCTTGAGCTTCTCCGACTTTCGGAAGGGTTAGGGTTAGGGTTAGGGATGAAAGCACATAGGAGAAAGAGATATTCTTGAATAACTTTTTTTGTGAAGGTCGGAGAGACTTGGAAAGTAGTTGCATCTGGACTAATTTGGGTCCTGCGGATCGATTCGTACCATCCCCGAGCTTGTACGACCTTCGGAAGAGGTCGACCGACGAAATTCCCCCAAATCTGAGGAGATATTCTTGAATAACTTTTTTTGTGAAGGTCGGAGAGACTTGCAAGTAGGCTCTACCCCCACTAAATGGGGTAGCGCGCATCGATCGGTACCATCCCTGAGCTTCTCCGACTTTCGGAAGGGTTAGGGTTAGGGTTAGGAATGAAAGCACATAGGAGAAAGAGATATTCTTGAATAACTTTTTTTGTGAAGGTCGGAGAGACTTGCAAGTAGGCTCTACCCCCACTAAATGGGGTAGCGCGCATCGATCGGTACCATCCTTGAGCTTCTCCGACTTTCGGAAGGGTTAGGGTTAGGGTTAGGGATGAAAGCACATAGGAGAAAGAGATATTCTTGAATAACTTTTTTTGTGAAGGTCGGAGAGACTTGGAAAGTGGTTGCATCTGGACTAATTTGGGTCCTGCGGATCGATTGGTACCATCCCCGAGCTTGTACGACCTTCGGAAGAGGTCGACCGACGAAATTCCCCCAAATCTGAGGAGATATTCTTGAATAACTTTTTTTGTGAAGGTCGGAGAGACTTGCAAGTAGGCTCTACCCCCACTAAATGGGGTTGCGCGCATCGATCGGTACCATCCTTGAGCTTCTCCGACTTTCGGAAGGGTTAGGGTTAGGGTTAGGGATGAAAGCACATAGGAGAAAGAGATATTCTTGAATAACTTTTTTTGTGAAGGTCGGAGAGACTTGCAAGTAGGCTCTACCCCCACTAAATGGGGTAGCGCGCATCGATCGGTACCATCCTTGAGCTTCTCCGACTTTCGGAAGGGTTAGGGTTAGGGTTAGGGATGAAAGCACATAGGAGAAAGAGATATTCTTGAATAACTTTTTTTGTGAAGGTCGGAGAGACTTGCAAGTAGGCTCTACCCCCACTAAATGGGGTAGCGCGCATCGATCGGTACCATCCTTGAGCTTCTCCGACTTTCGGAAGGGTTAGGGTTAGGGTTAGGGATGAAAGCACATAGGAGAAAGAGATATTCTTGAATAACTTTTTTTGTGAAGGTCGGAGAGACTTGCAAGTAGGCTCTACCCCCACTAAATGGGGTAGCGCGCATCGATCGGTACCATCCTTGAGCTTCTCCGACTTTCGGAAGGGTTAGGGTTAGGGTTAGGGATGAAAGCACATAGGAGAAAGAGATATTCTTGAATAACTTTTTTTGTGAAGGTCGGAGAGACTTGCAAGTAGGCTCTGCCCCCACTAAATGGGGTAGCGCGCATCGATCGGTACCATCCTTGAGCTTCTCCGACTTTCGGAAGGGTTAGGGTTAGGGTTAGGGATGAAAGCACATAGGAGAAAGAGATATTCTTGAATAACTTTTTTTGTGAAGGTCGGAGAGACTTGGAAAGTGGTTGCATCTGGACTAATTTGGGTCCTGCGGATCGATTCGTACCATCCCCGAGCTTGTACGACCTTCGGAAGAGGTCGACCGACGAAATTCCCCCAAATCTGAGGAGATATTCTTGAATAACTTTTTTTGTGAAGGTCGGAGAGACTTGCAAGTAGGCTCTACCCCCACTAAATGGGGTAGCGCGCATCGATCGGTACCATCCTTGAGCTTCTCCGACTTTCGGAAGGGTTAGGGTTAGGGTTAGGGATGAAAGCACATAGGAGAAAGAGATATTCTTGAATAACTTTTTTTGTGAAGGTCGGAGAGACTTGCAAGTAGGCTCTACCCCCACTAAATGGGGTAGCGCGCATCGATCGGTACCATCCTTGAGCTTCTCCGACTTTCGGAAGGGTTAGGGTTAGGGTTAGGGATGAAAGCACATAGGAGAAAGAGATATTCTTGAATAACTTTTTTTGTGAAGGTCGGAGAGACTTGGAAAGTGGTTGCATCTGGACTAATTTGGGTCCTGCGGATCGATTGGTACCATCCCCGAGCTTGTACGACCTTCGGAAGAGGTCGACCGACGAAATTCCCCCAAATCTGAGGAGATATTCTTGAATAACTTTTTTTGTGAAGGTCGGAGAGACTTGCAAGTAGGCTCTACCCCCACTAAATGGGGTAGCGCACATCGATCGGTACCATCCTTGAGCTTCTCCGACTTTCGGAAGGGTTAGGGTTAGGGTTAGGGATGAAAGCACATAGGAGAAAGAGATATTCTTGAATAACTTTTTTTGTGAAGGTCGGAGAGACTTGCAAGTAGGCTCTACCCCCACTAAATGGGGTAGCGCGCATCGATCGGTACCATCCTTGAGCTTCTCCGACTTTCGGAAGGGTTAGGGTTAGGGTTAGGGATGAAAGCACATAGGAGAAAGAGATATTCTTGAATAACTTTTTTTGTGAAGGTCGGAGAGACTTGGAAAGTGGTTGCATCTGGACTAATTTGGGTCCTGCGGATCGATTGGTACCATCCCCGAGCTTGTACGACCTTCGGAAGAGGTCGACCGACGAAATTCCCCCAAATCTGAGGAGATATTCTTGAATAACTTTTTTTGTGAAGGTCGGAGAGACTTGCAAGTAGGCTCTACCCCCACTAAATGGGGTAGCGCACATCGATCGGTACCATCCTTGAGCTTCTCCGACTTTCGGAAGGGTTAGGGTTAGGGTTAGGGATGAAAGCACATAGGAGAAAGAGATATTCTTGAATAACTTTTTTTGTGAAGGTCGGAGAGACTTGCAAGTAGGCTCTACCCCCACTAAATGGGGTAGCGCGCATCGATCGGTACCATCCTTGAGCTTCTCCGACTTTTGGAAGGGTTAGGGTTAGGGTTAGGGATGAAAGCACATAGGAGAAAGAGATATTCTTGAATAACTTTTTTTGTGAAGGTCGGAGAGACTTGCAAGTAGGCTCTACCCCCACTAAATGGGGTAGCGCGCATCGATCAGTACCATCCTTGAGCTTCTCCGACTTTCAGAAGGGTTAGGGTTAGGGATGAAAGCACATAGGAGAAAGAGATATTCTTGAATAACTTTTTTTGTGAAGGTCGGAGAGACTTGCAAGTAGGCTCTACCCCCACTAAATGGGGTAGCGCGCATCGATCGGTACCATCCTTGAGCTTCTCCGACTTTCGGAAGGGTTAGGGTTAGGGTTAGGGATGAAAGCACATAGGAGAAAGAGATATTCTTGAATAACTTTTTTTGTGAAGGTCGGAGAGACTTGCAAGTAGGCTCTACCCCCACTAAATGGGGTAGCGCACATCGATCGGTACCATCCTTGAGCTTCTCCGACTTTCGGAAGGGTTAGGGTTAGGGTTAGGGATGAAAGCACATAGGAGAAAGAGATATTCTTGAATAACTTTTTTTGTGAAGGTCGGAGAGACTTGGAAAGTGGTTGCATCTGGACTAATTTGGGTCCTGCGGATCGATTGGTACCATCCCCGAGCTTGTACGACCTTCGGAAGAGGTCGACCGACGAAATTCCCCCAAATCTGAGGAGATATTCTTGAATAACTTTTTTTGTGAAGGTCGGAGAGACTTGCAAGTAGGCTCTACCCCCACTAAATGGGGTAGCGCACATCGATCGGTACCATCCTTGAGCTTCTCCGACTTTCGGAAGGGTTAGGGTTAGGGTTAGGGATGAAAGCACATAGGAGAAAGAGATATTCTTGAATAACTTTTTTTGTGAAGGTCGGAGAGACTTGCAAGTAGGCTCTACCCCCACTAAATGGGGTAGCACGCATCGATCGGTACCATCCTTGAGCTTCTCCGACTTTCGGAAGGGTTAGGGTTAGGGATGAAAGCACATAGGAGAAAGAGATATTCTTGAATAACTTTTTTTGTGAAGGTCGGAGAGACTTGGAAAGTGGTTGCATCTGGACTAATTTGGGTCCTGCGGATCGATTGGTACCATCCCCGAGCTTGTACGACCTTCGGAAGAGGTCGACCGACGAAATTCCCCCAAATCTGAGGAGATATTCTTGAATAACTTTTTTTGTGAAGGTCGGAGAGACTTGCAAGTAGGCTCTACCCCCACTAAATGGGGTTGCGCGCATCGATCGGTACCATCCTTGAGCTTCTCCGACTTTCGGAAGGGTTAGGGTTAGGGTTAGGGATGAAAGCACATAGGAGAAAGAGATATTCTTGAATAACTTTTTTTGTGAAGGTCGGAGAGACTTGCAAGTAGGCTCTACCCCCACTAAATGGGGTAGCGCGCATCGATCGGTACCATCCTTGAGCTTCTCCGACTTTCGGAAGGGTTAGGGTTAGGGTTAGGGATGAAAGCACATAGGAGAAAGAGATATTCTTGAATAACTTTTTTTGTGAAGGTCGGAGAGACTTGAAAAGTGGTTGCATCTGGACTAATTTGGGTCCTGCGGATCGATTGGTACCATCCCCGAGCTTGTACGACCTTCGGAAGAGGTCGACCGACGAAATTCCCCCAAATCTGAGGAGATATTCTTGAATAACTTTTTTTGTGAAGGTCGGAGAGACTTGCAAGTAGGCTCTACCCCCACTAAATGGGGTAGCGCGCATCGATCGGTACCATCCTTGAGCTTCTCCGACTTTCGGAAGGGTTAGGGTTAGGGTTAGGGATGAAAGCACATAGGAGAAAGAGATATTCTTGAATAACTTTTTTTGTGAAGGTCGGAGAGACTTGAAAAGTGGTTGCATCTGGACTAATTTGGGTCCTGCGGATCGATTGGTACCATCCCCGAGCTTGTACGACCTTCGGAAGAGGTCGACCGACGAAATTCCCCCAAATCTGAGGAGATATTCTTGAATAACTTTTTTTGTGAAGGTCGGAGAGACTTGCAAGTAGGCTCTACCCCCACTAAATGGGGTTGCGCGCATCGATCGGTACCATCCTTGAGCTTCTCCGACTTTCGGAAGGGTTAGGGTTAGGGTTAGGGATGAAAGCACATAGGAGAAAGAGATATTCTTGAATAACTTTTTTTGTGAAGGTCGGAGAGACTTGCAAGTAGGCTCTACCCCCACTAAATGGGGTAGCGCGCATCGATCGGTACCATCCTTGAGCTTCTCCGACTTTCGGAAGGGTTAGGGTTAGGGTTAGGGATGAAAGCACATAGGAGAAAGAGATATTCTTGAATAACTTTTTTTGTGAAGGTCGGAGAGACTTGCAAGTAGGCTCTACCCCCACTAAATGGGGTAGCGCGCATCGATCGGTACCATCCTTGAGCTTCTCCGACTTTCGGAAGGGTTAGGGTTAGGGTTAGGGATGAAAGCACATAGGAGAAAGAGATATTCTTGAATAACTTTTTTTGTGAAGGTCGGAGAGACTTGCAAGTAGGCTCTACCCCCACTAAATGGGGTAGCGCGCATCGATCTGTACCATCCTTGAGCTTCTCCGACTTTCGGAAGGGTTAGGGTTAGGGTTAGGGATGAAAGCACATAGGAGAAAGAGATATTCTTGAATAACTTTTTTTGTGAAGGTCGGAGAGACTTGCAAGTAGGCTCTGCCCCCACTAAATGGGGTAGCGCGCATCGATCGGTACCATCCTTGAGCTTCTCCGACTTTCGGAAGGGTTAGGGTTAGGGTTAGGGATGAAAGCACATAGGAGAAAGAGATATTCTTGAATAACTTTTTTTGTGAAGGTCGGAGAGACTTGGAAAGTGGTTGCATCTGGACTAATTTGGGTCCTGCAGATCGATTCGTACCATCCCCGAGCTTGTACGACCTTCGGAAGAGGTCGACCGACGAAATTCCCCCAAATCTGAGGAGATATTCTTGAATAACTTTTTTTGTGAAGGTCGGAGAGACTTGCAAGTAGGCTCTACCCCCACTAAATGGGGTAGCGCGCATCGATCGGTACCATCCTTGAGCTTCTCCGACTTTCGGAAGGGTTAGGGTTAGGGTTAGGGATGAAAGCACATAGGAGAAAGAGATATTCTTGAATAACTTTTTTTGTGAAGGTCGGAGAGACTTGGAAAGTGGTTGCATCTGGACTAATTTGGGTCCTGCGGATCGATTGGTACCATCCCCGAGCTTGTACAACCTTCGGAAGAGGTCGACCGACGAAATTCCCCCAAATCTGAGGAGATATTCTTGAATAACTTTTTTTGTGAAGGTCGGAGAGACTTGCAAGTAGGCTCTACCCCCACTAAATGGGGTTGCGCGCATCGATCGGTACCATCCTTGAGCTTCTCCGACTTTCGGAAGGGTTAGGGTTAGGGTTAGGGATGAAAGCACATAGGAGAAAGAGATATTCTTGAATAACTTTTTTTGTGAAGGTCGGAGAGACTTGCAAGTAGGCTCTACCCCCACTAAATGGGGTAGCGCGCATCGATAGGTACCATCCTTGAGCTTCTCCGACTTTCGGAAGGGTTAGGGTTAGGGTTAGGGATGAAAGCACATAGGAGAAAGAGATATTCTTGAATAACTTTTTTTGTGAAGGTCGGAGAGACTTGCAAGTAGGCTCTACCCCCACTAAATGGGGTAGCGCACATCGATCGGTACCATCCTTGAGCTTCTCCGACTTTCGGAAGGGTTAGGGTTAGGGTTAGGGATGAAAGCACATAGGAGAAAGAGATATTCTTGAATAACTTTTTTTGTGAAGGTCGGAGAGACTTGCAAGTAGGCTCTACCCCCACTAAATGGGGTAACGCGCATCGATCGGTACCATCCTTGAGCTTCTCCGACTTTCGGAAGGGTTAGGGTTAGGGTTAGGGATGAAAGCACATAGGAGAAAGAGATATTCTTGAATAACTTTTTTTGTGAAGGTCGGAGAGACTTGGAAAGTGGTTGCATCTGGACTAATTTGGGTCCTGCGGATCGATTGGTAAAATCCCCGAGCTTGTACGACCTTCGGAAGAGGTCGACCGACGAAATTCCCCCAAATCTGAGGAGATATTCTTGAATAACTTTTTTTGTGAAGGTCGGAGAGACTTGCAAGTAGGCTCTACCCCCACTAAATGGGGTTGCGCGCATCGATCGGTACCATCCTTGAGCTTCTCCGACTTTCGGAAGGGTTAGGGTTAGGGTTAGGGATGAAAGCACATAGGAGAAAGAGATATTCTTGAATAACTTTTTTTGTGAAGGTCGGAGAGACTTGCAAGTAGGCTCTACCCCCACTAAATGGGGTAGCGCGCATCGATCGGTACCATCGTTGAGCTTCTCCGACTTTCGGAAGGGTTAGGGTTAGGGTTAGGGATGAAAGCACATAGGAGAAAGAGATATTCTTGAATAACTTTTTTTGTGAAGGTCGGAGAGACTTGGAAAGTGGTTGCATCTGGACTAATTTGGGTCCTGCGGATCGATTGGTACCATCCCCGAGCTTGTACGACCTTCGGAAGAGGTCGACCGACGAAATTCCCCCAAATCTGAGGAGATATTCTTGAATAACTTTTTTTGTGAAGGTCGGAGAGACTTGCAAGTAGGCTCTACCCCCACTAAATGGGGTTGCGCGCATCGATCGGTACCATCCTTGAGCTTCTCCGACTTTCGGAAGGGTTAGGGTTAGGGTTAGGGATGAAAGCACATAGGAGAAAGAGATATTCTTGAATAACTTTTTTTGTGAAGGTCGGAGAGACTTGCAAGTAGGCTTTACCCCCACTAAATGGGGTAGCGCGCATCGATCGGTACCATCCTTGAGCTTCTCCGACTTTCGGAAGGGTTAGGGTTAGGGTTAGGGATGAAAGCACATAGGAGAAAGAGATATTCTTGAATAACTTTTTTTGTGAAGGTCGGAGAGACTTGAAAAGTGGTTGCATCTGGACTAATTTGGGGCCTGCGGATCGATTGGTACCATCCCCGAGCTTGTACGACCTTCGGAAGAGGTCGACCGACGAAATTCCCCCAAATCTGAGGAGATATTCTTGAATAACGTTTTTTGTGAAGGTCGGAGAGACTTGCAAGTAGGCTCTACCCCCACTAAATGGGGTAGCGCGCATCGATCGGTACCATCCTTGAGCTTCTCCGACTTTCGGAAGGGTTAGGGTTAGGGTTAGGGATGAAAGCACATAGGAGAAAGAGATATTCTTGAATAACTTTTTTTGTGAAGGTCGGAGAGACTTGGAAAGTGGTTGCATCTGGACTAATTTGGGTCCTGCGGATCGATTGGTACCATCCCCGAGCTTGTACGACCTTCGGAAGAGGTCGACCGACGAAATTCCCCCAAATCTGAGGAGATATTCTTGAATAACTTTTTTTGTGAAGGTCGGAGAGACTTGCAAGTAGGCTCTACCCCCACTAAATGGGGTTGCGCGCATCGATCGGTACCATCCTTGAGCTTCTCCGACTTTCGGAAGGGTTAGGGTTAGGGTTAGGGATGAAAGCACATAGGAGAAAGAGATATTCTTGAATAACTTTTTTTGTGAAGGTCGGAGAGACTTGCAAGTAGGCTCTACCCCCACTAAATGGGGTAGCGCGCATCGATCGGTACCATCCTTGAGCTTCTCCGACTTTCGGAAGGGTTAGGGTTAGGGTTAGGGATGAAAGCACATAGGAGAAAGAGATATTCTTGAATAACTTTTTTTGTGAAGGTCGGAGAGACTTGAAAAGTGGTTGCATCTGGACTAATTTGGGTCCTGCGGATCGATTGGTACCATCCCCGAGCTTGTACGACCTTCGGAAGAGGTCGACCGACGAAATTCCCCCAAATCTGAGGAGATATTCTTGAATAACTTTTTTTGTGAAGGTCGGAGAGACTTGCAAGTAGGCTCTACCCCCACTAAATGGGGTAGCGCGCATCGATCGGTACCATCCTTGAGCTTCTCCGACTTTCGGAAGGGTTAGGGTTAGGGTTAGGGATGAAAGCACATAGGAGAAAGAGATATTCTTGAATAACTTTTTTTGTGAAGGTCGGAGAGACTTGGAAAGTGGTTGCATCTGGACTAATTTGGGTCCTGCGGATCGATTGGTACCATCCCCGAGCTTGTACGACCTTCGGAAGAGGTCGACCGACGAAATTCCCCCAAATCTGAGGAGATATTCTTGAATAACTTTTTTTGTGAAGGTCGGAGAGACTTGCAAGTAGGCTCTACCCCCACTAAATGGGGTTGCGCGCATCGATCGGTACCATCCTTGAGCTTCTCCGACTTTCGGAAGGGTTAGGGTTAGGGTTAGGGATGAAAGCACATAGGAGAAAGAGATATTCTTGAATAACTTTTTTTGTGAAGGTCGGAGAGACTTGCAAGTAGGCTCTACCCCCACTAAATGGGGTAGCGCGCATCGATCGGTACCATCCTTGAGCTTCTCCGACTTTCGGAAGGGTTAGGGTTAGGGTTAGGGATGAAAGCACATAGGAGAAAGAGATATTCTTGAATAACTTTTTTTGTGAAGGTCGGAGAGACTTGCAAGTAGGCTCTACCCCCACTAAATGGGGTAGCGCGCATCGATCGGTACCATCCTTGAGCTTCTCCGACTTTCGGAAGGGTTAGGGTTAGGGTTAGGGATGAAAGCACATAGGAGAAAGAGATATTCTTGAATAACTTTTTTTGTGAAGGTCGGAGAGACTTGCAAGTAGGCTCTACCCCCACTAAATGGGGTAGCGCGCATCGATCGGTACCATCCTTGAGCTTCTCCGACTTTCGGAAGGGTTAGGGTTAGGGTTAGGGATGAAAGCACATAGGAGAAAGAGATATTCTTGAATAACTTTTTTTGTGAAGGTCGGAGAGACTTGCAAGTAGGCTCTGCCCCCACTAAATGGGGTAGCGCGCATCGATCGGTACCATCCTTGAGCTTCTCCGACTTTCGGAAGGGTTAGGGTTAGGGTTAGGGATGAAAGCACATAGGAGAAAGAGATATTCTTGAATAACTTTTTTTGTGAAGGTCGGAGAGACTTGGAAAGTGGTTGCATCTGGACTAATTTGGGTCCTGCGGATCGATTCGTACCATCCCCGAGCTTGTACGACCTTCGGAAGAGGTCGACCGACGAAATTCCCCCAAATCTGAGGAGATATTCTTGAATAACTTTTTTTGTGAAGGTCGGAGAGACTTGCAAGTAGGCTCTACCCCCACTAAATGGGGTAGCGCGCATCGATCGGTACCATCCTTGAGCTTCTCCGACTTTCGGAAGGGTTAGGGTTAGGGTTAGGGATGAAAGCACATAGGAGAAAGAGATATTCTTGAATAACTTTTTTTGTGAAGGTCGGAGAGACTTGGAAAGTGGTTGCATCTGGACTAATTTGGGTCCTGCGGATCGATTGGTACCATCCCCGAGCTTGTACGACCTTCGGAAGAGGTCGACCGACGAAATTCCCCCAAATCTGAGGAGATATTCTTGAATAACTTTTTTTGTGAAGGTCGGAGAGACTTGCAAGTAGGCTCTACCCCCACTAAATGGGGTTGCGCGCATCGATCGGTACCATCCTTGAGCTTCTCCGACTTTCGGAAGGGTTAGGGTTAGGGTTAGGGATGAAAGCACATAGGAGAAAGAGATATTCTTGAATAACTTTTTTTGTGAAGGTCGGAGAGACTTGCAAGTAGGCTCTACCCCCACTAAATGGGGTAGCGCGCATCGATCGGTACCATCTTTGAGCTTCTCCGACTTTCGGAAGGGTTAGGGTTAGGGTTAGGGATGAAAGCACATAGGAGAAAGAGATATTCTTGAATAACTTTTTTTGTGAAGGTCGGAGAGACTTGCAAGTAGGCTCTACCCCCACTAAATGGGGTAGCGCACATCGATCGGTACCATCCTTGAGCTTCTCCGACTTTCGGAAGGGTTAGGGTTAGGGTTAGGGATGAAAGCACATAGGAGAAAGAGATATTCTTGAATAACTTTTTTTGTGAAGGTCGGAGAGACTTGCAAGTAGGCTCTACCCCCACTAAATGGGGTAACGCGCATCGATCGGTACCATCCTTGAGCTTCTCCGACTTTCGGAAGGGTTAGGGTTAGGGTTAGGGATGAAAGCACATAGGAGAAAGAGATATTCTTGAATAACTTTTTTTGTGAAGGTCGGAGAGACTTGGAAAGTGGTTGCATCTGGACTAATTTGGGTCCTGCGGATCGATTGGTACCATCCCCGAGCTTGTACGACCTTCGGAAGAGGTCGACCGACGAAATTCCCCCAAATCTGAGGAGATATTCTTGAATAACTTTTTTTGTGAAGGTCGGAGAGACTTGCAAGTAGGCTCTACCCCCACTAAATGGGGTTGCGCGCATCGATCGGTACCATCCTTGAGCTTCTCCGACTTTCGGAAGGGTTAGGGTTAGGGTTAGGGATGAAAGCACATAGGAGAAAGAGATATTCTTGAATAACTTTTTTTGTGAAGGTCGGAGAGACTTGCAAGTAGGCTCTACCCCCACTAAATGGGGTAGCGCGCATCGATCAGTACCATCGTTGAGCTTCTCCGACTTTCGGAAGGGTTAGGGTTAGGGAGGAAAGCACATAGGAGAAAGAGATATTCTTGAATAACTTTTTTTGTGAAGGTCGGAGAGACTTGGAAAGTGGTTGCATCTGGACTAATTTGGGTCCTGCGGATCGATTGGTACCATCCCCGAGCTTGTACGACCTTCGGAAGAGGTCGACCGACGAAATTCCCCCAAATCTGAGGAGATATTCTTGAATAACTTTTTTTGTGAAGGTCGGAGAGACTTGCAAGTAGGCTCTACCCCCACTAAATGGGGTTGCGCGCATCGATCGGTACCATCCTTGAGCTTCTCCGACTTTCGGAAGGGTTAGGGTTAGGGTTAGGGATGAAAGCACATAGGAGAAAGAGATATTCTTGAATAACTTTTTTTGTGAAGGTCGGAGAGACTTGCAAGTAGGCTCTACCCCCACTAAATGGGGTAGCGCGCATCGATCGGTACCATCCTTGAGCTTCTCCGACTTTCGGAAGGGTTAGGGTTAGGGTTAGGGATGAAAGCACATAGGAGAAAGAGATATTCTTGAATAACTTTTTTTGTGAAGGTCGGAGAGACTTGAAAAGTGGTTGCATCTGGACTAATTTGGGTCCTGCGGATCGATTGGTACCATCCCCGAGCTTGTACGACCTTTGGAAGAGGTCGACCGACGAAATTCCCCCAAATCTGAGGAGATATTCTTGAATAACTTTTTTTGTGAAGGTCGGAGAGACTTGCAAGTAGGCTCTACCCCCACTAAATGGGGTAGCGCGCATCGATCGGTACCATCCTTGAGCTTCTCCGACTTTCGGAAGGGTTAGGGTTAGGGTTAGGGATGAAAGCACATAGGAGAAAGAGATATTCTTGAATAACTTTTTTTGTGAAGGTCGGAGAGACTTGGAAAGTGGTTGCATCTGGACTAATTTGGGTCCTGCGGATCGATTGGTACCATCCCCGAGCTTGTACGACCTTCGGAAGAGGTCGACCGACGAAATTCCCCCAAATCTGAGGAGATATTCTTGAATAACTTTTTTTGTGAAGGTCGGAGAGACTTGCAAGTAGGCTCTACCCCCACTAAATGGGGTTGCGCGCATCGATCGGTACCATCCTTGAGCTTCTCCGACTTTCGGAAGGGTTAGGGTTAGGGTTAGGGATGAAAGCACATAGGAGAAAGAGATATTCTTGAATAACTTTTTTTGTGAAGGTCGGAGAGACTTGCAAGTAGGCTCTACCCCCACTAAATGGGGTAGCGCGCATCGATCGGTACCATCCTTGAGCTTCTCCGACTTTCGGAAGGGTTAGGGTTAGGGTTAGGGATGAAAGCACATAGGAGAAAGAGATATTCTTGAATAACTTTTTTTGTGAAGGTCGGAGAGACTTGGAAAGTGGTTGCATCTGGACTAATTTGGGTCCTGCGGATCGATTGGTACCATCCCCGAGCTTGTACGACCTTCGGAAGAGGTCGACCGACGAAATTCCCCCAAATCTGAGGAGATATTCTTGAATAACTTTTTTTGTGAAGGTCGGAGAGACTTGCAAGTAGGCTCTACCCCCACTAAATGGGGTTGCGCGCATCGATCGGTACCATCCTTGAGCTTCTCCGACTTTCGGAAGGGTTAGGGTTAGGGTTAGGGATGAAAGCACATAGGAGAAAGAGATATTCTTGAATAACTTTTTTTGTGAAGGTCGGAGAGACTTGCAAGTAGGCTCTACCCCCACTAAATGGGGTAGCGCGCATCGATCGGTACCATCTTTGAGCTTCTCCGACTTTCGGAAGGGTTAGGGTTAGGGTTAGGGATGAAAGCACATAGGAGAAAGAGATATTCTTGAATAACTTTTTTTGTGAAGGTCGGAGAGACTTGCAAGTAGGCTCTACCCCCACTAAATGGGGTAGCGCACATCGATCGGTACCATCCTTGAGCTTCTCCGACTTTCGGAAGGGTTAGGGTTAGGGTTAGGGATGAAAGCACATAGGAGAAAGAGATATTCTTGAATAACTTTTTTTGTGAAGGTCGGAGAGACTTGCAAGTAGGCTCTACCCCCACTAAATGGGGTAACGCGCATCGATCGGTACCATCCTTGAGCTTCTCCGACTTTCGGAAGGGTTAGGGTTAGGGTTAGGGATGAAAGCACATAGGAGAAAGAGATATTCTTGAATAACTTTTTTTGTGAAGGTCGGAGAGACTTGGAAAGTGGTTGCATCTGGACTAATTTGGGTCCTGCGGATCGATTGGTACCATCCCCGAGCTTGTACGACCTTCGGAAGAGGTCGACCGACGAAATTCCCCCAAATCTGAGGAGATATTCTTGAATAACTTTTTTTGTGAAGGTCGGAGAGACTTGCAAGTAGGCTCTACCCCCACTAAATGGGGTTGCGCGCATCGATCGGTACCATCCTTGAGCTTCTCCGACTTTCGGAAGGGTTAGGGTTAGGGTTAGGGATGAAAGCACATAGGAGAAAGAGATATTCTTGAATAACTTTTTTTGTGAAGGTCGGAGAGACTTGCAAGTAGGCTCTACCCCCACTAAATGGGGTAGCGCGCATCGATCGGTACCATCCTTGAGCTTCTCCGACTTTCGGAAGGGTTAGGGTTAGGGTTAGGGATGAAAGCACATAGGAGAAAGAGATATTCTTGAATAACTTTTTTTGTGAAGGTCGGAGAGACTTGGAAAGTGGTTGCATCTGGACTAATTTGGGTCCTGCGGATCGATTGGTACCATCCCCGAGCTTGTACGACCTTCGGAAGAGGTCGACCGACGAAATTCCCCCAAATCTGAGGAGATATTCTTGAATAACTTTTTTTGTGAAGGTCGGAGAGACTTGCAAGTAGGCTCTACCCCCACTAAATGGGGTTGCGCGCATCGATCGGTACCATCCTTGAGCTTCTCCGACTTTCGGAAGGGTTAGGGTTAGGGTTAGGGATGAAAGCACATAGGAGAAAGAGATATTCTTGAATAACTTTTTTTGTGAAGGTCGGAGAGACTTGCAAGTAGGCTCTACCCCCACTAAATGGGGTAGCGCGCATCGATCGGTACCATCTTTGAGCTTCTCCGACTTTCGGAAGGGTTAGGGTTAGGGTTAGGGATGAAAGCACATAGGAGAAAGAGATATTCTTGAATAACTTTTTTTGTGAAGGTCGGAGAGACTTGCAAGTAGGCTCTACCCCCACTAAATGGGGTAGCGCACATCGATCGGTACCATCCTTGAGCTTCTCCGACTTTCGGAAGGGTTAGGGTTAGGGTTAGGGATGAAAGCACATAGGAGAAAGAGATATTCTTGAATAACTTTTTTTGTGAAGGTCGGAGAGACTTGGAAAGTGGTTGCATCTGGACTAATTTGGGTCCTGCGGATCGATTGGTACCATCCCCGAGCTTGTACGACCTTCGGAAGAGGTCGACCGACGAAATTCCCCCAAATCTGAGGAGATATTCTTGAATAACTTTTTTTGTGAAGGTCGGAGAGACTTGCAAGTAGGCTCTACCCCCACTAAATGGGGTTGCGCGCATCGATCGGTACCATCCTTGAGCTTGTCCGACTTTCGGAAGGGTTAGGGTTAGGGTTAGGGATGAAAGCACATAGGAGAAAGAGATATTCTTGAATAACTTTTTTTGTGAAGGTCGGAGAGACTTGCAAGTAGGCTCTACCCCCACTAAATGGGGTAGCGCGCATCGATCGGTACCATCTTTGAGCTTCTCCGACTTTCGGAAGGGTTAGGGTTAGGGTTAGGGATGAAAGCACATAGGAGAAAGAGATATTCTTGAATAACTTTTTTTGTGAAGGTCGGAGAGACTTGCAAGTAGGCTCTACCCCCACTAAATGGGGTAGCGCACATCGATCGGTACCATCCTTGAGCTTCTCCGACTTTCGGAAGGGTTAGGGTTAGGGTTAGGGATGAAAGCACATAGGAGAAAGAGATATTCTTGAATAACTTTTTTTGTGAAGGTCGGAGAGACTTGCAAGTAGGCTCTACCCCCACTAAATGGGGTAACGCGCATCGATCGGTACCATCCTTGAGCTTCTCCGACTTTCGGAAGGGTTAGGGTTAGGGTTAGGGATGAAAGCACATAGGAGAAAGAGATATTCTTGAATAACTTTTTTTGTGAAGGTCGGAGAGACTTGGAAAGTGGTTGCATCTGGACTAATTTGGGTCCTGCGGATCGATTGGTACCATCCCCGAGCTTGTACGACCTTCGGAAGAGGTCGACCGACGAAATTCCCCCAAATCTGAGGAGATATTCTTGAATAACTTTTTTTGTGAAGGTCGGAGAGACTTGCAAGTAGGCTCTACCCCCACTAAATGGGGTTGCGCGCATCGATCGGTACCATCCTTGAGCTTCTCCGACTTTCGGAAGGGTTAGGGTTAGGGTTAGGGATGAAAGCACATAGGAGAAAGAGATATTCTTGAATAACTTTTTTTGTGAAGGTCGGAGAGACTTGCAAGTAGGCTCTACCCCCACTAAATGGGGTAGCGCGCATCGATCGGTACCATCGTTGAGCTTCTCCGACTTTCGGAAGGGTTAGGGTTAGGGATGAAAGCACATAGGAGAAAGAGATATTCTTGAATAACTTTTTTTGTGAAGGTCGGAGAGACTTGGAAAGTGGTTGCATCTGGACTAATTTGGGTCCTGCGGATCGATTGGTACCATCCCCGAGCTTGTACGACTTTCGGAAGAGGTCGACCGACGAAATTCCCCCAAATCTGAGGAGATATTCTTGAATAACTTTTTTTGTGAAGGTCGGAGAGACTTGCAAGTAGGCTCTACCCCCACTAAATGGGGTTGCGCGCATCGATCGGTACCATCCTTGAGCTTCTCCGACTTTCGGAAGGGTTAGGGTTAGGGTTAGGGATGAAAGCACATAGGAGAAAGAGATATTCTTGAATAACTTTTTTTGTGAAGGTCGGAGAGACTTGCAAGTAGGCTCTACCCCCACTAAATGGGGTAGCGCGCATCGATCGGTACCATCCTTGAGCTTCTCCGACTTTCGGAAGGGTTAGGGTTAGGGTTAGGGATGAAAGCACATAGGAGAAAGAGATATTCTTGAATAACTTTTTTTGTGAAGGTCGGAGAGACTTGCAAGTAGGCTCTGCCCCCACTAAATGGGGTAGCGCGCATCGATCGGTACCATCCTTGAGCTTCTCCGACTTTCGGAAGGGTTAGGGTTAGGGTTAGGGATGAAAGCACATAGGAGAAAGAGATATTCTTGAATAACTTTTTTTGTGAAGGTCGGAGAGACTTGGAAAGTGGTTGCATCTGGACTAATTTGGGTCCTGCGGATCGATTCGTACCATCCCCGAGCTTGTACGACCTTCGGAAGAGGTCGACCGACGAAATTCCCCCAAATCTGAGGAGATATTCTTGAATAACTTTTTTTGTGAAGGTCGGAGAGACTTGCAAGTAGGCTCTACCCCCACTAAATGGGGTAGCGCGCATCGATCGGTACCATCCTTGAGCTTCTCCGACTTTCGGAAGGGTTAGGGTTAGGGTTAGGGATGAAAGCACATAGGAGAAAGAGATATTCTTGAATAACTTTTTTTGTGAAGGTCGGAGAGACTTGGAAAGTGGTTGCATCTGGACTAATTTGGGTCCTGCGGATCGATTGGTACCATCCCCGAGCTTGTACGACCTTCGGAAGAGGTCGACCGACGAAATTCCCCCAAATCTGAGGAGATATTCTTGAATAACTTTTTTTGTGAAGGTCGGAGAGACTTGCAAGTAGGCTCTACCCCCACTAAATGGGGTTGCGCGCATCGATCGGTACCATCCTTGAGCTTCTCCGACTTTCGGAAGGGTTAGGGTTAGGGTTAGGGATGAAAGCACATAGGAGAAAGAGATATTCTTGAATAACTTTTTTTGTGAAGGTCGGAGAGACTTGCAAGTAGGCTCTACCCCCACTAAATGGGGTAGCGCGCATCGATCGGTACCATCTTTGAGCTTCTCCGACTTTCGGAAGGGTTAGGGTTAGGGTTAGGGATGAAAGCACATAGGAGAAAGAGATATTCTTGAATAACTTTTTTTGTGAAGGTCGGAGAGACTTGCAAGTAGGCTCTACCCCCACTAAATGGGGTAGCGCACATCGATCGGTACCATCCTTGAGCTTCTCCGACTTTCGGAAGGGTTAGGGTTAGGGTTAGGGATGAAAGCACATAGGAGAAAGAGATATTCTTGAATAACTTTTTTTGTGAAGGTCGGAGAGACTTGCAAGTAGGCTCTACCCCCACTAAATGGGGTAACGCGCATCGATCGGTACCATCCTTGAGCTTCTCCGACTTTCGGAAGGGTTAGGGTTAGGGTTAGGGATGAAAGCACATAGGAGAAAGAGATATTCTTGAATAACTTTTTTTGTGAAGGTCGGAGAGACTTGGAAAGTGGTTGCATCTGGACTAATTTGGGTCCTGCGGATCGATTGGTACCATCCCCGAGCTTGTACGACCTTCGGAAGAGGTCGACCGACGAAATTCCCCCAAATCTGAGGAGATATTCTTGAATAACTTTTTTTGTGAAGGTCGGAGAGACTTGCAAGTAGGCTCTACCCCCACTAAATGGGGTTGCGCGCATCGATCGGTACCATCCTTGAGCTTCTCCGACTTTCGGAAGGGTTAGGGTTAGGGTTAGGGATGAAAGCACATAGGAGAAAGAGATATTCTTGAATAACTTTTTTTGTGAAGGTCGGAGAGACTTGCAAGTAGGCTCTACCCCCACTAAATGGGGTAGCGCGCATCGATCAGTACCATCGTTGAGCTTCTCCGACTTTCGGAAGGGTTAGGGTTAGGGAGGAAAGCACATAGGAGAAAGAGATATTCTTGAATAACTTTTTTTGTGAAGGTCGGAGAGACTTGGAAAGTGGTTGCATCTGGACTAATTTGGGTCCTGCGGATCGATTGGTACCATCCCCGAGCTTGTACGACCTTCGGAAGAGGTCGACCGACGAAATTCCCCCAAATCTGAGGAGATATTCTTGAATAACTTTTTTTGTGAAGGTCGGAGAGACTTGCAAGTAGGCTCTACCCCCACTAAATGGGGTTGCGCGCATCGATCGGTACCATCCTTGAGCTTCTCCGACTTTCGGAAGGGTTAGGGTTAGGGTTAGGGATGAAAGCACATAGGAGAAAGAGATATTCTTGAATAACTTTTTTTGTGAAGGTCGGAGAGACTTGCAAGTAGGCTCTACCCCCACTAAATGGGGTAGCGCGCATCGATCGGTACCATCCTTGAGCTTCTCCGACTTTCGGAAGGGTTAGGGTTAGGGTTAGGGATGAAAGCACATAGGAGAAAGAGATATTCTTGAATAACTTTTTTTGTGAAGGTCGGAGAGACTTGAAAAGTGGTTGCATCTGGACTAATTTGGGTCCTGCGGATCGATTGGTACCATCCCCGAGCTTGTACGACCTTTGGAAGAGGTCGACCGACGAAATTCCCCCAAATCTGAGGAGATATTCTTGAATAACTTTTTTTGTGAAGGTCGGAGAGACTTGCAAGTAGGCTCTACCCCCACTAAATGGGGTAGCGCGCATCGATCGGTACCATCCTTGAGCTTCTCCGACTTTCGGAAGGGTTAGGGTTAGGGTTAGGGATGAAAGCACATAGGAGAAAGAGATATTCTTGAATAACTTTTTTTGTGAAGGTCGGAGAGACTTGGAAAGTGGTTGCATCTGGACTAATTTGGGTCCTGCGGATCGATTGGTACCATCCCCGAGCTTGTACGACCTTCGGAAGAGGTCGACCGACGAAATTCCCCCAAATCTGAGGAGATATTCTTGAATAACTTTTTTTGTGAAGGTCGGAGAGACTTGCAAGTAGGCTCTACCCCCACTAAATGGGGTTGCGCGCATCGATCGGTACCATCCTTGAGCTTCTCCGACTTTCGGAAGGGTTAGGGTTAGGGTTAGGGATGAAAGCACATAGGAGAAAGAGATATTCTTGAATAACTTTTTTTGTGAAGGTCGGAGAGACTTGCAAGTAGGCTCTACCCCCACTAAATGGGGTAGCGCGCATCGATCGGTACCATCCTTGAGCTTCTCCGACTTTCGGAAGGGTTAGGGTTAGGGTTAGGGATGAAAGCACATAGGAGAAAGAGATATTCTTGAATAACTTTTTTTGTGAAGGTCGGAGAGACTTGGAAAGTGGTTGCATCTGGACTAATTTGGGTCCTGCGGATCGATTGGTACCATCCCCGAGCTTGTACGACCTTCGGAAGAGGTCGACCGACGAAATTCCCCCAAATCTGAGGAGATATTCTTGAATAACTTTTTTTGTGAAGGTCGGAGAGACTTGCAAGTAGGCTCTACCCCCACTAAATGGGGTTGCGCGCATCGATCGGTACCATCCTTGAGCTTCTCCGACTTTCGGAAGGGTTAGGGTTAGGGTTAGGGATGAAAGCACATAGGAGAAAGAGATATTCTTGAATAACTTTTTTTGTGAAGGTCGGAGAGACTTGCAAGTAGGCTCTACCCCCACTAAATGGGGTAGCGCGCATCGATCGGTACCATCTTTGAGCTTCTCCGACTTTCGGAAGGGTTAGGGTTAGGGTTAGGGATGAAAGCACATAGGAGAAAGAGATATTCTTGAATAACTTTTTTTGTGAAGGTCGGAGAGACTTGCAAGTAGGCTCTACCCCCACTAAATGGGGTAGCGCACATCGATCGGTACCATCCTTGAGCTTCTCCGACTTTCGGAAGGGTTAGGGTTAGGGTTAGGGATGAAAGCACATAGGAGAAAGAGATATTCTTGAATAACTTTTTTTGTGAAGGTCGGAGAGACTTGCAAGTAGGCTCTACCCCCACTAAATGGGGTAACGCGCATCGATCGGTACCATCCTTGAGCTTCTCCGACTTTCGGAAGGGTTAGGGTTAGGGTTAGGGATGAAAGCACATAGGAGAAAGAGATATTCTTGAATAACTTTTTTTGTGAAGGTCGGAGAGACTTGGAAAGTGGTTGCATCTGGACTAATTTGGGTCCTGCGGATCGATTGGTACCATCCCCGAGCTTGTACGACCTTCGGAAGAGGTCGACCGACGAAATTCCCCCAAATCTGAGGAGATATTCTTGAATAACTTTTTTTGTGAAGGTCGGAGAGACTTGCAAGTAGGCTCTACCCCCACTAAATGGGGTTGCGCGCATCGATCGGTACCATCCTTGAGCTTCTCCGACTTTCGGAAGGGTTAGGGTTAGGGTTAGGGATGAAAGCACATAGGAGAAAGAGATATTCTTGAATAACTTTTTTTGTGAAGGTCGGAGAGACTTGCAAGTAGGCTCTACCCCCACTAAATGGGGTAGCGCGCATCGATCGGTACCATCCTTGAGCTTCTCCGACTTTCGGAAGGGTTAGGGTTAGGGTTAGGGATGAAAGCACATAGGAGAAAGAGATATTCTTGAATAACTTTTTTTGTGAAGGTCGGAGAGACTTGGAAAGTGGTTGCATCTGGACTAATTTGGGTCCTGCGGATCGATTGGTACCATCCCCGAGCTTGTACGACCTTCGGAAGAGGTCGACCGACGAAATTCCCCCAAATCTGAGGAGATATTCTTGAATAACTTTTTTTGTGAAGGTCGGAGAGACTTGCAAGTAGGCTCTACCCCCACTAAATGGGGTTGCGCGCATCGATCGGTACCATCCTTGAGCTTCTCCGACTTTCGGAAGGGTTAGGGTTAGGGTTAGGGATGAAAGCACATAGGAGAAAGAGATATTCTTGAATAACTTTTTTTGTGAAGGTCGGAGAGACTTGCAAGTAGGCTCTACCCCCACTAAATGGGGTAGCGCGCATCGATCGGTACCATCTTTGAGCTTCTCCGACTTTCGGAAGGGTTAGGGTTAGGGTTAGGGATGAAAGCACATAGGAGAAAGAGATATTCTTGAATAACTTTTTTTGTGAAGGTCGGAGAGACTTGCAAGTAGGCTCTACCCCCACTAAATGGGGTAGCGCACATCGATCGGTACCATCCTTGAGCTTCTCCGACTTTCGGAAGGGTTAGGGTTAGGGTTAGGGATGAAAGCACATAGGAGAAAGAGATATTCTTGAATAACTTTTTTTGTGAAGGTCGGAGAGACTTGGAAAGTGGTTGCATCTGGACTAATTTGGGTCCTGCGGATCGATTGGTACCATCCCCGAGCTTGTACGACCTTCGGAAGAGGTCGACCGACGAAATTCCCCCAAATCTGAGGAGATATTCTTGAATAACTTTTTTTGTGAAGGTCGGAGAGACTTGCAAGTAGGCTCTACCCCCACTAAATGGGGTTGCGCGCATCGATCGGTACCATCCTTGAGCTTCTCCGACTTTCGGAAGGGTTAGGGTTAGGGTTAGGGATGAAAGCACATAGGAGAAAGAGATATTCTTGAATAACTTTTTTTGTGAAGGTCGGAGAGACTTGCAAGTAGGCTCTACCCCCACTAAATGGGGTAGCGCGCATCGATCGGTACCATCTTTGAGCTTCTCCGACTTTCGGAAGGGTTAGGGTTAGGGTTAGGGATGAAAGCACATAGGAGAAAGAGATATTCTTGAATAACTTTTTTTGTGAAGGTCGGAGAGACTTGCAAGTAGGCTCTACCCCCACTAAATGGGGTAGCGCACATCGATCGGTACCATCCTTGAGCTTCTCCGACTTTCGGAAGGGTTAGGGTTAGGGTTAGGGATGAAAGCACATAGGAGAAAGAGATATTCTTGAATAACTTTTTTTGTGAAGGTCGGAGAGACTTGCAAGTAGGCTCTACCCCCACTAAATGGGGTAACGCGCATCGATCGGTACCATCCTTGAGCTTCTCCGACTTTCGGAAGGGTTAGGGTTAGGGTTAGGGATGAAAGCACATAGGAGAAAGAGATATTCTTGAATAACTTTTTTTGTGAAGGTCGGAGAGACTTGGAAAGTGGTTGCATCTGGACTAATTTGGGTCCTGCGGATCGATTGGTACCATCCCCGAGCTTGTACGACCTTCGGAAGAGGTCGACCGACGAAATTCCCCCAAATCTGAGGAGATATTCTTGAATAACTTTTTTTGTGAAGGTCGGAGAGACTTGCAAGTAGGCTCTACCCCCACTAAATGGGGTTGCGCGCATCGATCGGTACCATCCTTGAGCTTCTCCGACTTTCGGAAGGGTTAGGGTTAGGGTTAGGGATGAAAGCACATAGGAGAAAGAGATATTCTTGAATAACTTTTTTTGTGAAGGTCGGAGAGACTTGCAAGTAGGCTCTACCCCCACTAAATGGGGTAGCGCGCATCGATCGGTACCATCGTTGAGCTTCTCCGACTTTCGGAAGGGTTAGGGTTAGGGATGAAAGCACATAGGAGAAAGAGATATTCTTGAATAACTTTTTTTGTGAAGGTCGGAGAGACTTGGAAAGTGGTTGCATCTGGACTAATTTGGGTCCTGCGGATCGATTGGTACCATCCCCGAGCTTGTACGACTTTCGGAAGAGGTCGACCGACGAAATTCCCCCAAATCTGAGGAGATATTCTTGAATAACTTTTTTTGTGAAGGTCGGAGAGACTTGCAAGTAGGCTCTACCCCCACTAAATGGGGTTGCGCGCATCGATCGGTACCATCCTTGAGCTTCTCCGACTTTCGGAAGGGTTAGGGTTAGGGTTAGGGATGAAAGCACATAGGAGAAAGAGATATTCTTGAATAACTTTTTTTGTGAAGGTCGGAGAGACTTGCAAGTAGGCTCTACCCCCACTAAATGGGGTAGCGCGCATCGATCGGTACCATCCTTGAGCTTCTCCGACTTTCGGAAGGGTTAGGGTTAGGGTTAGGGATGAAAGCACATAGGAGAAAGAGATATTCTTGAATAACTTTTTTTGTGAAGGTCGGAGAGACTTGAAAAGTGGTTGCATCTGGACTAATTTGGGTCCTGCGGATCGATTGGTACCATCCCCGAGCTTGTACGACCTTCGGAAGAGGTCGACCGACGAAATTCCCCCAAATCTGAGGAGATATTCTTGAATAACTTTTTTTGTGAAGGTCGGAGAGACTTGCAAGTAGGCTCTACCCCCACTAAATGGGGTAGCGCGCATCGATCGGTACCATCCTTGAGCTTCTCCGACTTTCGGAAGGGTTAGGGTTAGGGTTAGGGATGAAAGCACATAGGAGAAAGAGATATTCTTGAATAACTTTTTTTGTGAAGGTCGGAGAGACTTGGAAAGTGGTTGCATCTGGACTAATTTGGGTCCTGCGGATCGATTGGTACCATCCCCGAGCTTGTACGACCTTCGGAAGAGGTCGACCGACGAAATTCCCCCAAATCTGAGGAGATATTCTTGAATAACTTTTTTTGTGAAGGTCGGAGAGACTTGCAAGTAGGCTCTACCCCCACTAAATGGGGTTGCGCGCATCGATCGGTACCATCCTTGAGCTTCTCCGACTTTCGGAAGGGTTAGGGTTAGGGTTAGGGATGAAAGCACATAGGAGAAAGAGATATTCTTGAATAACTTTTTTTGTGAAGGTCGGAGAGACTTGCAAGTAGGCTCTACTCCCACTAAATGGGGTAGCGCGCATCGATCGGTACCATCCTTGAGCTTCTCCGACTTTCGGAAGGGTTAGGGTTAGGGTTAGGGATGAAAGCACATAGGAGAAAGAGATATTCTTGAATAACTTTTTTTGTGAAGGTCGGAGAGACTTGGAAAGTGGTTGCATCTGGACTAATTTGGGTCCTGCGGATCGATTGGTACCATCCCCGAGCTTGTACGACCTTCGGAAGAGGTCGACCGACGAAATTCCCCCAAATCTGAGGAGATATTCTTGAATAACTTTTTTTGTGAAGGTCGGAGAGACTTGCAAGTAGGCTCTACCCCCACTAAATGGGGTTGCGCGCATCGATCGGTACCATCCTTGAGCTTCTCCGACTTTCGGAAGGGTTAGGGTTAGGGTTAGGGATGAAAGCACATAGGAGAAAGAGATATTCTTGAATAACTTTTTTTGTGAAGGTCGGAGAGACTTGCAAGTAGGCTCTACCCCCACTAAATGGGGTAGCGCGCATCGATCGGTACCATCCTTGAGCTTCTCCGACTTTCGGAAGGGTTAGGGTTAGGGTTAGGGATGAAAGCACATAGGAGAAAGAGATATTCTTGAATAACTTTTTTTGTGAAGGTCGGAGAGACTTGAAAAGTGGTTGCATCTGGACTAATTTGGGTCCTGCGGATCGATTGGTACCATCCCCGAGCTTGTACGACCTTCGGAAGAGGTCGACCGACGAAATTCCCCCAAATCTGAGGAGATATTCTTGAATAACTTTTTTTTTGAAGGTCGGAGAGACTTGCAAGTAGGCTCTACCCCCACTAAATGGGGTAGCGCGAATCGATCGGTACCATCCTTGAGCTTCTCCGACTTTCGGAAGGGTTAGGGTTAGGGTTAGGGATGAAAGCACATAGGAGAAAGAGATATTCTTGAATAACTTTTTTTGTGAAGGTCGGAGAGACTTGGAAAGTGGTTGCATCTGGACTAATTTGGGTCCTGCGGATCGATTGGTACCATCCCCGAGCTTGTACGACCTTCGGAAGAGGTCGACCGACGAAATTCCCCCAAATCTGAGGAGATATTCTTGAATAACTTTTTTTGTGAAGGTCGGAGAGACTTGCAAGTAGGCTCTACCCCCACTAAATGGGGTTGCGCGCATCGATCGGTACCATCCTTGAGCTTCTCCGACTTTCGGAAGGGTTAGGGTTAGGGTTAGGGATGAAAGCACATAGGAGAAAGAGATATTCTTGAATAACTTTTTTTGTGAAGGTCGGAGAGACTTGCAAGTAGGCTCTACCCCCACTAAATGGGGTAGCGCGCATCGATCGGTACCATCCTTGAGCTTCTCCGACTTTCGGAAGGGTTAGGGTTAGGGTTAGGGATGAAAGCACATAGGAGAAAGAGATATTCTTGAATAACTTTTTTTGTGAAGGTCGGAGAGACTTGGAAAGTGGTTGCATCTGGACTAATTTGGGTCCTGCGGATCGATTGGTACCATCCCCGAGCTTGTACGACCTTCGGAAGAGGTCGACCGACGAAATTCCCCCAAATCTGAGGAGATATTCTTGAATAACTTTTTTTGTGAAGGTCGGAGAGACTTGCAAGTAGGCTCTACCCCCACTAAATGGGGTTGCGCGCATCGATCGGTACCATCCTTGAGCTTCTCCGACTTTCGGAAGGGTTAGGGTTAGGGTTAGGGATGAAAGCACATAGGAGAAAGAGATATTCTTGAATAACTTTTTTTGTGAAGGTCGGAGAGACTTGCAAGTAGGCTCTACCCCCACTAAATGGGGTAGCGCGCATCGATCGGTACCATCCTTGAGCTTCTCCGACTTTCGGAAGGGTTAGGGTTAGGGTTAGGGATGAAAGCACATAGGAGAAAGAGATATTCTTGAATAACTTTTTTTGTGAAGGTCGGAGAGACTTGCAAGTAGGCTCTACCCCCACTAAATGGGGTAGCGCGCATCGATCGGTACCATCCTTGAGCTTCTCCGACTTTCGGAAGGGTTAGGGTTAGGGTTAGGGATGAAAGCACATAGGAGAAAGAGATATTCTTGAATAACTTTTTTTGTGAAGGTCGGAGAGACTTGCAAGTAGGCTCTGCCCCCACTAAATGGGGTAGCGCGCATCGATCGGTACCATCCTTGAGCTTCTCCGACTTTCGGAAGGGTTAGGGTTAGGGTTAGGGATGAAAGCACATAGGAGAAAGAGATATTCTTGAATAACTTTTTTTGTGAAGGTCGGAGAGACTTGGAAAGTGGTTGCATCTGGACTAATTTGGGTCCTGCGGATCGATTCGTACCATCCCCGAGCTTGTACGACCTTCGGAAGAGGTCGACCGACGAAATTCCCCCAAATCTGAGGAGATATTCTTGAATAACTTTTTTTGTGAAGGTCGGAGAGACTTGCAAGTAGGCTCTACCCCCACTAAATGGGGTAGCGCGCATCGATCGGTACCATCCTTGAGCTTCTCCGACTTTCGGAAGGGTTAGGGTTAGGGTTAGGGATGAAAGCACATAGGAGAAAGAGATATTCTTGAATAACTTTTTTTGTGAAGGTCGGAGAGACTTGGAAAGTGGTTGCATCTGGACTAATTTGGGTCCTGCAGATCGATTGGTACCATCCCCGAGCTTGTACGACCTTCGGAAGAGGTCGACCGACGAAATTCCCCCAAATCTGAGGAGATATTCTTGAATAACTTTTTTTGTGAAGGTCGGAGAGACTTGCAAGTAGGCTCTACCCCCACTAAATGGGGTTGCGCGCATCGATCGGTACCATCCTTGAGCTTCTCCGACTTTCGGAAGGGTTAGGGTTAGGGTTAGGGATGAAAGCACATAGGAGAAAGAGATATTCTTGAATAACTTTTTTTGTGAAGGTCGGAGAGACTTGCAAGTAGGCTCTACCCCCACTAAATGGGGTAGCGCGCATCGATCGGTACCATCCTTGAGCTTCTCCGACTTTCGGAAGGGTTAGGGTTAGGGTTAGGGATGAAAGCACATAGGAGAAAGAGATATTCTTGAATAACTTTTTTTGTGAAGGTCGGAGAGACTTGCAAGTAGGCTCTACCCCCACTAAATGGGGTAGCGCGCATCGATCGGTACCATCCTTGAGCTTCTCCGACTTTCGGAAGGGTTAGGGTTAGGGTTAGGGATGAAAGCACATAGGAGAAAGAGATATTCTTGAATAACTTTTTTTGTGAAGGTCGGAGAGACTTGCAAGTAGGCTCTACCCCCACTAAATGGGGTAGCGCGCATCGATCGGTACCATCCTTGAGCTTCTCCGACTTTCGGAAGGGTTAGGGTTAGGGTTAGGGATGAAAGCACATAGGAGAAAGAGATATTCTTGAATAACTTTTTTTGTGAAGGTCGGAGAGACTTGCAAGTAGGCTCTGCCCCCACTAAATGGGGTAGCGCGCATCGATCGGTACCATCCTTGAGCTTCTCCGACTTTCGGAAGGGTTAGGGTTAGGGTTAGGGATGAAAGCACATAGGAGAAAGAGATATTCTTGAATAACTTTTTTTGTGAAGGTCGGAGAGACTTGGAAAGTGGTTGCATCTGGACTAATTTGGGTCCTGCGGATCGATTCGTACCATCCCCGAGCTTGTACGACCTTCGGAAGAGGTCGACCGACGAAATTCCCCCAAATCTGAGGAGATATTCTTGAATAACTTTTTTTGTGAAGGTCGGAGAGACTTGCAAGTAGGCTCTACCCCCACTAAATGGGGTAGCGCGCATCGATCGGTACCATCCTTGAGCTTCTCCGACTTTCGGAAGGGTTAGGGTTAGGGTTAGGGATGAAAGCACATAGGAGAAAGAGATATTCTTGAATAACTTTTTTTGTGAAGGTCGGAGAGACTTGGAAAGTGGTTGCATCTGGACTAATTTGGGTCCTGCGGATCGATTGGTACCATCCCCGAGCTTGTAAGACCTTCGGAAGAGGTCGACCGACGAAATTCCCCCAAATCTGAGGAGATATTCTTGAATAACTTTTTTTGTGAAGGTCGGAGAGACTTGCAAGTAGGCTTTACCCCCACTAAATGGGGTTGCGCGCATCGATCGGTACCATCCTTGAGCTTCTCCGACTTTCGGAAGGGTTAGGGTTAGGGTTAGGGATGAAAGCACATAGGAGAAAGAGATATTCTTGAATAACTTTTTTTGTGAAGGTCGGAGAGACTTGCAAGTAGGCTCTACCCCCACTAAATGGGGTAGCGCGCATCGATCAGTACCATCCTTGAGCTTCTCCGACTTTCGGAAGGGTTAGGGTTAGGGTTAGGGATGAAAGCACATAGGAGAAAGAGATATTCTTGAATAACTTTTTTTGTGAAGGTCGGAGAGACTTGCAAGTAGGCTCTACCCCCACTAAATGGGGTAGCGCGCATCGATCGGTACCATCCTTGAGCTTCTCCGACTTTCGGAAGGGTTAGGGTTAGGGTTAGGGATGAAAGCACATAGGAGAAAGAGATATTCTTGAATAACTTTTTTTGTGAAGGTCGGAGAGACTTGCAAGTAGGCTCTGCCCCCACTAAATGGGGTAGCGCGCATCGATCGGTACCATCCTTGAGCTTCTCCGACTTTCGGAAGGGTTAGGGTTAGGGTTAGGGATGAAAGCACATAGGAGAAAGAGATATTCTTGAATAACTTTTTTTGTGAAGGTCGGAGAGACTTGGAAAGTGGTTGCATCTGGACTAATTTGGGTCCTGCGGATCGATTCGTACCATCCCCGAGCTTGTACGACCTTCGGAAGAGGTCGACCGACGAAATTCCCCCAAATCTGAGGAGATATTCTTGAATAACTTTTTTTGTGAAGGTCGGAGAGACTTGCAAGTAGGCTCTACCCCCACTAAATGGGGTAGCGCGCATCGATCGGTACCATCCTTGAGCTTCTCCGACTTTCGGAAGGGTTAGGGTTAGGGTTAGGGATGAAAGCACATAGGAGAAAGAGATATTCTTGAATAACTTTTTTTGTGAAGGTCGGAGAGACTTGGAAAGTGGTTGCATCTGGACTAATTTGGGTCCTGCAGATCGATTGGTACCATCCCCGAGCTTGTACGACCTTCGGAAGAGGTCGACCGACGAAATTCCCCCAAATCTGAGGAGATATTCTTGAATAACTTTTTTTGTGAAGGTCGGAGAGACTTGCAAGTAGGCTCTACCCCCACTAAATGGGGTTGCGCGCATCGATCGGTACCATCCTTGAGCTTCTCCGACTTTCGGAAGGGTTAGGGTTAGGGTTAGGGATGAAAGCACATAGGAGAAAGAGATATTCTTGAATAACTTTTTTTGTGAAGGTCGGAGAGACTTGCAAGTAGGCTCTACCCCCACTAAATGGGGTAGCGCGCATCGATCGGTACCATCCTTGAGCTTCTCCGACTTTCGGAAGGGTTAGGGTTAGGGTTAGGGATGAAAGCACATAGGAGAAAGAGATATTCTTGAATAACTTTTTTTGTGAAGGTCGGAGAGACTTGCAAGTAGGCTCTACCCCCACTAAATGGGGTAGCGCGCATCGATCGGTACCATCCTTGAGCTTCTCCGACTTTCGGAAGGGTTAGGGTTAGGGTTAGGGATGAAAGCACATAGGAGAAAGAGATATTCTTGAATAACTTTTTTTGTGAAGGTCGGAGAGACTTGCAAGTAGGCTCTACCCCCACTAAATGGGGTAGCGCGCATCGATCGGTACCATCCTTGAGCTTCTCCGACTTTCGGAAGGGTTAGGGTTAGGGTTAGGGATGAAAGCACATAGGAGAAAGAGATATTCTTGAATAACTTTTTTTGTGAAGGTCGGAGAGACTTGCAAGTAGGCTCTGCCCCCACTAAATGGGGTAGCGCGCATCGATCGGTACCATCCTTGAGCTTCTCCGACTTTCGGAAGGGTTAGGGTTAGGGTTAGGGATGAAAGCACATAGGAGAAAGAGATATTCTTGAATAACTTTTTTTGTGAAGGTCGGAGAGACTTGGAAAGTGGTTGCATCTGGACTAATTTGGGTCCTGCGGATCGATTCGTACCATCCCCGAGCTTGTACGACCTTCGGAAGAGGTCGACCGACGAAATTCCCCCAAATCTGAGGAGATATTCTTGAATAACTTTTTTTGTGAAGGTCGGAGAGACTTGCAAGTAGGCTCTACCCCCACTAAATGGGGTAGCGCGCATCGATCGGTACCATCCTTGAGCTTCTCCGACTTTCGGAAGGGTTAGGGTTAGGGTTAGGGATGAAAGCACATAGGAGAAAGAGATATTCTTGAATAACTTTTTTTGTGAAGGTCGGAGAGACTTGGAAAGTGGTTGCATCTGGACTAATTTGGGTCCTGCGGATCGATTGGTACCATCCCCGAGCTTGTAAGACCTTCGGAAGAGGTCGACCGACGAAATTCCCCCAAATCTGAGGAGATATTCTTGAATAACTTTTTTTGTGAAGGTCGGAGAGACTTGCAAGTAGGCTTTACCCCCACTAAATGGGGTTGCGCGCATCGATCGGTACCATCCTTGAGCTTCTCCGACTTTCGGAAGGGTTAGGGTTAGGGTTAGGGATGAAAGCACATAGGAGAAAGAGATATTCTTGAATAACTTTTTTTGTGAAGGTCGGAGAGACTTGGAAAGTGGTTGCATCTGGACTAATTCGGGTCCTGCGGATCGATTCGTACCATCCCCGAGCTTGTACGACCTTCGGAAGAGGTCGACCGACGAAATTCCCCCAAATCTGAGGAGATATTCTTGAATAACTTTTTTTGTGAAGGTCGGAGAGACTTGCAAGTAGGCTCTACCCCCACTAAATGGGGTTGCGCGCATCGATCGGTACCATCCTTGAGCTTCTCCGACTTTCGGAAGGGTTAGGGTTAGGGTTAGGGATGAAAGCACATAGGAGAAAGAGATATTCTTGAATAACTTTTTTTGTGAAGGTCGGAGAGACTTGCAAGTAGGCTCTACCCCCACTAAATGGGGTAGCGCGCATCGATCGGTACCATCGTTGAGCTTCTCCGACTTTCGGAAGGGTTAGGGTTAGGGATGAAAGCACATAGGAGAAAGAGATATTCTTGAATAACTTTTTTTGTGAAGGTCGGAGAGACTTGCAAGTAGGCTCTACCCCCACTAAATGGGGTAGCGCGCATCGATCGGTACCATCCTTGAGCTTCTCCGACTTTCGGAAGGGTTAGGGTTAGGGTTAGGGATGAAAGCACATAGGAGAAAGAGATATTCTTGAATAACTTTTTTTGTGAAGGTCGGAGAGACTTGCAAGTAGGCTCTGCCCCCACTAAATGGGGTAGCGCGCATCGATCGGTACCATCCTTGAGCTTCTCCGACTTTCGGAAGGGTTAGGGTTAGGGTTAGGGATGAAAGCACATAGGAGAAAGAGATATTCTTGAATAACTTTTTTTGTGAAGGTCGGAGAGACTTGGAAAGTGGTTGCATCTGGACTAATTTGGGTCCTGCGGATCGATTCGTACCATCCCCGAGCTTGTACGACCTTCGGAAGAGGTCGACCGACGAAATTCCCCCAAATCTGAGGAGATATTCTTGAATAACTTTTTTTGTGAAGGTCGGAGAGACTTGCAAGTAGGCTCTACCCCCACTAAATGGGGTTGCGCGCATCGATCGGTACCATCCTTGAGCTTCTCCGACTTTCGGAAGGGTTAGGGTTAGGGTTAGGGATGAAAGCACATAGGAGAAAGAGATATTCTTGAATAACTTTTTTTGTGAAGGTCGGAGAGACTTGCAAGTAGGCTCTACCCCCACTAAATGGGGTAGCGCGCATCGATCGGTACCATCGTTGAGCTTCTCCGACTTTCGGAAGGGTTAGGGTTAGGGATGAAAGCACATAGGAGAAAGAGATATTCTTGAATAACTTTTTTTGTGAAGGTCGGAGAGACTTGGAAAGTGGTTGCATCTGGACTAATTTGGGTCCTGCGGATCGATTGGTACCATCCCCGAGCTTGTACGACCTTCGGAAGAGGTCGACCGACGAAATTCCCCCAAATCTGAGGAGATATTCTTGAATAACTTTTTTTGTGAAGGTCGGAGAGACTTGCAAGTAGGCTCTACCCCCACTAAATGGGGTTGCGCGCATCGATCGGTACCATCCTTGAGCTTCTCCGACTTTCGGAAGGGTTAGGGTTAGGGTTAGGGATGAAAGCACATAGGAGAAAGAGATATTCTTGAATAACTTTTTTTGTGAAGGTCGGAGAGACTTGCAAGTAGGCTCTACCCCCACTAAATGGGGTAGCGCGCATCGATCAGTACCATCCTTGAGCTTCTCCGACTTTCGGAAGGGTTAGGGTTAGGGTTAGGGATGAAAGCACATAGGAGAAAGAGATATTCTTGAATAACTTTTTTTGTGAAGGTCGGAGAGACTTGAAAAGTGGTTGCATCTGGACTAATTTGGGTCCTGCGGATCGATTGGTACCATCCCCGAGCTTGTACGACCTTCGGAAGAGGTCGACCGACGAAATTCCCCCAAATCTGAGGAGATATTCTTGAATAACTTTTTTTGTGAAGGTCGGAGAGACTTGCAAGTAGGCTCTACCCCCACTAAATGGGGTAGCGCGCATCGATCGGTACCATCCTTGAGCTTCTCCGACTTTCGGAAGGGTTAGGGTTAGGGTTAGGGATGAAAGCACATAGGAGAAAGAGATATTCTTGAATAACTTTTTTTGTGAAGGTCGGAGAGACTTGGAAAGTGGTTGCATCTGGACTAATTTGGGTCCTGCGGATCGATTGGTACCATCCCCGAGCTTGTACGACCTTCGGAAGAGGTCGACCGACGAAATTCCCCCAAATCTGAGGAGATATTCTTGAATAACTTTTTTTGTGAAGGTCGGAGAGACTTGCAAGTAGGCTCTACCCCCACTAAATGGGGTTGCGCGCATCGATCAGTACCATCCTTGAGCTTCTCCGACTTTCGGAAGGGTTAGGGTTAGGGTTAGGGATGAAAGCACATAGGAGAAAGAGATATTCTTGAATAACTTTTTTTGTGAAGGTCGGAGAGACTTGCAAGTAGGCTCTACCCCCACTAAATGGGGTAGCGCGCATCGATTGGTACCATCCTTGAGCTTCTCCGACTTTCGGAAGGGTTAGGGTTAGGGTTAGGGATGAAAGCACATAGGAGAAAGAGATATTCTTGAATAACTTTTTTTGTGAAGGTCGGAGAGACTTGGAAAGTGGTTGCATCTGGACTAATTTGGGTCCTGCGGATCGATTGGTACCATCCCCGAGCTTGTACGACCTTCGGAAGAGGTCGACCGACGAAATTCCCCCAAATCTGAGGAGATATTCTTGAATAACTTTTTTTGTGAAGGTCGGAGAGACTTGCAAGTAGGCTCTACCCCCACTAAATGGGGTTGCGCGCATCGATCGGTACCATCCTTGAGCTTCTCCGACTTTCGGAAGGGTTAGGGTTAGGGTTAGGGATGAAAGCACATAGGAGAAAGAGATATTCTTGAATAACTTTTTTTGTGAAGGTCGGAGAGACTTGCAAGTAGGCTCTACCCCCACTAAATGGGGTAGCACGCATCGATCGGTACCATCCTTGAGCTTCTCCGACTTTCGGAAGGGTTAGGGTTAGGGTTAGGGATGAAAGCACATAGGAGAAAGAGATATTCTTGAATAACTTTTTTTGTGAAGGTCGGAGAGACTTGGAAAGTGGTTGCATCTGGACTAATTTGGGTCCTGCGGATCGATTGGTACCATCCCCGAGCTTGTACGACCTTCGGAAGAGGTCGACCGACGAAATTCCCCCAAATCTGAGGAGATATTCTTGAATAACTTTTTTTGTGAAGGTCGGAGAGACTTGCAAGTAGGCTCTACCCCCACTAAATGGGGTTGCGCGCATCGATCAGTACCATCCTTGAGCTTCTCCGACTTTCGGAAGGGTTAGGGTTAGGGTTAGGGATGAAAGCACATAGGAGAAAGAGATATTCTTGAATAACTTTTTTTGTGAAGGTCGGAGAGACTTGCAAGTAGGCTCTACCCCCACTAAATGGGGTAGCGCGCATCGATTGGTACCATCCTTGAGCTTCTCCGACTTTCGGAAGGGTTAGGGTTAGGGTTAGGGATGAAAGCACATAGGAGAAAGAGATATTCTTGAATAACTTTTTTTGTGAAGGTCGGAGAGACTTGGAAAGTGGTTGCATCTGGACTAATTTGGGTCCTGCGGATCGATTGGTACCATCCCCGAGCTTGTACGACCTTCGGAAGAGGTCGACCGACGAAATTCCCCCAAATCTGAGGAGATATTCTTGAATAACTTTTTTTGTGAAGGTCGGAGAGACTTGCAAGTAGGCTCTACCCCCACTAAATGGGGTTGCGCGCATCGATCGGTACCATCCTTGAGCTTCTCCGACTTTCGGAAGGGTTAGGGTTAGGGTTAGGGATGAAAGCACATAGGAGAAAGAGATATTCTTGAATAACTTTTTTTGTGAAGGTCGGAGAGACTTGCAAGTAGGCTCTACCCCCACTAAATGGGGTAGCACGCATCGATCGGTACCATCCTTGAGCTTCTCCGACTTTCGGAAGGGTTAGGGTTAGGGTTAGGGATGAAAGCACATAGGAGAAAGAGATATTCTTGAATAACTTTTTTTGTGAAGGTCGGAGAGACTTGAAAAGTGGTTGCATCTGGACTAATTTGGGTCCTGCGGATCGATTGGTACCATCCCCGAGCTTGTACGACCTTCGGAAGAGGTCGACCGACGAAATTCCCCCAAATCTGAGGAGATATTCTTGAATAACTTTTTTTTTGAAGGTCGGAGAGACTTGCAAGTAGGCTCTACCCCCACTAAATGGGGTAGCGCGCATCGATCGGTACCATCCTTGAGCTTCTCCGACTTTCGGAAGGGTTAGGGTTAGGGTTAGGGATGAAAGCACATAGGAGAAAGAGATATTCTTGAATAACTTTTTTTGTGAAGGTCGGAGAGACTTGGAAAGTGGTTGCATCTGGACTAATTTGGGTCCTGCGGATCGATTGGTACCATCCCCGAGCTTGTACGACCTTCGGAAGAGGTCGACCGACGAAATTCCCCCAAATCTGAGGAGATATTCTTGAATAACTTTTTTTGTGAAGGTCGGAGAGACTTGCAAGTAGGCTCTACCCCCACTAAATGGGGTTGCGCGCATCGATCGGTACCATCCTTGAGCTTCTCCGACTTTCGGAAGGGTTAGGGTTAGGGTTAGGGATGAAAGCACATAGGAGAAAGAGATATTCTTGAATAACTTTTTTTGTGAAGGTCGGAGAGACTTGCAAGTAGGCTCTACCCCCACTAAATGGGGTAGTGCGCATCGATCGGTACCATCCTTGAGCTTCTCCGACTTTCGGAAGGGTTAGGGTTAGGGTTAGGGATGAAAGCACATAGGAGAAAGAGATATTCTTGAATAACTTTTTTTGTGAAGGTCGGAGAGACTTGGAAAGTGGTTGCATCTGGACTAATTTGGGTCCTGCGGATCGATTGGTACCATCCCCGAGCTTGTACGACCTTCGGAAGAGGTCGACCGACGAAATTCCCCCAAATCTGAGGAGATATTCTTGAATAACTTTTTTTGTGAAGGTCGGAGAGACTTGCAAGTAGGCTCTACCCCCACTAAATGGGGTTGCGCGCATCGATCGGTACCATCCTTGAGCTTCTCCGACTTTCGGAAGGGTTAGGGTTAGGGTTAGGGATGAAAGCACATAGGAGAAAGAGATATTCTTGAATAACTTTTTTTGTGAAGGTCGGAGAGACTTGCAAGTAGGCTCTACCCCCACTAAATGGGGTAGCGCGCATCGATCGGTACCATCCTTGAGCTTCTCCGACTTTCGGAAGGGTTAGGGTTAGGGTTAGGGATGAAAGCACATAGGAGAAAGAGATATTCTTGAATAACTTTTTTTGTGAAGGTCGGAGAGACTTGCAAGTAGGCTCTACCCCCACTAAATGGGGTAGCGCGCATCGATCGGTACCATCCTTGAGCTTCTCCGACTTTCGGAAGGGTTAGGGTTAGGGTTAGGGATGAAAGCACATAGGAGAAAGAGATATTCTTGAATAACTTTTTTTGTGAAGGTCGGAGAGACTTGCAAGTAGGCTCTGCCCCCACTAAATGGGGTAGCGCGCATCGATCGGTACCATCCTTGAGCTTCTCCGACTTTCGGAAGGGTTAGGGTTAGGGTTAGGGATGAAAGCACATAGGAGAAAGAGATATTCTTGAATAACTTTTTTTGTGAAGGTCGGAGAGACTTGGAAAGTGGTTGCATCTGGACTAATTTGGGTCCTGCGGATCGATTCGTACCATCCCCGAGCTTGTACGACCTTCGGAAGAGGTCGACCGACGAAATTCCCCCAAATCTGAGGAGATATTCTTGAATAACTTTTTTTGTGAAGGTCGGAGAGACTTGCAAGTAGGCTCTACCCCCACTAAATGGGGTAGCGCGCATCGATCGGTACCATCCTTGAGCTTCTCCGACTTTCGGAAGGGTTAGGGTTAGGGTTAGGGATGAAAGCACATAGGAGAAAGAGATATTCTTGAATAACTTTTTTTGTGAAGGTCGGAGAGACTTGGAAAGTGGTTGCATCTGGACTAATTTGGGTCCTGCGGATCGATTGGTACCATCCCCGAGCTTGTACGACCTTCGGAAGAGGTCGACCGACGAAATTCCCCCAAATCTGAGGAGATATTCTTGAATAACTTTTTTTGTGAAGGTCGGAGAGACTTGCAAGTAGGCTCTACCCCCACTAAATGGGGTTGCGCGCATCGATCGGTACCATCCTTGAGCTTCTCCGACTTTCGGAAGGGTTAGGGTTAGGGTTAGGGATGAAAGCACATAGGAGAAAGAGATATTCTTGAATAACTTTTTTTGTGAAGGTCGGAGAGACTTGCAAGTAGGCTCTACCCCCACTAAATGGGGTAGCGCGCATCGATCGGTACCATCCTTGAGCTTCTCCGACTTTCGGAAGGGTTAGGGTTAGGGTTAGGGATGAAAGCACATAGGAGAAAGAGATATTCTTGAATAACTTTTTTTGTGAAGGTCGGAGAGACTTGCAAGTAGGCTCTACCCCCACTAAATGGGGTAGCGCGCATCGATCGGTACCATCCTTGAGCTTCTCCGACTTTCGGAAGGGTTAGGGTTAGGGTTAGGGATGAAAGCACATAGGAGAAAGAGATATTCTTGAATAACTTTTTTTGTGAAGGTCGGAGAGACTTGCAAGTAGGCTCTACCCCCACTAAATGGGGTAGCGCGCATCGATCGGTACCATCCTTGAGCTTCTCCGACTTTCGGAAGGGTTAGGGTTAGGGTTAGGGATGAAAGCACATAGGAGAAAGATATTCTTGAATAACTTTTTTTGTGAAGGTCGGAGAGACTTGCAAGTAGGCTCTGCCCCCACTAAATGGGGTAGCGCGCATCGATCGGTACCATCCTTGAGCTTCTCCGACTTTCGGAAGGGTTAGGGTTAGGGTTAGGGATGAAAGCACATAGGAGAAAGAGATATTCTTGAATAACTTTTTTTGTGAAGGTCGGAGAGACTTGGAAAGTGGTTGCATCTGGACTAATTTGGGTCCTGCGGATCGATTCGTACCATCCCCGAGCTTGTACGACCTTCGGAAGAGGTCGACCGACGAAATTCCCCCAAATCTGAGGAGATATTCTTGAATAACTTTTTTTGTGAAGGTCGGAGAGACTTGCAAGTAGGCTCTACCCCCACTAAATGGGGTAGCGCGCATCGATCGGTACCATCCTTGAGCTTCTCCGACTTTCGGAAGGGTTAGGGTTAGGGTTAGGGATGAAAGCACATAGGAGAAAGAGATATTCTTGAATAACTTTTTTTGTGAAGGTCGGAGAGACTTGCAAGTAGGCTCTACCCCCACTAAATGGGGTAGCGCGCATCGATCGGTACCATCCTTGAGCTTCTCCGACTTTCGGAAGGGTTAGGGTTAGGGTTAGGGATGAAAGCACATAGGAGAAAGAGATATTCTTGAATAACTTTTTTTGTGAAGGTCGGAGAGACTTGCAAGTAGGCTCTACCCCCACTAAATGGGGTAGCGCGCATCGATCGGTACCATCCTTGAGCTTCTCCGACTTTCGGAAGGGTTAGGGTTAGGGTTAGGGATGAAAGCACATAGGAGAAAGAGATATTCTTGAATAACTTTTTTTGTGAAGGTCGGAGAGACTTGGAAAGTGGTTGCATCTGGACTAATTTGGGTCCTGCAGATCGATTGGTACCATCCCCGAGCTTGTACGACCTTCGGAAGAGGTCGACCGACGAAATTCCCCCAAATCTGAGGAGATATTCTTGAATAACTTTTTTTGTGAAGGTCGGAGAGACTTGCAAGTAGGCTCTACCCCCACTAAATGGGGTTGCGCGCATCGATCAGTACCATCCTTGAGCTTCTCCGACTTTTGGAAGGGTTAGGGTTAGGGTTAGGGATGAAAGCACATAGGAGAAAGAGATATTCTTGAATAACTTTTTTTGTGAAGGTCGGAGAGACTTGCAAGTAGGCTCTACCCCCACTAAATGGGGTAGCGCGCATCGATCGGTACCATCCTTGAGCTTCTCCGACTTTCGGAAGGGTTAGGGTTAGGGTTAGGGATGAAAGCACATAGGAGAAAGAGATATTCTTGAATAACTTTTTTTGTGAAGGTCGGAGAGACTTGCAAGTAGGCTCTACCCCCACTAAATGGGGTAGCGCGCATCGATCGGTACCATCCTTGAGCTTCTCCGACTTTCGGAAGGGTTAGGGTTAGGGTTAGGGATGAAAGCACATAGGAGAAAGAGATATTCTTGAATAACTTTTTTTGTGAAGGTCGGAGAGACTTGCAAGTAGGCTCTACCCCCACTAAATGGGGTAGCGCGCATCGATCGGTACCATCCTTGAGCTTCTCCGACTTTCGGAAGGGTTAGGGTTAGGGTTAGGGATGAAAGCACATAGGAGAAAGAGATATTCTTGAATAACTTTTTTTGTGAAGGTCGGAGAGACTTGGAAAGTGGTTGCATCTGGACTAATTTGGGTCCTGCGGATCGATTGGTACCATCCCCGAGCTTGTACGACCTTCGGAAGAGGTCGACCGACGAAATTCCCCCAAATCTGAGGAGATATTCTTGAATAACTTTTTTTGTGAAGGTCGGAGAGACTTGCAAGTAGGCTCTACCCCCACTAAATGGGGTAGCGCGCATCGATCGGTACCATCCTTGAGCTTCTCCGACTTTCGGAAGGGTTAGGGTTAGGGATGAAAGCACATAGGAGAAAGAGATATTCTTGAATAACTTTTTTTGTGAAGGTCGGAGAGACTTGGAAAGTGGTTGCATCTGGACTAATTTGGGTCCTGCGGATCGATTGGTACCATCCCCGAGCTTGTACGACCTTCGGAAGAGGTCGACCGACGAAATTCCCCCAAATCTGAGGAGATATTCTTGAATAACCTTTTTTGTGAAGGTCGGAGAGACTTGCAAGTAGGCTCTACCCCCACTAAATGGGGTTGCGCGCATCGATCGGTACCATCCTTGAGCTTCTCCGACTTTCGGAAGGGTTAGGGTTAGGGTTAGGGATGAAAGCACATAGGAGAAAGAGATATTCTTGAATAACTTTTTTTGTGAAGGTCGGAGAGACTTGCAAGTAGGCTCTACCCCCACTAAATGGGGTAGCGCGCATCGATCGGTACTATCCTTGAGCTTCTCCGACTTTCGGAAGGGTTAGGGTTAGGGTTAGGGATGAAAGCACATAGGAGAAAGAGATATTCTTGAATAACTTTTTTTGTGAAGGTCGGAGAGACTTGGAAAGTGGTTGCATCTGGACTAATTTGGGTCCTGCGGATCGATTGGTACCATCCCCGAGCTTTTACGACCTTCGGAAGAGGTCGACCGACGAAATTCCCCCAAATCTGAGGAGATATTCTTGAATAACTTTTTTTGTGAAGGTCGGAGAGACTTGCAAGTAGGCTCTACCCCCACTAAATGGGGTAGCGCGCATCGATCAGTACCATCCTTGAGCTTCTCCGACTTTCGGAAGGGTTAGGGTTAGGGTTAGGGATGAAAGCACATAGGAGAAAGAGATATTCTTGAATAACTTTTTTTGTGAAGGTCGGAGAGACTTGCAAGTAGGCTCTACCCCCACTAAATGGGGTAGCGCGCATCGATCGGTACCATCCTTGAGCTTCTCCGACTTTCGGAAGGGTTAGGGTTAGGGTTAGGGATGAAAGCACATAGGAGAAAGAGATATTCTTGAATAACTTTTTTTGTGAAGGTCGGAAAGACTTGCAAGTAGGCTCTACCCCCACTAAATGGGGTAGCGCGCATCGATCGGTACCATCCTTGAGCTTCTCCGACTTTCGGAAGGGTTAGGGTTAGGGTTAGGGATGAAAGCACATAGGAGAAAGAGATATTCTTGAATAACTTTTTTTGTGAAGGTCGGAGAGACTTGCAAGTAGGCTCTACCCCCACTAAATGGGGTAGCGCGCATCGATCGGTACCATCCTTGAGCTTCTCCGACTTTCGGAAGGGTTAGGGTTAGGGTTAGGGATGAAAGCACATAGGAGAAAGAGATATTCTTGAATAACTTTTTTTGTGAAGGTCGGAGAGACTTGGAAAGTGGTTGCATCTGGACTAATTTGGGTCCTGCGGATCGATTGGTACCATCCCCGAGCTTGTACGACCTTCGGAAGAGGTCGACCGACGAAATTCCCCCAAATCTGAGGAGATATTCTTGAATAACTTTTTTTGTGAAGGTCGGAGAGACTTGCAAGTAGGCTCTACCCCCACTAAATGGGGTAGCGCGCATCGATCAGTACCATCCTTGAGCTTCTCCGACTTTCGGAAGGGTTAGGGTTAGGGTTAGGGATGAAAGCACATAGGAGAAAGAGATATTCTTGAATAACTTTTTTTGTGAAGGTCGGAGAGACTTGGAAAGTGGTTGCATCTGGACTAATTTGGGTCCTGCGGATCGATTGGTACCATCCCCGAGCTTGTACGACCTTCGGAAGAGGTCGACCGACGAAATTCCCCCAAATCTGAGGAGATATTCTTGAATAACTTTTTTTGTGAAGGTCGGAGAGACTTGCAAGTAGGCTCTACCCCCACTAAATGGGGTTGCGCGCATCGATCGGTACCATCCTTGAGCTTCTCCGACTTTCGGAAGGGTTAGGGTTAGGGTTAGGGATGAAAGCACATAGGAGAAAGAGATATTCTTGAATAACTTTTTTTGTGAAGGTCGGAGAGACTTGCAAGTAGGCTCTACCCCCACTAAATGGGGTAGCGCGCATCGATCGGTACCATCCTTGAGCTTCTCCGACTTTCGGAAGGGTTAGGGTTAGGGTTAGGGATGAAAGCACATAGGAGAAAGAGATATTCTTGAATAACTTTTTTTGTGAAGGTCGGAGAGACTTGGAAAGTGGTTGCATCTGGACTAATTTGGGTCCTGCGGATCGATTGGTACCATCCCCGAGCTTGTACGACCTTCGGAAGAGGTCGACCGACGAAATTCCCCCAAATCTGAGGAGATATTCTTGAATAACTTTTTTTGTGAAGGTCGGAGAGACTTGCAAGTAGGCTCTACCCCCACTAAATGGGGTAGCGCGCATCGATCAGTACCATCCTTGAGCTTCTCCGACTTTCGGAAGGGTTAGGGTTAGGGTTAGGGATGAAAGCACATAGGAGAAAGAGATATTCTTGAATAACTTTTTTTGTGAAGGTCGGAGAGACTTGCAAGTAGGCTCTACCCCCACTAAATGGGGTAGCGCGCATCGATCGGTACCATCCTTGAGCTTCTCCGACTTTCGGAAGGGTTAGGGTTAGGGTTAGGGATGAAAGCACATAGGAGAAAGAGATATTCTTGAATAACTTTTTTTGTGAAGGTCGGAGAGACTTGGAAAGTGGTTGCATCTGGACTAATTTGGGTCCTGCAGATCGATTGGTACCATCCCCGAGCTTGTACGACCTTCGGAAGAGGTCGACCGACGAAATTCCCCCAAATCTGAGGAGATATTCTTGAATAACTTTTTTTATGAAGGTCGGAGAGACTTGCAAGTAGGCTCTACCCCCACTAAATGGGGTTGCGCGCATCGATCAGTACCATCCTTGAGCTTCTCCGACTTTTGGAAGGGTTAGGGTTAGGGTTAGGGATGAAAGCACATAGGAGAAAGAGATATTCTTGAATAACTTTTTTTGTGAAGGTCGGAGAGACTTGCAAGTAGGCTCTACCCCCACTAAATGGGGTAGCGCGCATCGATCGGTACCATCCTTGAGCTTCTCCGACTTTCGGAAGGGTTAGGGTTAGGGTTAGGGATGAAAGCACATAGGAGAAAGAGATATTCTTGAATAACTTTTTTTGTGAAGGTCGGAGAGACTTGCAAGTAGGCTCTACCCCCACTAAATGGGGTAGCGCGCATCGATCGGTACCATCCTTGAGCTTCTCCGACTTTCGGAAGGGTTAGGGTTAGGGATGAAAGCACATAGGAGAAAGAGATATTCTTGAATAACTTTTTTTGTGAAGGTCGGAGAGACTTGCAAGTAGGCTCTACCCCCACTAAATGGGGTAGCGCGCATCGATCGGTACCATCCTTGAGCTTCTCCGACTTTCGGAAGGGTTAGGGTTAGGGTTAGGGATGAAAGCACATAGGAGAAAGAGATATTCTTGAATAACTTTTTTTGTGAAGGTCGGAGAGACTTGCAAGTAGGCTCTACCCCCACTAAATGGGGTAGCGCGCATCGATCGGTACCATCCTTGAGCTTCTCCGACTTTCGGAAGGGTTAGGGTTAGGGTTAGGGATGAAAGCACATAGGAGAAAGAGATATTCTTGAATAACTTTTTTTGTGAAGGTCGGAGAGACTTGCAAGTAGGCTCTACCCCCACTAAATGGGGTTGCGCGCATCGATCAGTACCATCCTTGAGCTTCTCCGACTTTCGGAAGGGTTAGGGTTAGGGTTAGGGATGAAAGCACATAGGAGAAAGAGATATTCTTGAATAACTTTTTTTGTGAAGGTCGGAGAGACTTGCAAGTAGGCTCTACCCCCACTAAATGGGGTAGCGCGCATCGATCGGTACCATCCTTGAGCTTCTCCGACTTTCGGAAGGGTTAGGGTTAGGGATGAAAGCACATAGGAGAAAGAGATATTCTTGAATAACTTTTTTTGTGAAGGTCGGAGAGACTTGGAAAGTGGTTGCATCTGGACTAATTTGGGTCCTGCGGATCGATTGGTACCATCCCCGAGCTTGTACGACCTTCGTAAGAGGTCGACCGACGAAATTCCCCCAAATCTGAGGAGATATTCTTGAATAACTTTTTTTGTGAAGGTCGGAGAGACTTGCAAGTAGGCTCTACCCCCACTAAATGGGGTTGCGCGCATCGATCAGTACCATCCTTGAGCTTCTCCGACTTTCGGAAGGGTTAGGGTTAGGGATGAAAGCACATAGGAGAAAGAGATATTCTTGAATAACTTTTTTTGTGAAGGTCGGAGAGACTTGCAAGTAGGCTCTACCCCCACTAAATGGGGTAGCGCGCATCGATCGGTACCATCCTTGAGCTTCTCCGACTTTCGGAAGGGTTAGGGTTAGGGTTAGGGATGAAAGCACATAGGAGAAAGAGATATTCTTGAATAACTTTTTTTGTGAAGGTCGGAGAGACTTGCAAGTAGGCTCTACCCCCACTAAATGGGGTAGCGCGCATCGATCGGTACCATCCTTGAGCTTCTCCGACTTTCGGAAGGGTTAGGGTTAGGGTTAGGGATGAAAGCACATAGGAGAAAGAGATATTCTTGAATAACTTTTTTTGTGAAGGTCGGAGAGACTTGCAAGTAGGCTCTACCCCCACTAAATGGGGTAGCGCGCATCGATCGGTACCATCCTTGAGCTTCTCCGACTTTCGGAAGGGTTAGGGTTAGGGTTAGGGATGAAAGCACATAGGAGAAAGAGATATTCTTGAATAACTTTTTTTGTGAAGGTCGGAGAGACTTGGAAAGTGGTTGCATCTGGACTAATTTGGGTCCTGCAGATCGATTGGTACCATCCCCGAGCTTGTACGACCTTCGGAAGAGGTCGACCGACGAAATTCCCCCAAATCTGAGGAGATATTCTTGAATAACTTTTTTTGTGAAGGTCGGAGAGACTTGCAAGTAGGCTCTACCCCCACTAAATGGGGTAGCGCGCATCGATCGGTACCATCCTTGAGCTTCTCCGACTTTCGGAAGGGTTAGGGTTAGGGTTAGGGATGAAAGCACATAGGAGAAAGAGATATTCTTGAATAACTTTTTTTGTGAAGGTCGGAGAGACTTGCAAGTAGGCTTTACCCCCACTAAATGGGGTAGCGCGCATCGATCGGTACCATCCTTGAGCTTCTCCGACTTTCGGAAGGGTTAGGGTTAGGGTTAGGGATGAAAGCACATAGGAGAAAGAGATATTCTTGAATAACTTTTTTTGTGAAGGTCGGAGAGACTTGAAAAGTGGTTGCATCTGGACTAATTTGGGTCCTGCGGATCGATTGGTACCATCCCCGAGCTTGTACGACCTTCGGAAGAGGTCGACCGACGAAATTCCCCCAAATCTGAGGAGATATTCTTGAATAACTTTTTTTGTGAAGGTCGGAGAGACTTGCAAGTAGGCTCTACCCCCACTAAATGGGGTAGCGCGCATCGATCGGTACCATCCTTGAGCTTCTCCGACTTTCGGAAGGGTTAGGGTTAGGGTTAGGGATGAAAGCACATAGGAGAAAGAGATATTCTTGAATAACTTTTTTTGTGAAGGTCGGAGAGACTTGCAAGTAGGCTCTACCCCCACTAAATGGGGTAGCGCGCATCGATCGGTACCATCCTTGAGCTTCTCCGACTTTCGGAAGGGTTAGGGTTAGGGTTAGGGATGAAAGCACATAGGAGAAAGAGATATTCTTGAATAACTTTTTTTGTGAAGGTCGGAGAGACTTGGAAAGTGGTTGCATCTGGACTAATTTGGGTCCTGCAGATCGATTGGTACCATCCCCGAGCTTGTACGACCTTCGGAAGAGGTCGACCGACGAAATTCCCCCAAATCTGAGGAGATATTCTTGAATAACTTTTTTTGTGAAGGTCGGAGAGACTTGCAAGTAGGCTCTACCCCCACTAAATGGGGTTGCGCGCATCGATCAGTACCATCCTTGAGCTTCTCCGACTTTTGGAAGGGTTAGGGTTAGGGTTAGGGATGAAAGCACATAGGAGAAAGAGATATTCTTGAATAACTTTTTTTGTGAAGGTCGGAGAGACTTGCAAGTAGGCTCTACCCCCACTAAATGGGGTAGCGCGCATCGATCGGTACCATCCTTGAGCTTCTCCGACTTTCGGAAGGGTTAGGGTTAGGGTTAGGGATGAAAGCACATAGGAGAAAGAGATATTCTTGAATAACTTTTTTTGTGAAGGTCGGAGAGACTTGCAAGTAGGCTCTACCCCCACTAAATGGGGTAGCGCGCATCGATCGGTACCATCCTTGAGCTTCTCCGACTTTCGGAAGGGTTAGGGTTAGGGTTAGGGATGAAAGCACATAGGAGAAAGAGATATTCTTGAATAACTTTTTTTGTGAAGGTCGGAGAGACTTGGAAAGTGGTTGCATCTGGACTAATTTGGGTCCTGCGGATCGATTGGTACCATCCCCGAGCTTGTACGACCTTCGGAAGAGGTCGACCGACGAAATTCCCCCAAATCTGAGGAGATATTCTTGAATAACTTTTTTTGTGAAGGTCGGAGAGACTTGCAAGTAGGCTCTACCCCCACTAAATGGGGTAGCGCGCATCGATCAGTACCATCCTTGAGCTTCTCCGACTTTCGGAAGGGTTAGGGTTAGGGATGAAAGCACATAGGAGAAAGAGATATTCTTGAATAACTTTTTTTGTGAAGGTCGGAGAGACTTGGAAAGTGGTTGCATCTGGACTAATTTGGGTCCTGCGGATCGATTGGTACCATCCCCGAGCTTGTACGACCTTCGGAAGAGGTCGACCGACGAAATTCCCCCAAATCTGAGGAGATATTCTTGAATAACCTTTTTTGTGAAGGTCGGAGAGACTTGCAAGTAGGCTCTACCCCCACTAAATGGGGTTGCGCGCATCGATCGGTACCATCCTTGAGCTTCTCCGACTTTCGGAAGGGTTAGGGTTAGGGTTAGGGATGAAAGCACATAGGAGAAAGAGATATTCTTGAATAACTTTTTTTGTGAAGGTCGGAGAGACTTGCAAGTAGGCTCTACCCCCACTAAATGGGGTAGCGCGCATCGATCGGTACCATCCTTGAGCTTCTCCGACTTTCGGAAGGGTTAGGGTTAGGGTTAGGGATGAAAGCACATAGGAGAAAGAGATATTCTTGAATAACTTTTTTTGTGAAGGTCGGAGAGACTTGGAAAGTGGTTGCATCTGGACTAATTTGGGTCCTGCGGATCGATTGGTACCATCCCCGAGCTTTTACGACCTTCGGAAGAGGTCGACCGACGAAATTCCCCCAAATCTGAGGAGATATTCTTGAATAACTTTTTTTGTGAAGGTCGGAGAGACTTGCAAGTAGGCTCTACCCCCACTAAATGGGGTAGCGCGCATCGATCAGTACCATCCTTGAGCTTCTCCGACTTTCGGAAGGGTTAGGGTTAGGGTTAGGGATGAAAGCACATAGGAGAAAGAGATATTCTTGAATAACTTTTTTTGTGAAGGTCGGAGAGACTTGCAAGTAGGCTCTACCCCCACTAAATGGGGTAGCGCGCATCGATCGGTACCATCCTTGAGCTTCTCCGACTTTCGGAAGGGTTAGGGTTAGGGTTAGGGATGAAAGCACATAGGAGAAAGAGATATTCTTGAATAACTTTTTTTGTGAAGGTCGGAGAGACTTGGAAAGTGGTTGCATCTGGACTAATTTGGGTCCTGCAGATCGATTGGTACCATCCCCGAGCTTGTACGACCTTCGGAAGAGGTCGACCGACGAAATTCCCCCAAATCTGAGGAGATATTCTTGAATAACTTTTTTTATGAAGGTCGGAGAGACTTGCAAGTAGGCTCTACCCCCACTAAATGGGGTTGCGCGCATCGATCAGTACCATCCTTGAGCTTCTCCGACTTTTGGAAGGGTTAGGGTTAGGGTTAGGGATGAAAGCACATAGGAGAAAGAGATATTCTTGAATAACTTTTTTTGTGAAGGTCGGAGAGACTTGCAAGTAGGCTCTACCCCCACTAAATGGGGTAGCGCGCATCGATCGGTACCATCCTTGAGCTTCTCCGACTTTCGGAAGGGTTAGGGTTAGGGTTAGGGATGAAAGCACATAGGAGAAAGAGATATTCTTGAATAACTTTTTTTGTGAAGGTCGGAGAGACTTGCAAGTAGGCTCTACCCCCACTAAATGGGGTAGCGCGCATCGATCGGTACCATCCTTGAGCTTCTCCGACTTTCGGAAGGGTTAGGGTTAGGGTTAGGGATGAAAGCACATAGGAGAAAGAGATATTCTTGAATAACTTTTTTTGTGAAGGTCGGAGAGACTTGCAAGTAGGCTCTACCCCCACTAAATGGGGTAGCGCGCATCGATCGGTACCATCCTTGAGCTTCTCCGACTTTCGGAAGGGTTAGGGTTAGGGTTAGGGATGAAAGCACATAGGAGAAAGAGATATTCTTGAATAACTTTTTTTGTGAAGGTCGGAGAGACTTGGAAAGTGGTTGCATCTGGACTAATTTGGGTCCTGCGGATCGATTGGTACCATCCCCGAGCTTGTACGACCTTCGGAAGAGGTCGACCGACGAAATTCCCCCAAATCTGAGGAGATATTCTTGAATAACTTTTTTTGTGAAGGTCGGAGAGACTTGCAAGTAGGCTCTACCCCCACTAAATGGGGTTGCGCGCATCGATCAGTACCATCCTTGAGCTTCTCCGACTTTTGGAAGGGTTAGGGTTAGGGTTAGGGATGAAAGCACATAGGAGAAAGAGATATTCTTGAATAACTTTTTTTTTGAAGGTCGGAGAGACTTGCAAGTAGGCTCTACCCCCACTAAATGGGGTAGCGCGCATCGATCGGTACCATCCTTGAGCTTCTCCGACTTTCGGAAGGGTTAGGGTTAGGGTTAGGGATGAAAGCACATAGGAGAAAGAGATATTCTTGAATAACTTTTTTTGTGAAGGTCGGAGAGACTTGCAAGTAGGCTCTACCCCCACTAAATGGGGTAGCGCGCATCGATCGGTACCATCCTTGAGCTTCTCCGACTTTCGGAAGGGTTAGGGTTAGGGTTAGGGATGAAAGCACATAGGAGAAAGAGATATTCTTGAATAACTTTTTTTGTGAAGGTCGGAGAGACTTGCAAGTAGGCTCTACCCCCACTAAATGGGGTAGCGCGCATCGATCGGTACCATCCTTGAGCTTCCCCGACTTTCGGAAGGGTTAGGGTTAGGGTTAGGGATGAAAGCACATAGGAGAAAGAGATATTCTTGAATAACTTTTTTTGTGAAGGTCGGAGAGACTTGGAAAGTGGTTGCATCTGGACTAATTTGGGTCCTGCAGATCGATTGGTACCATCCCCGAGCTTGTACGACCTTCGGAAGAGGTCGACCGACGAAATTCCCCCAAATCTGAGGAGATATTCTTGAATAACTTTTTTTGTGAAGGTCGGAGAGACTTGCAAGTAGGCTCTACCCCCACTAAATGGGGTAGCGCGCATCGATCGGTACCATCTTTGAGCTTCTCCGACTTTCGGAAGGGTTAGGGTTAGGGTTAGGGATGAAAGCACATAGGAGAAAGAGATATTCTTGAATAACTTTTTTTGTGAAGGTCGGAGAGACTTGCAAGTAGGCTCTACCCCCACTAAATGGGGTAGCGCGCATCGATCGGTACCATCCTTGAGCTTCTCCGACTTTCGGAAGGGTTAGGGTTAGGGTTAGGGATGAAAGCACATAGGAGAAAGAGATATTCTTGAATAACTTTTTTTGTGAAGGTCGGAGAGACTTGCAAGTAGGCTCTACCCCCACTAAATGGGGTAGCGCGCATCGATCGGTACCATCCTTGAGCTTCTCCGACTTTCGGAAGGGTTAGGGTTAGGGTTAGGGATGAAAGCACATAGGAGAAAGAGATATTCTTGAATAACTTTTTTTGTGAAGGTCGGAGAGACTTGGAAAGTGGTTGCATCTGGACTAATTTGGGTCCTGCGGATCGATTGGTACCATCCCCGAGCTTGTACGACCTTCGGAAGAGGTCGACCGACGAAATTCCCCCAAATCTGAGGAGATATTCTTGAATAACTTTTTTTGTGAAGGTCGGAGAGACTTGCAAGTAGGCTCTACCCCCACTAAATGGGGTAGCGCGCATCGATCGGTACCATCTTTGAGCTTCTCCGACTTTCGGAAGGGTTAGGGTTAGGGTTAGGGATGAAAGCACATAGGAGAAAGAGATATTCTTGAATAACTTTTTTTGTGAAGGTCGGAGAGACTTGCAAGTAGGCTCTACCCCCACTAAATGGGGTAGCGCGCATCGATCGGTACCATCCTTGAGCTTCTCCGACTTTCGGAAGGGTTAGGGTTAGGGTTAGGGATGAAAGCACATAGGAGAAAGAGATATTCTTGAATAACTTTTTTTGTGAAGGTCGGAAAGACTTGCAAGTAGGCTCTACCCCCACTAAATGGGGTAGCGCGCATCGATCAGTACCATCCTTGAGCTTCTCCGACTTTCGGAAGGGTTAGGGTTAGGGTTAGGGATGAAAGCACATAGGAGAAAGAGATATTCTTGAATAACTTTTTTTGTGAAGGTCGGAGAGACTTGCAAGTAGGCTCTACCCCCACTAAATGGGGTAGCGCGCATCGATCAGTACCATCCTTGAGCTTCTCCGACTTTCGGAAGGGTTAGGGTTAGGGTTAGGGATGAAAGCACATAGGAGAAAGAGATATTCTTGAATAACTTTTTTTGTGAAGGTCGGAGAGACTTGGAAAGTGGTTGCATCTGGACTAATTTGGGTCCTGCGGATCGATTGGTACCATCCCCGAGCTTGTACGACCTTCGGAAGAGGTCGACCGACGAAATTCCCCCAAATCTGAGGAGATATTCTTGAATAACTTTTTTTGTGAAGGTCGGAGAGACTTGCAAGTAGGCTCTACCCCCACTAAATGGGGTAGCGCGCATCGATCGGTACCATCCTTGAGCTTCTCCGACTTTCGGAAGGGTTAGGGTTAGGGCTGCACATAGGAGAAAGAGATATTCTTGAATAACTTTTTTTGTGAAGGTCGGAGAGACTTGGAAAGTGGTTGCATCTGGACTAATTTGGGTCCTGCGGATCGATTGGTACCATCCCCGAGCTTGTACGACCTTCGGAAGAGGTCGACCGACGAAATTCCCCCATATCTGAGGAGATATTCTTGAATAACTTTTTTTGTGAAGGTCGGAGAGACTTGCAAGTAGGCTCTACCCCCACTAAATGGGGTTGCGCGCATCGATCGGTACCATCCTTGAGCTTCTCCGACTTTCGGAAGGGTTAGGGTTAGGGTTAGGGATGAAAGCACATAGGAGAAAGAGATATTCTTGAATAACTTTTTTTGTGAAGGTCGGAGAGACTTGCAAGTAGGCTATACCCCCACTAAATGGGGTAGCGCGCATCGATCGGTACCATCCTTGAGCTTCTCCGACTTTCGGAAGGGTTAGGGTTAGGGTTAGGGATGAAAGCACATAGGAGAAAGAGATATTCTTGAATAACTTTTTTTGTGAAGGTCGGAGAGACTTGGAAAGTGGTTGCATCTGGACTAATTTGGGTCCTGCGGATCGATTGGTACCATCCCCGAGCTTTTACGACCTTCGGAAGAGGTCGACCGACGAAATTCCCCCAAATCTGAGGAGATATTCTTGAATAACTTTTTTTGTGAAGGTCGGAGAGACTTGCAAAGTAGGCTCTACCCCCACTAAATGGGGTAGCGCGCATCGATCAGTACCATCCTTGAGCTTCTCCGACTTTCGGAAGGGTTAGGGTTAGGGTTAGGGATGAAAGCACATAGGAGAAAGAGATATTCTTGAATAACTTTTTTTGTGAAGGTCGGAGAGACTTGCAAGTAGGCTCTACCCCCACTAAATGGGGTAGCGCGCATCGATCGGTACCATCCTTGAGCTTCTCCGACTTTCGGAAGGGTTAGGTTAGGGTTAGGGATGAAAGCACATAGGAGAAAGAGATATTCTTGAATAACTTTTTTTGTGAAGGTCGGAGAGACTTGGAAAGTGGTTGCATCTGGACTAATTTGGGTCCTGCAGATCGATTGGTACCATCCCGAGCTTGTACGACCTTCGGAAAGAGGTCGACCGACGAAATTCCCCCAAATCTGAGGAGATATTCTTGAATAACTTTTTTTGTGAAGGTCGGAGAGACTTGCAAGTAGGCCTCTACCCCCACTAAATGGGGTTGCGCGCATCGATCAGTACCATCCTTGAGCTTCTCCGACTTTTGGAAGGGTTAGGGTTAGGGTTAGGGATGAAAGCACATAGGAGAAAGAGATATTCTTGAATAACTTTTTTTGTGAAGGTCGGAGAGACTTGGCAAGTAGGCTCTACCCCCACTAAATGGGGTAGCGCGCATCGATCGGTACCATCCTTGAGCTTCTCCGGACTTTCGGAAGGGGTTAGGGTTAGGGTTAGGGATGAAAGCACAATAGGAGAAAGAGATATTCTTGAATAACTTTTTTTGTGAAGGTCGGAGAGACTTGCAAGTAGGCTCTACCCCCACTAAATGGGGTAGCGCGCATCGATCGGTACCATCCTTGAGCTTCTCCGACTTTCGGAAGGGTTAGGGTTAGGGTTAGGGATGAAAGCACATAGGAGAAAGAGATATTCTTGAATAACTTTTTTGTGAAGGTCGGAGAGACTTGCAAGTAGGCTCTACCCCCACTAAATGGGGTAGCGCGCATCGATCGGTACCATCCTTGAGCTTCTCCGACTTTCGGAAGGGTTAGGGTTAGGGTTAGGGATGAAAGCACATAGGAGAAAGAGATATTCTTGAATAACTTTTTTTGTGAAGGTCGGAGAGACTTGGAAAGTGGTTGCATCTGGACTAATTTGGGTCCTGCGGATCGATTGGTACCATCCCCGAGCTTGTACGACCTTCGGAAGAGGTCGACCGACGAAATTCCCCCAAATCTGAGGAGATATTCTTGAATAACTTTTTTGTGAAGGTCGGAGAGACTTGCAAGTAGGCTCTACCCCCACTAAATGGGGTAGCGCGCATCGATCGGTACCATCCTTGAGCTTCTCCGACTTTCGGAAGGGTTAGGGTTAGGGTTAGGGATGAAAGCACATAGGAGAAAGAGATATTCTTGAATAACTTTTTTTGTGAAGGTCGGAGAGACTTGGAAAGTGGTTGCATCTGGACTAATTTGGGTCCTGCGGATCGATTGGTACCATTCCCCGAGCTTGTACGACCTTCGGAAGAGGTCGACCGACGAAATTCCCCCAAATCTGAGGAGATATTCTTGAATAACCTTTTTTGTGAAGGTCGGAGAGACTTGCAAGTAGGCTCTACCCCCACTAAATGGGGTTGCGCGCATCGATCGGTACCATCCTTGAGCTTCTCCGACTTTCGGAAGGGTTAGGGTTAGGGTTAGGGATGAAAGCACATAGGAGAAAGAGATATTCTTGAATAACTTTTTTTGTGAAGGTCGGAGAGACTTGCAAGTAGGCTCTACCCCCACTAAATGGGGTAGCGCGCATCGATCGGTACCATCCTTGAGCTTCTCCGACTTTCGGAAGGGTTAGGGTTAGGGTTAGGGATGAAAGCACATAGGAGAAAGAGATATTCTTGAATAACTTTTTTTGTGAAGGTCGGAGAGACTTGCAAGTAGGCTCTACCCCCACTAAATGGGGTAGCGCGCATCGATCGGTACCATCCTTGAGCTTCTCCGACTTTCGGAAGGGTTAGGGTTAGGGTTAGGGATGAAAGCACATAGGAGAAAGAGATATTCTTGAATAACTTTTTTTGTGAAGGTCGGAGAGACTTGCAAGTAGGCTCTACCCCCACTAAATGGGGTAGCGCGCATCGATCGGTACCATCCTTGAGCTTCTCCGACTTTCGGAAGGGTTAGGGTTAGGGTTAGGGATGAAAGCACATAGGAGAAAGAGATATTCTTGAATAACTTTTTTTGTGAAGGTCGGAGAGACTTGGAAAGTGGTTGCATCTGGACTAATTTGGGTCCTGCGGATCGATTGGTACCATCCCCGAGCTTGTACGACCTTCGGAAGAGGTCGACCGACGAAATTCCCCCAAATCTGAGGAGATATTCTTGAATAACTTTTTTTGTGAAGGTCGGAGAGACTTGCAAGTAGGCTCTACCCCCACTAAATGGGGTAGCGCGCATCGATCGGTACCATCCTTGAGCTTCTCCGACTTTCGGAAGGGTTAGGGTTAGGGTTAGGGATGAAAGCACATAGGAGAAAGAGATATTCTTGAATAACTTTTTTTGTGAAGGTCGGAGAGACTTGGAAAGTGGTTGCATCTGGACTAATTTGGGTCCTGCGGATCGATTGGTACCATTCCCGAGCTTGTACGACCTTCGGAAGAGGTCGACCGACGAAATTCCCCCAAATCTGAGGAGATATTCTTGAATAACCTTTTTTGTGAAGGTCGGAGAGACTTGCAAGTAGGCTCTACCCCCACTAAATGGGGTTGCGCGCATCGATCGGTACCATCCTTGAGCTTCTCCGACTTTCGGAAGGGTTAGGGTTAGGGTTAGGGATGAAAGCACATAGGAGAAAGAGATATTCTTGAATAACTTTTTTTGTGAAGGTCGGAGAGACTTGCAAGTAGGCTCTACCCCCACTAAATGGGGTAGCGCGCATCGATCGGTACCATCCTTGAGCTTCTCCGACTTTCGGAAGGGTTAGGGTTAGGGTTAGGGATGAAAGCACATAGGAGAAAGAGATATTCTTGAATAACTTTTTTTGTGAAGGTCGGAGAGACTTGCAAGTAGGCTCTACCCCCACTAAATGGGGTAGCGCGCATCGATCAGTACCATCCTTGAGCTTCTCCGACTTTCGGAAGGGTTAGGGTTAGGGTTAGGGATGAAAGCACATAGGAGAAAGAGATATTCTTGAATAACTTTTTTTGTGAAGGTCGGAGAGACTTGGAAAGTGGTTGCATCTGGACTAATTTGGGTCCTGCGGATCGATTGGTACCATCCCCGAGCTTGTACGACCTTCGGAAGAGGTCGACCGACGAAATTCCCCCAAATCTGAGGAGATATTCTTGAATAACTTTTTTTGTGAAGGTCGGAGAGACTTGCAAGTAGGCTCTACCCCCACTAAATGGGGTAGCGCGCATCGATCAGTACCATCCTTGAGCTTCTCCGACTTTCGGAAGGGTTAGGGTTAGGGTTAGGGATGAAAGCACATAGGAGAAAGAGATATTCTTGAATAACTTTTTTTGTGAAGGTCGGAGAGACTTGGAAAGTGGTTGCATCTGGACTAATTTGGGTCCTGCGGATCGATTGGTACCATCCCCGAGCTTGTACGACCTTCGGAAGAGGTCGACCGACGAAATTCCCCCAAATCTGAGGAGATATTCTTGAATAACTTTTTTTTGAAGGTCGGAGAGACTTGCAAGTAGGCTCTACCCCCACTAAATGGGGTTGCGCGCATCGATCGGTACCATCCTTGAGCTTCTCCGACTTTCGGAAGGGTTAGGGTTAGGGTTAGGGATGAAAGCACATAGGAGAAAGAGATATTCTTGAATAACTTTTTTTGTGAAGGTCGGAGAGACTTGCAAGTAGGCTCTACCCCCACTAAATGGGGTAGCGCGCATCGATCGGTACCATCCTTGAGCTTCTCCGACTTTCGGAAGGGTTAGGGTTAGGGATGAAAGCACATAGGAGAAAGAGATATTCTTGAATAACTTTTTTTGTGAAGGTCGGAGAGACTTGGAAAGTGGTTGCATCTGGACTAATTTGGGTCCTGCAGATCGATTGGTACCATCCCCGAGCTTGTACGACCTTCGGAAGAGGTCGACCGACGAAATTCCCCCAAATCTGAGGAGATATTCTTGAATAACTTTTTTTGTGAAGGTCGGAGAGACTTGCAAGTAGGCTCTACCCCCACTAAATGGGGTTGCGCGCATCGATCAGTACCATCCTTGAGCTTCTCCGACTTTCGGAAGGGTTAGGGTTAGGGTTAGGGATGAAAGCACATAGGAGAAAGAGATATTCTTGAATAACTTTTTTTGTGAAGGTCGGAGAGACTTGCAAGTAGGCTCTACCCCCACTAAATGGGGTAGCGCGCATCGATCGGTACCATCCTTGAGCTTCTCCGACTTTCGGAAGGGTTAGGGTTAGGGTTAGGGATGAAAGCACATAGGAGAAAGAGATATTCTTGAATAACTTTTTTTGTGAGGGTCGGAGAGACTTGCAAGTAGGCTCTACCCCCACTAAATGGGGTAGCGCGCATCGATCGGTACCATCCTTGAGCTTCTCCGACTTTCGGAAGGGTTAGGGTTAGGGTTAGGGATGAAAGCACATAGGAGAAAGAGATATTCTTGAATAACTTTTTTTGTGAAGGTCGGAGAGACTTGCAAGTAGGCTCTACCCCCACTAAATGGGGTAGCGCACATCGATCGGTACCATCCTTGAGCTTCTCCGACTTTCGGAAGGGTTAGGGTTAGGGTTAGGGATGAAAGCACATAGGAGAAAGAGATATTCTTGAATAACTTTTTTTGTGAAGGTCGGAGAGACTTGGAAAGTGGTTGCATCTGGACTAATTTGGGTCCTGCGGATCGATTGGTACCATCCCCGAGCTTGTACGACCTTCGGAAGAGGTCGACCGACGAAATTCCCCCAAATCTGAGGAGATATTCTTGAATAACTTTTTTTGTGAAGGTCGGAGAGACTTGCAAGTAGGCTCTACCCCCACTAAATGGGGTAGCGCGCATCGATCGGTACCATCCTTGAGCTTCTCCGACTTTCGGAAGGGTTAGGGTTAGGGATGAAAGCACATAGGAGAAAGAGATATTCTTGAATAACTTTTTTTGTGAAGGTCGGAGAGACTTGGAAAGTGGTTGCATCTGGACTAATTTGGGTCCTGCGGATCGATTGGTACCATCCCCGAGCTTGTACGACCTTCGGAAGAGGTCGACCGACGAAATTCCCCCAAATCTGAGGAGATATTCTTGAATAACCTTTTTTGTGAAGGTCGGAGAGACTTGCAAGTAGGCTCTACCCCCACTAAATGGGGTTGCGCGCATCGATCGGTACCATCCTTGAGCTTCTCCGACTTTCGGAAGGGTTAGGGTTAGGGTTAGGGATGAAAGCACATAGGAGAAAGAGATATTCTTGAATAACTTTTTTTGTGAAGGTCGGAGAGACTTGCAAGTAGGCTATACCCCCACTAAATGGGGTAGCGCGCATCGATCGGTACCATCCTTGAGCTTCTCCGACTTTCGGAAGGGTTAGGGTTAGGGTTAGGGATGAAAGCACATAGGAGAAAGAGATATTCTTGAATAACTTTTTTTGTGAAGGTCGGAGAGACTTGGAAAGTGGTTGCATCTGGACTAATTTGGGTCCTGCGGATCGATTGGTACCATCCCCGAGCTTTTACGACCTTCGGAAGAGGTCGACCGACGAAATTCCCCCAAATCTGAGGAGATATTCTTGAATAACTTTTTTTGTGAAGGTCGGAGAGACTTGCAAGTAGGCTCTACCCCCACTAAATGGGGTAGCGCGCATCGATCAGTACCATCTTTGAGCTTCTCCGACTTTCGGAAGGGTTAGGGTTAGGGTTAGGGATGAAAGCACATAGGAGAAAGAGATATTCTTGAATAACTTTTTTTGTGAAGGTCGGAGAGACTTGCAAGTAGGCTCTACCCCCACTAAATGGGGTAGCGCGCATCGATCGGTACCATCCTTGAGCTTCTCCGACTTTCGGAAGGGTTAGGGTTAGGGTTAGGGATGAAAGCACATAGGAGAAAGAGATATTCTTGAATAACTTTTTTTGTGAAGGTCGGAGAGACTTGCAAGTAGGCTCTACCCCCACTAAATGGGGTAGCGCGCATCGATCGGTACCATCCTTGAGCTTCTCCGACTTTCGGAAGGGTTAGGGTTAGGGTTAGGGATGAAAGCACATAGGAGAAAGAGATATTCTTGAATAACTTTTTTTGTGAAGGTCGGAGAGACTTGCAAGTAGGCTCTACCCCCACTAAATGGGGTAGCGCGCATCGATCGGTACCATCCTTGAGCTTCTCCGACTTTCGGAAGGGTTAGGGTTAGGGTTAGGGATGAAAGCACATAGGAGAAAGAGATATTCTTGAATAACTTTTTTTGTGAAGGTCGGAGAGACTTGGAAAGTGGTTGCATCTGGACTAATTTGGGTCCTGCGGATCGATTGGTACCATCCCCGAGCTTGTACGACCTTCGGAAGAGGTCGACCGACGAAATTCCCCCAAATCTGAGGAGATATTCTTGAATAACTTTTTTTGTGAAGGTCGGAGAGACTTGCAAGTAGGCTCTACCCCCACTAAATGGGGTAGCGCGCATCGATCGGTACCATCCTTGAGCTTCTCCGACTTTCGGAAGGGTTAGGGTTAGGGTTAGGGATGAAAGCACATAGGAGAAAGAGATATTCTTGAATAACTTTTTTTGTGAAGGTCGGAGAGACTTGGAAAGTGGTTGCATCTGGACTAATTTGGGTCCTGCGGATCGATTGGTACCATTCCCGAGCTTGTACGACCTTCGGAAGAGGTCGACCGACGAAATTCCCCCAAATCTGAGGAGATATTCTTGAATAACCTTTTTTGTGAAGGTCGGAGAGACTTGCAAGTAGGCTCTACCCCCACTAAATGGGGTTGCGCGCATCGATCGGTACCATCCTTGAGCTTCTCCGACTTTCGGAAGGGTTAGGGTTAGGGTTAGGGATGAAAGCACATAGGAGAAAGAGATATTCTTGAATAACTTTTTTTGTGAAGGTCGGAGAGACTTGCAAGTAGGCTCTACCCCCACTAAATGGGGTAGCGCGCATCGATCGGTACCATCCTTGAGCTTCTCCGACTTTCGGAAGGGTTAGGGTTAGGGTTAGGGATGAAAGCACATAGGAGAAAGAGATATTCTTGAATAACTTTTTTTGTGAAGGTCGGAGAGACTTGGAAAGTGGTTGCATCTGGACTAATTTGGGTCCTGCGGATCGATTGGTACCATTCCCGAGCTTGTACGACCTTCGGAAGAGGTCGACCGACGAAATTCCCCCAAATCTGAGGAGATATTCTTGAATAACCTTTTTTGTGAAGGTCGGAGAGACTTGCAAGTAGGCTCTACCCCCACTAAATGGGGTTGCGCGCATCGATCGGTACCATCCTTGAGCTTCTCCGACTTTCGGAAGGGTTAGGGTTAGGGTTAGGGATGAAAGCACATAGGAGAAAGAGATATTCTTGAATAACTTTTTTTGTGAAGGTCGGAGAGACTTGCAAGTAGGCTCTACCCCCACTAAATGGGGTAGCGCGCATCGATCGGTACCATCCTTGAGCTTCTCCGACTTTCGGAAGGGTTAGGGTTAGGGTTAGGGATGAAAGCACATAGGAGAAAGAGATATTCTTGAATAACTTTTTTTGTGAAGGTCGGAGAGACTTGCAAGTAGGCTCTACCCCCACTAAATGGGGTAGCGCGCATCGATCAGTACCATCCTTGAGCTTCTCCGACTTTCGGAAGGGTTAGGGTTAGGGTTAGGGATGAAAGCACATAGGAGAAAGAGATATTCTTGAATAACTTTTTTTGTGAAGGTCGGAGAGACTTGGAAAGTGGTTGCATCTGGACTAATTTGGGTCCTGCGGATCGATTGGTACCATCCCCGAGCTTGTACGACCTTCGGAAGAGGTCGACCGACGAAATTCCCCCAAATCTGAGGAGATATTCTTGAATAACTTTTTTTGTGAAGGTCGGAGAGACTTGCAAGTAGGCTCTACCCCCACTAAATGGGGTAGCGCGCATCGATCAGTACCATCCTTGAGCTTCTCCGACTTTCGGAAGGGTTAGGGTTAGGGTTAGGGATGAAAGCACATAGGAGAAAGAGATATTCTTGAATAACTTTTTTTGTGAAGGTCGGAGAGACTTGGAAAGTGGTTGCATCTGGACTAATTTGGGTCCTGCGGATCGATTGGTACCATCCCCGAGCTTGTACGACCTTCGGAAGAGGTCGACCGACGAAATTCCCCCAAATCTGAGGAGATATTCTTGAATAACTTTTTTTTGAAGGTCGGAGAGACTTGCAAGTAGGCTCTACCCCCACTAAATGGGGTTGCGCGCATCGATCGGTACCATCCTTGAGCTTCTCCGACTTTCGGAAGGGTTAGGGTTAGGGTTAGGGATGAAAGCACATAGGAGAAAGAGATATTCTTGAATAACTTTTTTTGTGAAGGTCGGAGAGACTTGGAAAGTGGTTGCATCTGGACTAATTTGGGTCCTGCGGATCGATTGGTACCATTCCCGAGCTTGTACGACCTTCGGAAGAGGTCGACCGACGAAATTCCCCCAAATCTGAGGAGATATTCTTGAATAACCTTTTTTGTGAAGGTCGGAGAGACTTGCAAGTAGGCTCTACCCCCACTAAATGGGGTTGCGCGCATCGATCGGTACCATCCTTGAGCTTCTCCGACTTTCGGAAGGGTTAGGGTTAGGGTTAGGGATGAAAGCACATAGGAGAAAGAGATATTCTTGAATAACTTTTTTTGTGAAGGTCGGAGAGACTTGCAAGTAGGCTCTACCCCCACTAAATGGGGTAGCGCGCATCGATCGGTACCATCCTTGAGCTTCTCCGACTTTCGGAAGGGTTAGGGTTAGGGTTAGGGATGAAAGCACATAGGAGAAAGAGATATTCTTGAATAACTTTTTTTGTGAAGGTCGGAGAGACTTGCAAGTAGGCTCTACCCCCACTAAATGGGGTAGCGCGCATCGATCAGTACCATCCTTGAGCTTCTCCGACTTTCGGAAGGGTTAGGGTTAGGGTTAGGGATGAAAGCACATAGGAGAAAGAGATATTCTTGAATAACTTTTTTTGTGAAGGTCGGAGAGACTTGGAAAGTGGTTGCATCTGGACTAATTTGGGTCCTGCGGATCGATTGGTACCATCCCCGAGCTTGTACGACCTTCGGAAGAGGTCGACCGACGAAATTCCCCCAAATCTGAGGAGATATTCTTGAATAACTTTTTTTGTGAAGGTCGGAGAGACTTGCAAGTAGGCTCTACCCCCACTAAATGGGGTAGCGCGCATCGATCAGTACCATCCTTGAGCTTCTCCGACTTTCGGAAGGGTTAGGGTTAGGGTTAGGGATGAAAGCACATAGGAGAAAGAGATATTCTTGAATAACTTTTTTTGTGAAGGTCGGAGAGACTTGGAAAGTGGTTGCATCTGGACTAATTTGGGTCCTGCGGATCGATTGGTACCATCCCCGAGCTTGTACGACCTTCGGAAGAGGTCGACCGACGAAATTCCCCCAAATCTGAGGAGATATTCTTGAATAACTTTTTTTTGAAGGTCGGAGAGACTTGCAAGTAGGCTCTACCCCCACTAAATGGGGTTGCGCGCATCGATCGGTACCATCCTTGAGCTTCTCCGACTTTCGGAAGGGTTAGGGTTAGGGTTAGGGATGAAAGCACATAGGAGAAAGAGATATTCTTGAATAACTTTTTTTGTGAAGGTCGGAGAGACTTGCAAGTAGGCTCTACCCCCACTAAATGGGGTAGCGCGCATCGATCGGTACCATCCTTGAGCTTCTCCGACTTTCGGAAGGGTTAGGGTTAGGGATGAAAGCACATAGGAGAAAGAGATATTCTTGAATAACTTTTTTTGTGAAGGTCGGAGAGACTTGGAAAGTGGTTGCATCTGGACTAATTTGGGTCCTGCAGATCGATTGGTACCATCCCCGAGCTTGTACGACCTTCGGAAGAGGTCGACCGACGAAATTCCCCCAAATCTGAGGAGATATTCTTGAATAACTTTTTTTGTGAAGGTCGGAGAGACTTGCAAGTAGGCTCTACCCCCACTAAATGGGGTTGCGCGCATCGATCAGTACCATCCTTGAGCTTCTCCGACTTTCGGAAGGGTTAGGGTTAGGGTTAGGGATGAAAGCACATAGGAGAAAGAGATATTCTTGAATAACTTTTTTTGTGAAGGTCGGAGAGACTTGCAAGTAGGCTCTACCCCCACTAAATGGGGTAGCGCGCATCGATCGGTACCATCCTTGAGCTTCTCCGACTTTCGGAAGGGTTAGGGTTAGGGTTAGGGATGAAAGCACATAGGAGAAAGAGATATTCTTGAATAACTTTTTTTGTGAAGGTCGGAGAGACTTGCAAGTAGGCTCTACCCCCACTAAATGGGGTAGCGCGCATCGATCGGTACCATCCTTGAGCTTCTCCGACTTTCGGAAGGGTTAGGGTTAGGGTTAGGGATGAAAGCACATAGGAGAAAGAGATATTCTTGAATAACTTTTTTTGTGAAGGTCGGAGAGACTTGCAAGTAGGCTCTACCCCCACTAAATGGGGTAGCGCACATCGATCGGTACCATCCTTGAGCTTCTCCGACTTTCGGAAGGGTTAGGGTTAGGGTTAGGGATGAAAGCACATAGGAGAAAGAGATATTCTTGAATAACTTTTTTTGTGAAGGTCGGAGAGACTTGGAAAGTGGTTGCATCTGGACTAATTTGGGTCCTGCGGATCGATTGGTACCATCCCCGAGCTTGTACGACCTTCGGAAGAGGTCGACCGACGAAATTCCCCCAAATCTGAGGAGATATTCTTGAATAACTTTTTTTGTGAAGGTCGGAGAGACTTGCAAGTAGGCTCTACCCCCACTAAATGGGGTAGCGCGCATCGATCGGTACCATCCTTGAGCTTCTCCGACTTTCGGAAGGGTTAGGGTTAGGGATGAAAGCACATAGGAGAAAGAGATATTCTTGAATAACTTTTTTTGTGAAGGTCGGAGAGACTTGGAAAGTGGTTGCATCTGGACTAATTTGGGTCCTGCGGATCGATTGGTACCATCCCCGAGCTTGTACGACCTTCGGAAGAGGTCGACCGACGAAATTCCCCCAAATCTGAGGAGATATTCTTGAATAACCTTTTTTGTGAAGGTCGGAGAGACTTGCAAGTAGGCTCTACCCCCACTAAATGGGGTTGCGCGCATCGATCGGTACCATCCTTGAGCTTCTCCGACTTTCGGAAGGGTTAGGGTTAGGGTTAGGGATGAAAGCACATAGGAGAAAGAGATATTCTTGAATAACTTTTTTTGTGAAGGTCGGAGAGACTTGCAAGTAGGCTATACCCCCACTAAATGGGGTAGCGCGCATCGATCGGTACCATCCTTGAGCTTCTCCGACTTTCGGAAGGGTTAGGGTTAGGGTTAGGGATGAAAGCACATAGGAGAAAGAGATATTCTTGAATAACTTTTTTTGTGAAGGTCGGAGAGACTTGGAAAGTGGTTGCATCTGGACTAATTTGGGTCCTGCGGATCGATTGGTACCATCCCCGAGCTTTTACGACCTTCGGAAGAGGTCGACCGACGAAATTCCCCAAAATCTGAGGAGATATTCTTGAATAACTTTTTTTGTGAAGGTCGGAGAGACTTGCAAGTAGGCTCTACCCCCACTAAATGGGGTAGCGCGCATCGATCAGTACCATCTTTGAGCTTCTCCGACTTTCGGAAGGGTTAGGGTTAGGGTTAGGGATGAAAGCACATAGGAGAAAGAGATATTCTTGAATAACTTTTTTTGTGAAGGTCGGAGAGACTTGCAAGTAGGCTCTACCCCCACTAAATGGGGTAGCGCGCATCGATCGGTACCATCCTTGAGCTTCTCCGACTTTCGGAAGGGTTAGGGTTAGGGTTAGGGATGAAAGCACATAGGAGAAAGAGATATTCTTGAATAACTTTTTTTGTGAAGGTCGGAGAGACTTGGAAAGTGGTTGCATCTGGACTAATTTGGGTCCTGCAGATCGATTGGTACCATCCCCGAGCTTGTACGACCTTCGGAAGAGGTCGACCGACGAAATTCCCCCAAATCTGAGGAGATATTCTTGAATAACTTTTTTTGTGAAGGTCGGAGAGACTTGCAAGTAGGCTCTACCCCCACTAAATGGGGTTGCGCGCATCGATCAGTACCATCCTTGAGCTTCTCCGACTTTTGGAAGGGTTAGGGTTAGGGTTAGGGATGAAAGCACATAGGAGAAAGAGATATTCTTGAATAACTTTTTTTGTGAAGGTCGGAGAGACTTGCAAGTAGGCTCTACCCCCACTAAATGGGGTAGCGCGCATCGATCGGTACCATCCTTGAGCTTCTCCGACTTTCGGAAGGGTTAGGGTTAGGGTTAGGGATGAAAGCACATAGGAGAAAGAGATATTCTTGAATAACTTTTTTTGTGAAGGTCGGAGAGACTTGCAAGTAGGCTCTACCCCCACTAAATGGGGTAGCGCGCATCGATCGGTACCATCCTTGAGCTTCTCCGACTTTCGGAAGGGTTAGGGTTAGGGTTAGGGATGAAAGCACATAGGAGAAAGAGATATTCTTGAATAACTTTTTTTGTGAAGATCGGAGAGACTTGCAAGTAGGCTCTACCCCCACTAAATGGGGTAGCGCGCATCGATCGGTACCATCCTTGAGCTTCTCCGACTTTCGGAAGGGTTAGGGTTAGGGTTAGGGATGAAAGCACATAGGAGAAAGAGATATTCTTGAATAACTTTTTTTGTGAAGGTCGGAGAGACTTGGAAAGTGGTTGCATCTGGACTAATTTGGGTCCTGCGGATCGATTGGTACCATCCCCGAGCTTGTACGACCTTCGGAAGAGGTCGACCGACGAAATTCCCCCAAATCTGAGGAGATATTCTTGAATAACTTTTTTTGTGAAGGTCGGAGAGACTTGCAAGTAGGCTCTACCCCCACTAAATGGGGTAGCGCGCATCGATCGGTACCATCCTTGAGCTTCTCCGACTTTCGGAAGGGTTAGGGTTAGGGTTAGGGATGAAAGCACATAGGAGAAAGAGATATTCTTGAATAACTTTTTTTGTGAAGGTCGGAGAGACTTGCAAGTAGGCTCTACCCCCACTAAATGGGGTAGCGCGCATCGATCGGTACCATCCTTGAGCTTCTCCGACTTTCGGAAGGGTTAGGGTTAGGGTTAGGGATGAAAGCACATAGGAGAAAGAGATATTCTTGAATAACTTTTTTTGTGAAGGTCGGAGAGACTTGGAAAGTGGTTGCATCTGGACTAATTTGGGTCCTGCGGATCGATTGGTACCATCCCCGAGCTTGTACGACCTTCGGAAGAGGTCGACCGACGAAATTCCCCCAAATCTGAGGAGATATTCTTGAATAACTTTTTTTGTGAAGGTCGGAGAGACTTGCAAGTAGGCTCTACCCCCACTAAATGGGGTAGCGCGCATCGATCGGTACCATCCTTGAGCTTCTCCGACTTTCGGAAGGGTTAGGGTTAGGGTTAGGGATGAAAGCACATAGGAGAAAGAGATATTCTTGAATAACTTTTTTTGTGAAGGTCGGAGAGACTTGGAAAGTGGTTGCATCTGGACTAATTTGGGTCCTGCGGATCGATTGGTACCATTCCCGAGCTTGTACGACCTTCGGAAGAGGTCGACCGACGAAATTCCCCCAAATCTGAGGAGATATTCTTGAATAACCTTTTTTGTGAAGGTCGGAGAGACTTGCAAGTAGGCTCTACCCCCACTAAATGGGGTTGCGCGCATCGATCGGTACCATCCTTGAGCTTCTCCGACTTTCGGAAGGGTTAGGGTTAGGGTTAGGGATGAAAGCACATAGGAGAAAGAGATATTCTTGAATAACTTTTTTTGTGAAGGTCGGAGAGACTTGCAAGTAGGCTCTACCCCCACTAAATGGGGTAGCGCGCATCGATCGGTACCATCCTTGAGCTTCTCCGACTTTCGGAAGGGTTAGGGTTAGGGTTAGGGATGAAAGCACATAGGAGAAAGAGATATTCTTGAATAACTTTTTTTGTGAAGGTCGGAGAGACTTGCAAGTAGGCTCTACCCCCACTAAATGGGGTAGCGCGCATCGATCAGTACCATCCTTGAGCTTCTCCGACTTTCGGAAGGGTTAGGGTTAGGGTTAGGGATGAAAGCACATAGGAGAAAGAGATATTCTTGAATAACTTTTTTTGTGAAGGTCGGAGAGACTTGGAAAGTGGTTGCATCTGGACTAATTTGGGTCCTGCGGATCGATTGGTACCATCCCCGAGCTTGTACGACCTTCGGAAGAGGTCGACCGACGAAATTCCCCCAAATCTGAGGAGATATTCTTGAATAACTTTTTTTGTGAAGGTCGGAGAGACTTGCAAGTAGGCTCTACCCCCACTAAATGGGGTAGCGCGCATCGATCGGTACCATCCTTGAGCTTCTCCGACTTTCGGAAGGGTTAGGGTTAGGGTTAGGGATGAAAGCACATAGGAGAAAGAGATATTCTTGAATAACTTTTTTTGTGAAGGTCGGAGAGACTTGGAAAGTGGTTGCATCTGGACTAATTTGGGTCCTGCAGATCGATTGGTACCATCCCCGAGCTTGTACGACCTTCGGAAGAGGTCGACCGACGAAATTCCCCCAAATCTGAGGAGATATTCTTGAATAACTTTTTTTATGAAGGTCGGAGAGACTTGCAAGTAGGCTCTACCCCCACTAAATGGAGTTGCGCGCATCGATCAGTACCATCCTTGAGCTTCTCCGACTTTTGGAAGGGTTAGGGTTAGGGTTAGGGATGAAAGCACATAGGAGAAAGAGATATTCTTGAATAACTTTTTTTGTGAAGGTCGGAGAGACTTGCAAGTAGGCTCTACCCCCACTAAATGGGGTAGCGCGCATCGATCGGTACCATCCTTGAGCTTCTCCGACTTTCGGAAGGGTTAGGGTTAGGGTTAGGGATGAAAGCACATAGGAGAAAGAGATATTCTTGAATAACTTTTTTTGTGAAGGTCGGAGAGACTTGCAAGTAGGCTCTACCCCCACTAAATGGGGTAGCGCGCATCGATCGGTACCATCCTTGAGCTTCTCCGACTTTCGGAAGGGTTAGGGTTAGGGTTAGGGATGAAAGCACATAGGAGAAAGAGATATTCTTGAATAACTTTTTTTGTGAAGGTCGGAGAGACTTGCAAGTAGGCTCTACCCCCACTAAATGGGGTAGCGCGCATCGATCGGTACCATCCTTGAGCTTCTCCGACTTTCGGAAGGGTTAGGGTTAGGGTTAGGGATGAAAGCACATAGGAGAAAGAGATATTCTTGAATAACTTTTTTTGTGAAGGTCGGAGAGACTTGCAAGTAGGCTCTACCCCCACTAAATGGGGTAGCGCGCATCGATCGGTACCATCCTTGAGCTTCTCCGACTTTCGGAAGGGTTAGGGTTAGGGTTAGGGATGAAAGCACATAGGAGAAAGAGATATTCTTGAATAACTTTTTTTGTGAAGGTCGGAGAGACTTGGAAAGTGGTTGCATCTGGACTAATTTGGGTCCTGCGGATCGATTGGTACCATCCCCGAGCTTGTACGACCTTCGGAAGAGGTCGACCGACGAAATTCCCCCAAATCTGAGGAGATATTCTTGAATAACTTTTTTTGTGAAGGTCGGAGAGACTTGCAAGTAGGCTCTACCCCCACTAAATGGGGTAGCGCGCATCGATCGGTACCATCTTTGAGCTTCTCCGACTTTCGGAAGGGTTAGGGTTAGGGTTAGGGATGAAAGCACATAGGAGAAAGAGATATTCTTGAATAACTTTTTTTGTGAAGGTCGGAGAGACTTGCAAGTAGGCTCTACCCCCACTAAATGGGGTAGCGCGCATCGATCGGTACCATCCTTGAGCTTCTCCGACTTTCGGAAGGGTTAGGGTTAGGGTTAGGGATGAAAGCACATAGGAGAAAGAGATATTCTTGAATAACTTTTTTTGTGAAGGTCGGAGAGACTTGCAAGTAGGCTCTACCCCCACTAAATGGGGTAGCGCGCATCGATCGGTACCATCCTTGAGCTTCTCCGACTTTCGGAAGGGTTAGGGTTAGGGTTAGGGATGAAAGCACATAGGAGAAAGAGATATTCTTGAATAACTTTTTTTGTGAAGGTCGGAGAGACTTGCAAGTAGGCTCTACCCCCACTAAATGGGGTAGCGCGCATCGATCGGTACCATCCTTGAGCTTCTCCGACTTTCGGAAGGGTTAGGGTTAGGGTTAGGGATGAAAGCACATAGGAGAAAGAGATATTCTTGAATAACTTTTTTTGTGAAGGTCGGAGAGACTTGGAAAGTGGTTGCATCTGGACTAATTTGGGTCCTGCGGATCGATTGGTACCATCCCCGAGCTTGTACGACCTTCGGAAGAGGTCGACCGACGAAATTCCCCCAAATCTGAGGAGATATTCTTGAATAACTTTTTTTGTGAAGGTCGGAGAGACTTGCAAGTAGGCTCTACCCCCACTAAATGGGGTAGCGCGCATCGATCGGTACCATCTTTGAGCTTCTCCGACTTTCGGAAGGGTTAGGGTTAGGGTTAGGGATGAAAGCACATAGGAGAAAGAGATATTCTTGAATAACTTTTTTTGTGAAGGTCGGAGAGACTTGCAAGTAGGCTCTACCCCCACTAAATGGGGTAGCGCGCATCGATCGGTACCATCCTTGAGCTTCTCCGACTTTCGGAAGGGTTAGGGTTAGGGTTAGGGATGAAAGCACATAGGAGAAAGAGATATTCTTGAATAACTTTTTTTGTGAAGGTCGGAGAGACTTGCAAGTAGGCTCTACCCCCACTAAATGGGGTAGCGCGCATCGATCGGTACCATCCTTGAGCTTCTCCGACTTTCGGAAGGGTTAGGGTTAGGGTTAGGGATGAAAGCACATAGGAGAAAGAGATATTCTTGAATAACTTTTTTTGTGAAGGTCGGAGAGACTTGCAAGTAGGCTCTACCCCCACTAAATGGGGTAGCGCGCATCGATCGGTACCATCCTTGAGCTTCTCCGACTTTCGGAAGGGTTAGGGTTAGGGTTAGGGATGAAAGCACATAGGAGAAAGAGATATTCTTGAATAACTTTTTTTGTGAAGGTCGGAGAGACTTGGAAAGTGGTTGCATCTGGACTAATTTGGGTCCTGCGGATCGATTGGTACCATCCCCGAGCTTGTACGACCTTCGGAAGAGGTCGACCGACGAAATTCCCCCAAATCTGAGGAGATATTCTTGAATAACTTTTTTTGTGAAGGTCGGAGAGACTTGCAAGTAGGCTCTACCCCCACTAAATGGGGTAGCGCGCATCGATCGGTACCATCTTTGAGCTTCTCCGACTTTCGGAAGGGTTAGGGTTAGGGTTAGGGATGAAAGCACATAGGAGAAAGAGATATTCTTGAATAACTTTTTTTGTGAAGGTCGGAGAGACTTGCAAGTAGGCTCTACCCCCACTAAATGGGGTAGCGCGCATCGATCGGTACCATCCTTGAGCTTCTCCGACTTTCGGAAGGGTTAGGGTTAGGGTTAGGGATGAAAGCACATAGGAGAAAGAGATATTCTTGAATAACTTTTTTTGTGAAGGTCGGAAAGACTTGCAAGTAGGCTCTACCCCCACTAAATGGGGTAGCGCGCATCGATCAGTACCATCCTTGAGCTTCTCCGACTTTCGGAAGGGTTAGGGTTAGGGTTAGGGATGAAAGCACATAGGAGAAAGAGATATTCTTGAATAACTTTTTTTGTGAAGGTCGGAGAGACTTGCAAGTAGGCTCTACCCCCACTAAATGGGGTAGCGCGCATCGATCAGTACCATCCTTGAGCTTCTCCGACTTTCGGAAGGGTTAGGGTTAGGGTTAGGGATGAAAGCACATAGGAGAAAGAGATATTCTTGAATAACTTTTTTTGTGAAGGTCGGAGAGACTTGGAAAGTGGTTGCATCTGGACTAATTTGGGTCCTGCGGATCGATTGGTACCATCCCCGAGCTTGTACGACCTTCGGAAGAGGTCGACCGACGAAATTCCCCCAAATCTGAGGAGATATTCTTGAATAACTTTTTTTGTGAAGGTCGGAGAGACTTGCAAGTAGGCTCTACCCCCACTAAATGGGGTAGCGCGCATCGATCGGTACCATCCTTGAGCTTCTCCGACTTTCGGAAGGGTTAGGGTTAGGGATGAAAGCACATAGGAGAAAGAGATATTCTTGAATAACTTTTTTTGTGAAGGTCGGAGAGACTTGGAAAGTGGTTGCATCTGGACTAATTTGGGTCCTGCGGATCGATTGGTACCATCCCCGAGCTTGTACGACCTTCGGAAGAGGTCGACCGACGAAATTCCCCCAAATCTGAGGAGATATTCTTGAATAACCTTTTTTGTGAAGGTCGGAGAGACTTGCAAGTAGGCTCTACCCCCACTAAATGGGGTTGCGCGCATCGATCGGTACCATCCTTGAGCTTCTCCGACTTTCGGAAGGGTTAGGGTTAGGGTTAGGGATGAAAGCACATAGGAGAAAGAGATATTCTTGAATAACTTTTTTTGTGAAGGTCGGAGAGACTTGCAAGTAGGCTATACCCCCACTAAATGGGGTAGCGCGCATCGATCGGTACCATCCTTGAGCTTCTCCGACTTTCGGAAGGGTTAGGGTTAGGGATGAAAGCACATAGGAGAAAGAGATATTCTTGAATAACTTTTTTTGTGAAGGTCGGAGAGACTTGGAAAGTGGTTGCATCTGGACTAATTTGGGTCCTGCGGATCGATTGGTACCATCCCCGAGCTTTTACGACCTTCGGAAGAGGTCGACCGACGAAATTCCCCCAAATCTGAGGAGATATTCTTGAATAACTTTTTTTGTGAAGGTCGGAGAGACTTGCAAGTAGGCTCTACCCCCACTAAATGGGGTAGCGCGCATCGATCAGTACCATCCTTGAGCTTCTCCGACTTTCGGAAGGGTTAGGGTTAGGGTTAGGGATGAAAGCACATAGGAGAAAGAGATATTCTTGAATAACTTTTTTTGTGAAGGTCGGAGAGACTTGCAAGTAGGCTCTACCCCCACTAAATGGGGTAGCGCGCATCGATCGGTACCATCCTTGAGCTTCTCCGACTTTCGGAAGGGTTAGGGTTAGGGTTAGGGATGAAAGCACATAGGAGAAAGAGATATTCTTGAATAACTTTTTTTGTGAAGGTCGGAGAGACTTGGAAAGTGGTTGCATCTGGACTAATTTGGGTCCTGCAGATCGATTGGTACCATCCCCGAGCTTGTACGACCTTCGGAAGAGGTCGACCGACGAAATTCCCCCAAATCTGAGGAGATATTCTTGAATAACTTTTTTTGTGAAGGTCGGAGAGACTTGCAAGTAGGCTCTACCCCCACTAAATGGGGTTGCGCGCATCGATCAGTACCATCCTTGAGCTTCTCCGACTTTTGGAAGGGTTAGGGTTAGGGTTAGGGATGAAAGCACATAGGAGAAAGAGATATTCTTGAATAACTTTTTTTGTGAAGGTCGGAGAGACTTGCAAGTAGGCTCTACCCCCACTAAATGGGGTAGCGCGCATCGATCGGTACCATCCTTGAGCTTCTCCGACTTTCGGAAGGGTTAGGGTTAGGGTTAGGGATGAAAGCACATAGGAGAAAGAGATATTCTTGAATAACTTTTTTTGTGAAGGTCGGAGAGACTTGCAAGTAGGCTCTACCCCCACTAAATGGGGTAGCGCGCATCGATCGGTACCATCCTTGAGCTTCTCCGACTTTCGGAAGGGTTAGGGTTAGGGTTAGGGATGAAAGCACATAGGAGAAAGAGATATTCTTGAATAACTTTTTTTGTGAAGGTTGGAGAGACTTGCAAGTAGGCTCTACCCCCACTAAATGGGGTAGCGCGCATCGATCGGTACCATCCTTGAGCTTCTCCGACTTTCGGAAGGGTTAGGGTTAGGGTTAGGGATGAAAGCACATAGGAGAAAGAGATATTCTTGAATAACTTTTTTTGTGAAGGTCGGAGAGACTTGGAAAGTGGTTGCATCTGGACTAATTTGGGTCCTGCGGATCGATTGGTACCATCCCCGAGCTTGTACGACCTTCGGAAGAGGTCGACCGACGAAATTCCCCCAAATCTGAGGAGATATTCTTGAATAACTTTTTTTGTGAAGGTCGGAGAGACTTGCAAGTAGGCTCTACCCCCACTAAATGGGGTAGCGCGCATCGATCGGTACCATCCTTGAGCTTCTCCGACTTTCGGAAGGGTTAGGGTTAGGGTTAGGGATGAAAGCACATAGGAGAAAGAGATATTCTTGAATAACTTTTTTTGTGAAGGTCGGAGAGACTTGGAAAGTGGTTGCATCTGGACTAATTTGGGTCCTGCGGATCGATTGGTACCATTCCCGAGCTTGTACGACCTTCGGAAGAGGTCGACCGACGAAATTCCCCCAAATCTGAGGAGATATTCTTGAATAACCTTTTTTGTGAAGGTCGGAGAGACTTGCAAGTAGGCTCTACCCCCACTAAATGGGGTTGCGCGCATCGATCGGTACCATCCTTGAGCTTCTCCGACTTTCGGAAGGGTTAGGGTTAGGGTTAGGGATGAAAGCACATAGGAGAAAGAGATATTCTTGAATAACTTTTTTTGTGAAGGTCGGAGAGACTTGCAAGTAGGCTCTACCCCCACTAAATGGGGTAGCGCGCATCGATCGGTACCATCCTTGAGCTTCTCCGACTTTCGGAAGGGTTAGGGTTAGGGTTAGGGATGAAAGCACATAGGAGAAAGAGATATTCTTGAATAACTTTTTTTGTGAAGGTCGGAGAGACTTGCAAGTAGGCTCTACCCCCACTAAATGGGGTAGCGCGCATCGATCAGTACCATCCTTGAGCTTCTCCGACTTTCGGAAGGGTTAGGGTTAGGGTTAGGGATGAAAGCACATAGGAGAAAGAGATATTCTTGAATAACTTTTTTTGTGAAGGTCGGAGAGACTTGGAAAGTGGTTGCATCTGGACTAATTTGGGTCCTGCGGATCGATTGGTACCATCCCCGAGCTTGTACGACCTTCGGAAGAGGTCGACCGACGAAATTCCCCCAAATCTGAGGAGATATTCTTGAATAACTTTTTTTGTGAAGGTCGGAGAGACTTGCAAGTAGGCTCTACCCCCACTAAATGGGGTAGCGCGCATCGATCGGTACCATCCTTGAGCTTCTCCGACTTTCGGAAGGGTTAGGGTTAGGGTTAGGGATGAAAGCACATAGGAGAAAGAGATATTCTTGAATAACTTTTTTTGTGAAGGTCGGAGAGACTTGGAAAGTGGTTGCATCTGGACTAATTTGGGTCCTGCGGATCGATTGGTACCATCCCCGAGCTTGTACGACCTTCGGAAGAGGTCGACCGACGAAATTCCCCCAAATCTGAGGAGATATTCTTGAATAACTTTTTTTTGAAGGTCGGAGAGACTTGCAAGTAGGCTCTACCCCCACTAAATGGGGTTGCGCGCATCGATCGGTACCATCCTTGAGCTTCTCCGACTTTCGGAAGGGTTAGGGTTAGGGTTAGGGATGAAAGCACATAGGAGAAAGAGATATTCTTGAATAACTTTTTTTGTGAAGGTCGGAGAGACTTGCAAGTAGGCTCTACCCCCACTAAATGGGGTAGCGCGCATCGATCGGTACCATCCTTGAGCTTCTCCGACTTTCGGAAGGGTTAGGGTTAGGGATGAAAGCACATAGGAGAAAGAGATATTCTTGAATAACTTTTTTTGTGAAGGTCGGAGAGACTTGCAAGTAGGCTCTACCCCCACTAAATGGGGTAGCGCGCATCGATCGGTACCATCCTTGAGCTTCTCCGACTTTCGGAAGGGTTAGGGTTAGGGTTAGGGATGAAAGCACATAGGAGAAAGAGATATTCTTGAATAACTTTTTTTGTGAAGGTCGGAGAGACTTGCAAGTAGGCTCTACCCCCACTAAATGGGGTAGCGCACATCGATCGGTACCATCCTTGAGCTTCTCCGACTTTCGGAAGGGTTAGGGTTAGGGTTAGGGATGAAAGCACATAGGAGAAAGAGATATTCTTGAATAACTTTTTTTGTGAAGGTCGGAGAGACTTGCAAGTAGGCTCTACCCCCACTAAATGGGGTTGCGCGCATCGATCAGTACCATCCTTGAGCTTCTCCGACTTTCGGAAGGGTTAGGGTTAGGGTTAGGGATGAAAGCACATAGGAGAAAGAGATATTCTTGAATAACTTTTTTTGTGAAGGTCGGAGAGACTTGCAAGTAGGCTCTACCCCCACTAAATGGGGTAGCGCGCATCGATCGGTACCATCCTTGAGCTTCTCCGACTTTCGGAAGGGTTAGGGTTAGGGATGAAAGCACATAGGAGAAAGAGATATTCTTGAATAACTTTTTTTGTGAAGGTCGGAGAGACTTGGAAAGTGGTTGCATCTGGACTAATTTGGGTCCTGCGGATCGATTGGTACCATCCCCGAGCTTGTACGACCTTCGGAAGAGGTCGACCGACGAAATTCCCCCAAATCTGAGGAGATATTCTTGAATAACTTTTTTTGTGAAGGTCGGAGAGACTTGCAAGTAGGCTCTACCCCCACTAAATGGGGTTGCGCGCATCGATCAGTACCATCCTTGAGCTTCTCCGACTTTCGGAAGGGTTAGGGTTAGGGTTAGGGATGAAAGCACATAGGAGAAAGAGATATTCTTGAATAACTTTTTTTGTGAAGGTCGGAGAGACTTGCAAGTAGGCTCTACCCCCACTAAATGGGGTAGCGCGCATCGATCGGTACCATCCTTGAGCTTCTCCGACTTTCGGAAGGGTTAGGGTTAGGGTTAGGGATGAAAGCACATAGGAGAAAGAGATATTCTTGAATAACTTTTTTTGTGAAGGTCGGAGAGACTTGCAAGTAGGCTCTACCCCCACTAAATGGGGTAGCGCGCATCGATCGGTACCATCCTTGAGCTTCTCCGACTTTCGGAAGGGTTAGGGTTAGGGTTAGGGATGAAAGCACATAGGAGAAAGAGATATTCTTAAATAACTTTTTTTGTGAAGGTCGGAGAGACTTGCAAGTAGGCTCTACCCCCACTAAATGGGGTAGCGCGCATCGATCGGTACCATCCTTGAGCTTCTCCGACTTTCGGAAGGGTTAGGGTTAGGGTTAGGGATGAAAGCACATAGGAGAAAGAGATATTCTTGAATAACTTTTTTTGTGAAGGTCGGAGAGACTTGGAAAGTGGTTGCATCTGGACTAATTTGGGTCCTGCAGATCGATTGGTACCATCCCCGAGCTTGTACGACCTTCGGAAGAGGTCGACCGACGAAATTCCCCCAAATCTGAGGAGATATTCTTGAATAACTTTTTTTGTGAAGGTCGGAGAGACTTGCAAGTAGGCTCTACCCCCACTAAATGGGGTAGCGCGCATCGATCGGTACCATCCTTGAGCTTCTCCGACTTTCGGAAGGGTTAGGGTTAGGGTTAGGGATGAAAGCACATAGGAGAAAGAGATATTCTTGAATAACTTTTTTTGTGAAGGTCGGAGAGACTTGCAAGTAGGCTCTACCCCCACTAAATGGGGTAGCGCGCATCGATCGGTACCATCCTTGAGCTTCTCCGACTTTCGGAAGGGTTAGGGTTAGGGTTAGGGATGAAAGCACATAGGAGAAAGAGATATTCTTGAATAACTTTTTTTGTGAAGGTCGGAGAGACTTGGAAAGTGGTTGCATCTGGACTAATTTGGGTCCTGCAGATCGATTGGTACCATCCCCGAGCTTGTACGACCTTCGGAAGAGGTCGACCGACGAAATTCCCCCAAATCTGAGGAGATATTCTTGAATAACTTTTTTTGTGAAGGTCGGAGAGACTTGCAAGTAGGCTCTACCCCCACTAAATGGGGTTGCGCGCATCGATCAGTACCATCCTTGAGCTTCTCCGACTTTTGGAAGGGTTAGGGTTAGGGTTAGGGATGAAAGCACATAGGAGAAAGAGATATTCTTGAATAACTTTTTTTGTGAAGGTCGGAGAGACTTGCAAGTAGGCTCTACCCCCACTAAATGGGGTAGCGCGCATCGATCGGTACCATTCTTGAGCTTCTCCGACTTTCGGAAGGGTTAGGATTAGGGTTAGGGATGAAAGCACATAGGAGAAAGAGATATTCTTGAATAACTTTTTTTGTGAAGGTCGGAGAGACTTGCAAGTAGGCTCTACCCCCACTAAATGGGGTAGCGCGCATCGATCGGTACCATCCTTGAGCTTCTCCGACTTTCGGAAGGGTTAGGGTTAGGGTTAGGGATGAAAGCACATAGGAGAAAGAGATATTCTTGAATAACTTTTTTTGTGAAGGTCGGAGAGACTTGCAAGTAGGCTCTACCCCCACTAAATGGGGTAGCGCGCATCGATCGGTACCATCCTTGAGCTTCTCCGACTTTCGGAAGGGTTAGGGTTAGGGTTAGGGATGAAAGCACATAGGAGAAAGAGATATTCTTGAATAACTTTTTTTGTGAAGGTCGGAGAGACTTGGAAAGTGGTTGCATCTGGACTAATTTGGGTCCTGCGGATCGATTGGTACCATCCCCGAGCTTGTACGACCTTCGGAAGAGGTCGACCGACGAAATTCCCCCAAATCTGAGGAGATATTCTTGAATAACTTTTTTTGTGAAGGTCGGAGAGACTTGCAAGTAGGCTCTACCCCCACTAAATGGGGTAGCGCGCATCGATCGGTACCATCCTTGAGCTTCTCCGACTTTCGGAAGGGTTAGGGTTAGGGATGAAAGCACATAGGAGAAAGAGATATTCTTGAATAACTTTTTTGTGAAGGTCGGAGAGACTTGGAAAGTGGTTGCATCTGGACTAATTTGGGTCCTGCGGATCGATTGGTACCATCCCCGAGCTTGTACGACCTTCGGAAGAGGTCGACCGACGAAATTCCCCCAAATCTGAGGAGATATTCTTGAATAACCTTTTTTGTGAAGGTCGGAGAGACTTGCAAGTAGGCTCTACCCCCACTAAATGGGGTTGCGCGCATCGATCGGTACCATCCTTGAGCTTCTCCGACTTTCGGAAGGGTTAGGGTTAGGGTTAGGGATGAAAGCACATAGGAGAAAGAGATATTCTTGAATAACTTTTTTTGTGAAGGTCGGAGAGACTTGCAAGTAGGCTCTACCCCCACTAAATGGGGTAGCGCGCATCGATCGGTACCATCCTTGAGCTTCTCCGACTTTCGGAAGGGTTAGGGTTAGGGTTAGGGATGAAAGCACATAGGAGAAAGAGATATTCTTGAATAACTTTTTTTGTGAAGGTCGGAGAGACTTGGAAAGTGGTTGCATCTGGACTAATTTGGGTCCTGCAGATCGATTGGTACCATCCCCGAGCTTGTACGACCTTCGGAAGAGGTCGACCGACGAAATTCCCCCAAATCTGAGGAGATATTCTTGAATAACTTTTTTTGTGAAGGTCGGAGAGACTTGCAAGTAGGCTCTACCCCCACTAAATGGGGTTGCGCGCATCGATCAGTACCATCCTTGAGCTTCTCCGACTTTTGGAAGGGTTAGGGTTAGGGTTAGGGATGAAAGCACATAGGAGAAAGAGATATTCTTGAATAACTTTTTTTGTGAAGGTCGGAGAGACTTGCAAGTAGGCTCTACCCCCACTAAATGGGGTAGCGCGCATCGATCGGTACCATTCTTGAGCTTCTCCGACTTTCGGAAGGGTTAGGATTAGGGTTAGGGATGAAAGCACATAGGAGAAAGAGATATTCTTGAATAACTTTTTTTGTGAAGGTCGGAGAGACTTGCAAGTAGGCTCTACCCCCACTAAATGGGGTAGCGCGCATCGATCGGTACCATCCTTGAGCTTCTCCGACTTTCGGAAGGGTTAGGGTTAGGGTTAGGGATGAAAGCACATAGGAGAAAGAGATATTCTTGAATAACTTTTTTTGTGAAGGTCGGAGAGACTTGCAAGTAGGCTCTACCCCCACTAAATGGGGTAGCGCGCATCGATCGGTACCATCCTTGAGCTTCTCCGACTTTCGGAAGGGTTAGGGTTAGGGTTAGGGATGAAAGCACATAGGAGAAAGAGATATTCTTGAATAACTTTTTTTGTGAAGGTCGGAGAGACTTGGAAAGTGGTTGCATCTGGACTAATTTGGGTCCTGCGGATCGATTGGTACCATCCCCGAGCTTGTACGACCTTCGGAAGAGGTCGACCGACGAAATTCCCCCAAATCTGAGGAGATATTCTTGAATAACTTTTTTTGTGAAGGTCGGAGAGACTTGCAAGTAGGCTCTACCCCCACTAAATGGGGTAGCGCGCATCGATCGGTACCATCCTTGAGCTTCTCCGACTTTCGGAAGGGTTAGGGTTAGGGATGAAAGCACATAGGAGAAAGAGATATTCTTGAATAACTTTTTTGTGAAGGTCGGAGAGACTTGGAAAGTGGTTGCATCTGGACTAATTTGGGTCCTGCGGATCGATTGGTACCATCCCCGAGCTTGTACGACCTTCGGAAGAGGTCGACCGACGAAATTCCCCCAAATCTGAGGAGATATTCTTGAATAACCTTTTTTGTGAAGGTCGGAGAGACTTGCAAGTAGGCTCTACCCCCACTAAATGGGGTTGCGCGCATCGATCGGTACCATCCTTGAGCTTCTCCGACTTTCGGAAGGGTTAGGGTTAGGGTTAGGGATGAAAGCACATAGGAGAAAGAGATATTCTTGAATAACTTTTTTTGTGAAGGTCGGAGAGACTTGCAAGTAGGCTCTACCCCCACTAAATGGGGTAGCGCGCATCGATCGGTACCATCCTTGAGCTTCTCCGACTTTCGGAAGGGTTAGGGTTAGGGATGAAAGCACATAGGAGAAAGAGATATTCTTGAATAACTTTTTTGTGAAGGTCGGAGAGACTTGGAAAGTGGTTGCATCTGGACTAATTTGGGTCCTGCGGATCGATTGGTACCATCCCCGAGCTTGTACGACCTTCGGAAGAGGTCGACCGACGAAATTCCCCCAAATCTGAGGAGATATTCTTGAATAACCTTTTTTGTGAAGGTCGGAGAGACTTGCAAGTAGGCTCTACCCCCACTAAATGGGGTTGCGCGCATCGATCGGTACCATCCTTGAGCTTCTCCGACTTTCGGAAGGGTTAGGGTTAGGGTTAGGGATGAAAGCACATAGGAGAAAGAGATATTCTTGAATAACTTTTTTTGTGAAGGTCGGAGAGACTTGCAAGTAGGCTCTACCCCCACTAAATGGGGTAGCGCGCATCGATCGGTACCATCCTTGAGCTTCTCCGACTTTCGGAAGGGTTAGGGTTAGGGTTAGGGATGAAAGCACATAGGAGAAAGAGATATTCTTGAATAACTTTTTTTGTGAAGGTCGGAGAGACTTGGAAAGTGGTTGCATCTGGACTAATTTGGGTCCTGCAGATCGATTGGTACCATCCCCGAGCTTGTACGACCTTCGGAAGAGGTCGACCGACGAAATTCCCCCAAATCTGAGGAGATATTCTTGAATAACTTTTTTTGTGAAGGTCGGAGAGACTTGCAAGTAGGCTCTACCCCCACTAAATGGGGTTGCGCGCATCGATCAGTACCATCCTTGAGCTTCTCCGACTTTTGGAAGGGTTAGGGTTAGGGTTAGGGATGAAAGCACATAGGAGAAAGAGATATTCTTGAATAACTTTTTTTGTGAAGGTCGGAGAGACTTGCAAGTAGGCTCTACCCCCACTAAATGGGGTAGCGCGCATCGATCGGTACCATTCTTGAGCTTCTCCGACTTTCGGAAGGGTTAGGATTAGGGTTAGGGATGAAAGCACATAGGAGAAAGAGATATTCTTGAATAACTTTTTTTGTGAAGGTCGGAGAGACTTGCAAGTAGGCTCTACCCCCACTAAATGGGGTAGCGCGCATCGATCGGTACCATCCTTGAGCTTCTCCGACTTTCGGAAGGGTTAGGGTTAGGGTTAGGGATGAAAGCACATAGGAGAAAGAGATATTCTTGAATAACTTTTTTTGTGAAGGTCGGAGAGACTTGCAAGTAGGCTCTACCCCCACTAAATGGGGTAGCGCGCATCGATCGGTACCATCCTTGAGCTTCTCCGACTTTCGGAAGGGTTAGGGTTAGGGTTAGGGATGAAAGCACATAGGAGAAAGAGATATTCTTGAATAACTTTTTTTGTGAAGGTCGGAGAGACTTGGAAAGTGGTTGCATCTGGACTAATTTGGGTCCTGCGGATCGATTGGTACCATCCCCGAGCTTGTACGACCTTCGGAAGAGGTCGACCGACGAAATTCCCCCAAATCTGAGGAGATATTCTTGAATAACTTTTTTTGTGAAGGTCGGAGAGACTTGCAAGTAGGCTCTACCCCCACTAAATGGGGTAGCGCGCATCGATCGGTACCATCCTTGAGCTTCTCCGACTTTCGGAAGGGTTAGGGTTAGGGATGAAAGCACATAGGAGAAAGAGATATTCTTGAATAACTTTTTTGTGAAGGTCGGAGAGACTTGGAAAGTGGTTGCATCTGGACTAATTTGGGTCCTGCGGATCGATTGGTACCATCCCCGAGCTTGTACGACCTTCGGAAGAGGTCGACCGACGAAATTCCCCCAAATCTGAGGAGATATTCTTGAATAACCTTTTTTGTGAAGGTCGGAGAGACTTGCAAGTAGGCTCTACCCCCACTAAATGGGGTTGCGCGCATCGATCGGTACCATCCTTGAGCTTCTCCGACTTTCGGAAGGGTTAGGGTTAGGGTTAGGGATGAAAGCACATAGGAGAAAGAGATATTCTTGAATAACTTTTTTTGTGAAGGTCGGAGAGACTTGCAAGTAGGCTCTACCCCCACTAAATGGGGTAGCGCGCATCGATCGGTACCATCCTTGAGCTTCTCCGACTTTCGGAAGGGTTAGGGTTAGGGTTAGGGATGAAAGCACATAGGAGAAAGAGATATTCTTGAATAACTTTTTTTGTGAAGGTCGGAGAGACTTGGAAAGTGGTTGCATCTGGACTAATTTGGGTCCTGCGGATCGATTGGTACCATCCCCGAGCTTGTACGACCTTCGGAAAAGGTCGACCGACGAAATTCCCCCAAATCTGAGGAGATATTCTTGAATAACTTTTTTTGTGAAGGTCGGAGAGACTTGCAAGTAGGCTCTACCCCCACTAAATGGGGTAGCGCGCATCGATCGGTACCATCCTTGAGCTTCTCCGACTTTTGGAAGGGTTAGGGTTAGGGTTAGGGATGAAAGCACATAGGAGAAAGAGATATTCTTGAATAACTTTTTTTGTGAAGGTCGGAGAGACTTGCAAGTAGGCTCTACCCCCACTAAATGGGGTAGCGCGCATCGATCGGTACCATTCTTGAGCTTCTCCGACTTTCGGAAGGGTTAGGATTAGGGTTAGGGATGAAAGCACATAGGAGAAAGAGATATTCTTGAATAACTTTTTTTGTGAAGGTCGGAGAGACTTGCAAGTAGGCTCTACCCCCACTAAATGGGGTAGCGCGCATCGATCGGTACCATCCTTGAGCTTCTCCGACTTTCGGAAGGGTTAGGGTTAGGGTTAGGGATGAAAGCACATAGGAGAAAGAGATATTCTTGAATAACTTTTTTTTTGAAGGTCGGAGAGACTTGCAAGTAGGCTCTACCCCCACTAAATGGGGTAGCGCGCATCGATCGGTACCATCCTTGAGCTTCTCCGACTTTCGGAAGGGTTAGGGTTAGGGTTAGGGATGAAAGCACATAGGAGAAAGAGATATTCTTGAATAACTTTTTTTGTGAAGGTCGGAGAGACTTGGAAAGTGGTTGCATCTGGACTAATTTGGGTCCTGCGGATCGATTGGTACCATCCCCGAGCTTGTACGACCTTCGGAAGAGGTCGACCGACGAAATTCCCCCAAATCTGAGGAGATATTCTTGAATAACTTTTTTTGTGAAGGTCGGAGAGACTTGCAAGTAGGCTCTACCCCCACTAAATGGGGTAGCGCGCATCGATCGGTACCATCCTTGAGCTTCTCCGACTTTCGGAAGGGTTAGGGTTAGGGATGAAAGCACATAGGAGAAAGAGATATTCTTGAATAACTTTTTTGTGAAGGTCGGAGAGACTTGGAAAGTGGTTGCATCTGGACTAATTTGGGTCCTGCGGATCGATTGGTACCATCCCCGAGCTTGTACGACCTTCGGAAGAGGTCGACCGACGAAATTCCCCCAAATCTGAGGAGATATTCTTGAATAACCTTTTTTGTGAAGGTCGGAGAGACTTGCAAGTAGGCTCTACCCCCACTAAATGGGGTTGCGCGCATCGATCGGTACCATCCTTGAGCTTCTCCGACTTTCGGAAGGGTTAGGGTTAGGGTTAGGGATGAAAGCACATAGGAGAAAGAGATATTCTTGAATAACTTTTTTTGTGAAGGTCGGAGAGACTTGCAAGTAGGCTCTACCCCCACTAAATGGGGTAGCGCGCATCGATCGGTACCATCCTTGAGCTTCTCCGACTTTCGGAAGGGTTAGGGTTAGGGTTAGGGATGAAAGCACATAGGAGAAAGAGATATTCTTGAATAACTTTTTTTGTGAAGGTCGGAGAGACTTGGAAAGTGGTTGCATCTGGACTAATTTGGGTCCTGCGGATCGATTGGTACCATCCCCAAGCTTGTACGACCTTCGGAAAAGGTCGACCGACGAAATTCCCCCAAATCTGAGGAGATATTCTTGAATAACTTTTTTTGTGAAGGTCGGAGAGACTTGCAAGTAGGCTCTACCCCCACTAAATGGGGTAGCGCGCATCGATCGGTACCATCCTTGAGCTTCTCCGACTTTCGGAAGGGTTAGGGTTAGGGTTAGGGATGAAAGCACATAGGAGAAAGAGATATTCTTGAATAACTTTTTTTGTGAAGGTCGGAGAGACTTGCAAGTAGGCTCTACCCCCACTAAATGGGGTAGCGCGCATCGATCGGTACCATCCTTGAGCTTCTCCGACTTTCGGAAGGGTTAGGGTTAGGGTTAGGGATGAAAGCACATAGGAGAAAGAGATATTCTTGAATAACTTTTTTTGTGAAGGTCGGAGAGACTTGGAAAGTGGTTGCATCTGGACTAATTTGGGTCCTGCAGATCGATTGGTACCATCCCCGAGCTTGTACGACCTTCAGAAGAGGTCGACCGACGAAATTCCCCCAAATCTGAGGAGATATTCTTGAATAACTTTTTTTGTGAAGGTCGGAGAGACTTGCAAGTAGGCTCTACCCCCACTAAATGGGGTTGCGCGCATCGATCAGTACCATCCTTGAGCTTCTCCGACTTTTGGAAGGGTTAGGGTTAGGGTTAGGGATGAAAGCACATAGGAGAAAGAGATATTCTTGAATAACTTTTTTTGTGAAGGTCGGAGAGACTTGCAAGTAGGCTCTACCCCCACTAAATGGGGTAGCGCGCATCGATCGGTACCATCCTTGAGCTTCTCCGACTTTCGGAAGGGTTAGGGTTAGGGTTAGGGATGAAAGCACATAGGAGAAAGAGATATTCTTGAATAACTTTTTTTGTGAAGGTCGGAGAGACTTGCAAGTAGGCTCTACCCCCACTAAATGGGGTAGCGCGCATCGATCGGTACCATCCTTGAGCTTCTCCGACTTTCGGAAGGGTTAGGGTTAGGGTTAGGGATGAAAGCACATAGGAGAAAGAGATATTCTTGAATAACTTTTTTTGTGAAGGTCGGAGAGACTTGCAAGTAGGCTCTACCCCCACTAAATGGGGTAGCGCGCATCGATCGGTACCATCCTTGAGCTTCTCCGACTTTCGGAAGGGTTAGGGTTAGGGTTAGGGATGAAAGCACATAGGAGAAAGAGATATTCTTGAATAACTTTTTTTGTGAAGGTCGGAGAGACTTGGAAAGTGGTTGCATCTGGACTAATTTGGGTCCTGCGGATCGATTGGTACCATCCCCGAGCTTGTACGACCTTCGAAAGAGGTCGACCGACGAAATTCCCCCAAATCTGAGGAGATATTCTTGAATAACTTTTTTTGTGAAGGTCGGAGAGACTTGCAAGTAGGCTCTACCCCCACTAAATGGAGTAGCGCACATCGATCGGTACCATCCTTGAGCTTCTCCGACTTTCGGAAGGGTTAGGGTTAGGGTTAGGGATGAAAGCACATAGGAGAAAGAGATATTCTTGAATAACTTTTTTTGTGAAGGTCGGAGAGACTTGGAAAGTGGTTGCATCTGGACTAATTTGGGTCCTGCGGATCGATTGGTACCATCCCCGAGCTTGTACGACCTTCGGAAGAGGTCGACCGACGAAATTCCCCCAAATCTGAGGAGATATTCTTGAATAACCTTTTTTGTGAAGGTCGGAGAGACTTGCAAGTAGGCTCTACCCCCACTAAATGGGGTTGCGCGCATCGATCGGTACCATCCTTGAGCTTCTCCGACTTTCGGAAGGGTTAGGGTTAGGGTTAGGGATGAAAGCACATAGGAGAAAGAGATATTCTTGAATAACTTTTTTTGTGAAGGTCGGAGAGACTTGCAAGTAGGCTCTACCCCCACTAAATGGGGTAGCGCGCATCGATCGGTACCATCCTTGAGCTTCTCCGACTTTCGGAAGGGTTAGGGTTAGGGTTAGGGATGAAAGCACATAGGAGAAAGAGATATTCTTGAATAACTTTTTTTGTGAAGGTCGGAGAGACTTGCAAGTAGGCTCTACCCCCACTAAATGGGGTAGCGCGCATCGATCGGTACCATCCTTGAGCTTCTCCGACTTTCGGAAGGGTTAGGGTTAGGGTTAGGGATGAAAGCACATAGGAGAAAGAGATATTCTTGAATAACTTTTTTTGTGAAGGTCGGAGAGACTTGCAAGTAGGCTCTACCCCCACTAAATGGGGTAACGCGCATCGATCGGTACCATCCTTGAGCTTCTCCGACTTTCGGAAGGGTTAGGGTTAGGGTTAGGGATGAAAGCACATAGGAGAAAGAGATATTCTTGAATAACTTTTTTTGTGAAGGTCGGAGAGACTTGGAAAGTGGTTGCATCTGGACTAATTTGGGTCCTGCGGATCGATTGGTACCATCCCCGAGCTTGTACGACCTTCGGAAGAGGTCGACCGACGAAATTCCCCCAAATCTGAGGAGATATTCTTGAATAACTTTTTTTGTGAAGGTCGGAGAGACTTGCAAGTAGGCTCTACCCCCACTAAATGGGGTAGCGCGCATCGATCGGTACCATCCTTGAGCTTCTCCGACTTTCGGAAGGGTTAGGGTTAGGGATGAAAGCACATAGGAGAAAGAGATATTCTTGAATAACTTTTTTTGTGAAGGTCGGAGAGACTTGCAAGTAGGCTCTACCCCCACTAAATGGGGTAGCGCGCATCGATCGGTACCATCCTTGAGCTTCTCCGACTTTCGGAAGGGTTAGGGTTAGGGTTAGGGATGAAAGCACATAGGAGAAAGAGATATTCTTGAATAACTTTTTTTGTGAAGGTCGGAGAGACTTGGAAAGTGGTTGCATCTGGACTAATTTGGGTCCTGCGGATCGATTGGTACCATCCCCGAGCTTGTACGACCTTCGGAAGAGGTCGACCGACGAAATTCCCCCAAATCTGAGGAGATATTCTTGAATAACTTTTTTTGTGAAGGTCGGAGAGACTTGCAAGTAGGCTCTACCCCCACTAAATGGAGTAGCGCACATCGATCGGTACCATCCTTGAGCTTCTCCGACTTTCGGAAGGGTTAGGGTTAGGGTTAGGGATGAAAGCACATAGGAGAAAGAGATATTCTTGAATAACTTTTTTTGTGAAGGTCGGAGAGACTTGGAAAGTGGTTGCATCTGGACTAATTTGGGTCCTGCGGATCGATTGGTACCATCCCCGAGCTTGTACGACCTTCGGAAGAGGTCGACCGACGAAATTCCCCCAAATCTGAGGAGATATTCTTGAATAACCTTTTTTGTGAAGGTCGGAGAGACTTGCAAGTAGGCTCTACCCCCACTAAATGGGGTTGCGCGCATCGATCGGTACCATCCTTGAGCTTCTCCGACTTTCGGAAGGGTTAGGGTTAGGGTTAGGGATGAAAGCACATAGGAGAAAGAGATATTCTTGAATAACTTTTTTTGTGAAGGTCGGAGAGACTTGCAAGTAGGCTCTACCCCCACTAAATGGGGTAGCGCGCATCGATCGGTACCATCCTTGAGCTTCTCCGACTTTCGGAAGGGTTAGGGTTAGGGTTAGGGATGAAAGCACATAGGAGAAAGAGATATTCTTGAATAACTTTTTTTGTGAAGGTCGGAGAGACTTGCAAGTAGGCTCTACCCCCACTAAATGGGGTAGCGCGCATCGATCGGTACCATCCTTGAGCTTCTCCGACTTTCGGAAGGGTTAGGGTTAGGGTTAGGGATGAAAGCACATAGGAGAAAGAGATATTCTTGAATAACTTTTTTTGTGAAGGTCGGAGAGACTTGCAAGTAGGCTCTACCCCCACTAAATGGGGTAGCGCGCATCGATCGGTACCATCCTTGAGCTTCTCCGACTTTCGGAAGGGTTAGGGTTAGGGTTAGGGATGAAAGCACATAGGAGAAAGAGATATTCTTGAATAACTTTTTTTGTGAAGGTCGGAGAGACTTGGAAAGTGGTTGCATCTGGACTAATTTGGGTCCTGCGGATCGATTGGTACCATCCCCGAGCTTGTACGACCTTCGGAAGAGGTCGACCGACGAAATTCCCCCAAATCTGAGGAGATATTCTTGAATAACTTTTTTTGTGAAGGTCGGAGAGACTTGCAAGTAGGCTCTACCCCCACTAAATGGGGTAGCGCGCATCGATCGGTACCATCCTTGAGCTTCTCCGACTTTCGGAAGGGTTAGGGTTAGGGTTAGGGATGAAAGCACATAGGAGAAAGAGATATTCTTGAATAACTTTTTTTGTGAAGGTCGGAGAGACTTGGAAAGTGGTTGCATCTGGACTAATTTGGGTCCTGCGGATCGATTGGTACCATCCCCGAGCTTGTACGACCTTCGGAAGAGGTCGACCGACGAAATTCCCCCAAATCTGAGGAGATATTCTTGAATAACCTTTTTTGTGAAGGTCGGAGAGACTTGCAAGTAGGCTCTACCCCCACTAAATGGGGTTGCGCGCATCGATCGGTACCATCCTTGAGCTTCTCCGACTTTCGGAAGGGTTAGGGTTAGGGTTAGGGATGAAAGCACATAGGAGAAAGAGATATTCTTGAATAACTTTTTTTGTGAAGGTCGGAGAGACTTGCAAGTAGGCTCTACCCCCACTAAATGGGGTAGCGCGCATCGATCGGTACCATCCTTGAGCTTCTCCGACTTTCGGAAGGGTTAGGGTTAGGGTTAGGGATGAAAGCACATAGGAGAAAGAGATATTCTTGAATAACTTTTTTTGTGAAGGTCGGAGAGACTTGGAAAGTGGTTGCATCTGGACTAATTTGGGTCCTGCGGATCGATTGGTACCATCCCCGAGCTTGTACGACCTTCGAAAGAGGTCGACCGACGAAATTCCCCCAAATCTGAGGAGATATTCTTGAATAACTTTTTTTGTGAAGGTCGGAGAGACTTGCAAGTAGGCTCTACCCCCACTAAATGGGGTTGCGCGCATCGATCAGTACCATCCTTGAGCTTCTCCGACTTTCGGAAGGGTTAGGGTTAGGGTTAGGGATGAAAGCACATAGGAGAAAGAGATATTCTTGAATAACTTTTTTTGTGAAGGTCGGAGAGACTTGCAAGTAGGCTCTACCCCCACTAAATGGGGTAGCGCACATCGATCGGTACCATCCTTGAGCTTCTCCGACTTTCGGAAGGGTTAGGGTTAGGGTTAGGGATGAAAGCACATAGGAGAAAGAGATATTCTTGAATAACTTTTTTTGTGAAGGTCGGAGAGACTTGCAAATAGGCTCTACCCCCACTAAATGGGGTAGCGCGCATCGATCTGTACCATCCTTGAGCTTCTCCGACTTTCGGAAGGGTTAGGGTTAGGGTTAGGGATGAAAGCACATAGGAGAAAGAGATATTCTTGAATAACTTTTTTTGTGAAGGTCGGAGAGACTTGCAAGTAGGCTCTACCCCCACTAAATGGGGTAGCGCGCATCGATCGGTACCATCCTTGAGCTTCTCCGACTTTCGGAAGGGTTAGGGTTAGGGTTAGGGATGAAAGCACATAGGAGAAAGAGATATTCTTGAATAACTTTTTTTGTGAAGGTCGGAGAGACTTGGAAAGTGGTTGCATCTGGACTAATTTGGGTCCTGCGGATCGATTGGTACCATCCCCGAGCTTGTACGACCTTCGGAAGAGGTCGACCGACGAAATTCCCCCAAATCTGAGGAGATATTCTTGAATAACTTTTTTTGTGAAGGTCGGAGAGACTTGCAAGTAGGCTCTACCCCCACTAAATGGGGTTGCGCGCATCGATCAGTACCATCCTTGAGCTTCTCCGACTTTCGGAAGGGTTAGGGTTAGGGTTAGGGATGAAAGCACATAGGAGAAAGAGATATTCTTGAATAACTTTTTTTGTGAAGGTCGGAGAGACTTGCAAGTAGGCTCTACCCCCACTAAATGGGGTAGCGCGCATCGATCGGTACCATCCTTGAGCTTCTCCGACTTTCGGAAGGGTTAGGGTTAGGGTTAGGGATGAAAGCACATAGGAGAAAGAGATATTCTTGAATAACTTTTTTTGTGAAGGTCGGAGAGACTTGCAAGTAGGCTCTACCCCCACTAAATGGGGTAGCGCGCATCGATCGGTACCATCCTTGAGCTTCTCCGACTTTCGGAAGGGTTAGGGTTAGGGTTAGGGATGAAAGCACATAGGAGAAAGAGATATTCTTGAATAACTTTTTTTGTGAAGGTCGGAGAGACTTGCAAGTAGGCTCTACCCCCACTAAATGGGGTAGCGCGCATCGATCGGTACCATCCTTGAGCTTCTCCGACTTTCGGAAGGGTTAGGGTTAGGGTTAGGGATGAAAGCACATAGGAGAAAGAGATATTCTTGAATAACTTTTTTTGTGAAGGTCGGAGAGACTTGCAAGTAGGCTCTACCCCCACTAAATGGGGTAGCGCGCATCGATCGGTACCATCCTTGAGCTTCTCCGACTTTCGGAAGGGTTAGGGTTAGGGTTAGGGATGAAAGCACATAGGAGAAAGAGATATTCTTGAATAACTTTTTTTGTGAAGGTCGGAGAGACTTGCAAGTAGGCTCTACCCCCACTAAATGGGGTAGCGCGCATCGATCGGTACCATCCTTGAGCTTCTCCGACTTTCGGAAGGGTTAGGGTTAGGGATGAAAGCACATAGGAGAAAGAGATATTCTTGAATAACTTTTTTTGTGAAGGTCGGAGAGACTTGCAAGTAGGCTCTACCCCCACTAAATGGGGTAGCGCGCATCGATCGGTACCATCCTTGAGCTTCTCCGACTTTCGGAAGGGTTAGGGTTAGGGTTAGGGATGAAAGCACATAGGAGAAAGAGATATTCTTGAATAACTTTTTTTGTGAAGGTCGGAGAGACTTGCAAGTAGGCTCTACCCCCACTAAATGGGGTTGCGCGCATCGATCGGTACCATCCTTGAGCTTCTCCGACTTTCGGAAGGGTTAGGGTTAGGGTTAGGGATGAAAGCACATAGGAGAAAGAGATATTCTTGAATAACTTTTTTTGTGAAGGTCGGAGAGACTTGCAAGTAGGCTCTACCCCCACTAAATGGGGTAGCGCGCATCGATCGGTACCATCCTTGAGCTTCTCCGACTTTCGGAAGGGTTAGGGTTAGGGTTAGGGATGAAAGCACATAGGAGAAAGAGATATTCTTGAATAACTTTTTTTGTGAAGGTCGGAGAGACTTGAAAAGTGGTTGCATCTGGACTAATTTGGGTCCTGCGGATCGATTGGTACCATCCCCGAGCTTGTACGACCTTCGGAAGAGGTCGACCGACGAAATTCCCCCAAATCTGAGGAGATATTCTTGAATAACTTTTTTTGTGAAGGTCGGAGAGACTTGCAAGTAGGCTCTACCCCCACTAAATGGGGTAGCGCGCATCGATCGGTACCATCCTTGAGCTTCTCCGACTTTCGGAAGGGTTAGGGTTAGGGTTAGGGATGAAAGCACATAGGAGAAAGAGATATTCTTGAATAACTTTTTTTGTGAAGGTCGGAGAGACTTGCAAGTAGGCTCTACCCCCACTAAATGGGGTAGCGCACATCGATCGGTACCATCCTTGAGCTTCTCCGACTTTCGGAAGGGTTAGGGTTAGGGTTAGGGATGAAAGCACATAGGAGAAAGAGATATTCTTGAATAACTTTTTTTGTGAAGGTCGGAGAGACTTGGAAAGTGGTTGCATCTGGACTAATTTGGGTCCTGCAGATCGATTGGTACCATCCCCGAGCTTGTACGACCTTCGGAAGAGGTCGACCGACGAAATTCCCCCAAATCTGAGGAGATATTCTTGAATAACTTTTTTTGTGAAGGTCGGAGAGACTTGCAAGTAGGCTCTACCCCCACTAAATGGGGTTGCGCGCATCGATCAGTACCATCCTTGAGCTTCTCCGACTTTTGGAAGGGTTAGGGTTAGGGTTAGGGATGAAAGCACATAGGAGAAAGAGATATTCTTGAATAACTTTTTTTGTGAAGGTCGGAGAGACTTGCAAGTAGGCTCTACCCCCACTAAATGGGGTAGCGCGCATCGATCGGTACCATCCTTGAGCTTCTCCGACTTTCGGAAGGGTTAGGGTTAGGGTTAGGGATGAAAGCACATAGGAGAAAGAGATATTCTTGAATAACTTTTTTTGTGAAGGTCGGAGAGACTTGCAAGTAGGCTCTACCCCCACTAAATGGGGTAGCGCGCATCGATCGGTACCATCCTTGAGCTTCTCCGACTTTCGGAAGGGTTAGGGTTAGGGTTAGGGATGAAAGCACATAGGAGAAAGAGATATTCTTGAATAACTTTTTTTGTGAAGGTCGGAGAGACTTGCAAGTAGGCTCTACCCCCACTAAATGGGGTAGCGCGCATCGATCGGTACCATCCTTGAGCTTCTCCGACTTTCGGAAGGGTTAGGGTTAGGGTTAGGGATGAAAGCACATAGGAGAAAGAGATATTCTTGAATAACTTTTTTTGTGAAGGTCGGAGAGACTTGCAAGTAGGCTCTACCCCCACTAAATGGGGTAGCGCGCATCGATCGGTACCATCCTTGAGCTTCTCCGACTTTCGGAAGGGTTAGGGTTAGGGTTAGGGATGAAAGCACATAGGAGAAAGAGATATTCTTGAATAACTTTTTTTGTGAAGGTCGGAGAGACTTGAAAAGTGGTTGCATCTGGACTAATTTGGGTCCTGCGGATCGATTGGTACCATCCCCGAGCTTGTACGACCTTCGGAAGAGGTCGACCGACGAAATTCCCCCAAATCTGAGGAGATATTCTTGAATAACTTTTTTTGTGAAGGTCGGAGAGACTTGCAAGTAGGCTCTACCCCCACTAAATGGGGTAGCGCGCATCGATCGGTACCATCCTTGAGCTTCTCCGACTTTCGGAAGGGTTAGGGTTAGGGTTAGGGATGAAAGCACATAGGAGAAAGAGATATTCTTGAATAACTTTTTTTGTGAAGGTCGGAGAGACTTGCAAGTAGGCTCTACCCCCACTAAATGGGGTAGCGCACATCGATCGGTACCATCCTTGAGCTTCTCCGACTTTCGGAAGGGTTAGGGTTAGGGTTAGGGATGAAAGCACATAGGAGAAAGAGATATTCTTGAATAACTTTTTTTGTGAAGGTCGGAGAGACTTGGAAAGTGGTTGCATCTGGACTAATTTGGGTCCTGCAGATCGATTGGTACCATCCCCGAGCTTGTACGACCTTCGGAAGAGGTCGACCGACGAAATTCCCCCAAATCTGAGGAGATATTCTTGAATAACTTTTTTTGTGAAGGTCGGAGAGACTTGCAAGTAGGCTCTACCCCCACTAAATGGGGTTGCGCGCATCGATCAGTACCATCCTTGAGCTTCTCCGACTTTTGGAAGGGTTAGGGTTAGGGTTAGGGATGAAAG